>NC_082704.1:91968330-92319297 GCF_949987515.2 Delphinus delphis
TTTTTAGATTATATTTATAAATTTTAAGGTGGTTAAAATAAGCACATACATCATCCAAAGGCCTGGAACATTCTGTTAACTTATAAAAGTTTTATAATACATAAGAATAAGGGTAAATTGAAACTATGTTTAGTGACCAAAGTTTTGTATATTTTTATACTTAGAAGTTATTCAAATAGCCAAAGATTATTTACCAGTGAATTCAACCTAATATTTAAAACCTTAACAAATGTTAACTAAAGATCTGGAAATTGTAATTTTAGCTAACACACTAAGCCCTTATGATCTGTAGAATCATAAAAAATTTATAAACTCAAACTCTTTTAAAAGATATCTGTCATTAAATTCTCATTTAGTGAAACACCATTTTCATTTAGTGAAACACAATTTGGTAAACTTTAACATCTTGTGGAAACAATGAAAAGTTATTTGATCCATAAGACCAATGTGGGAAATTTAGGAAATCTAAATCATGAGAAGTTTGGCCTTAGTTTTATATAGACTAGAACACTGGCTTGCATTAATTTTAATAGATTAAAACCAGGAGAAGACATTCTTCTAGTAACAAAGGCTATTATTTAAATGTACTTGTCATATATTTTTTAAAGTGAAAGAAGCACAGTTTATTACACTTTTTCTTTCTCATAGACATTTATGAATATTTATCTGTACTAGATGTTCTTAGAATATGAATATGACAGAATGATCTTTCTGATCAGTTACCTTTAAAATTTCCCAAGTAATGAAAAGAGAAAAAAATGTAATAGAAGAGAAGGAGCAAGTTGTAGAATAAAATTATCACTCTAAAAGCTAAACACCCATTTGGACATATAGTCATATATACACATCCACACTAGAGTCATTAGAGGTGTTTTAAACAATAACTTGGGGCCTTGATAATTTTTTAAAATTTTATTGAAGTATAGTTGATTTACAATGTTGTATTAATTTCTGCTGTACAGCAAAGTGATTCAGTTATACGTATATATATATTCTTTTTCATATTCTTTTCCATTATGGTTTATTACAGGATATTGAATACAGTTCCCTGTGTTATACAGTAGGACCTTGTTGTTTATCCATTCTATATATAATAGTTTGCATCTGCTAACCCCAAACTCTCAATCCTTCCCTCCCCCAACCCCCTCCCCCTTGGTTACCACAAGTCTGTTCTTATATCTGAGTCTGTTTCTGTTTTCGTAGATATGTTCATTTGTCGTATTTTAGATGCCACATATAATGATATCATGTGGTATTTGTCTTTCTCTTTCTGACTTACTTCGGTTAGTATGATAATCTCTAGCTCCATCCATGTTGCTGCAAATGGGCATTATTTCATTCTTCTTTATGGCAGAGTAATATTCCATTGTAGATATATACCACATCTTCTTTATCCACTCATCTGTCGATGGGCATTTAGGTTGTTTCCATATCTTGGCCGTTGTGAATAGTGCTGCTATGAACATAGGGGTGCATGTATCTTTTTGAATTATAGGCTTGTCTGGATATATGCCCAGGAGTGGGATTGCTGGATCATATGCCAAGTCTATCTTTAGTTTTTTAAGGAAAATCCATACTGTTTTCCATAGTGGCTGCACCAATTTACATTCCTACCAACAGTGTAGGAGGGTTTCCTTTTCTCCACAGCCCCTCCAGCATTTGTGATTGGCACCTTGATAATTTTATCAAGTCATACTATTAAAAAGCCAGTACTTATTGATATTAACACTTGTATGGAAAAAATAACATGGTCTCTCTCTTTTAGACAAGCCAGTCTCCTCATGAGTATTTTTGGTCTCTTTTTGTTCTAAAGCTCCTCTCAGATGAACAATCTTATTCATGTCAAAGTTGCCCAAAGTGGCCACTACAATTCCAAACTGTCCTCAGTGAAGTTATGCCGGAAGTTAGTACAAGTTTATTAGCAAACAAAGCCAGGAGAAATCGGCTGACACTTGGTCAGGTGTAAAAATATCACTTACAAATGAGTTGGGGCCTTAACGCTAATGTTAAGTCACCTCGACTGCTGACTGGAAGAATCAGCAGCCTCCCGGAAGGCAGAATATTTACAAAGATCTCTTCCAAAGTCAATTTCTCATAAGTTCTCAGACAAACAACAGACAAGATGGTGGACACGCAGATGATAGAAGATGGTGTTAAAAGCTAAATTTCACCAGAGGACACCAAAGTCTTATCAGACCTCTAAAATCCCAGGAGACAAATGACACATCTGATACCAGAGGGCCAAAGAAATCAACAGAGTCCAGATTCAGAGCAAAAATCCATGTAATCAGGGACAGAGATGCCTCAAGTGGACGAGATGCAAGGGGCTGCAGATGTGCACGTGATTACTGAGTCAAAGGCCCTGGTCGGGCTTCCCTGGTGGCGCAGTGGCTGAGAGTCCGCCTGCCGATGCAGGGGACACGGGTTCGTGCCCCGGTCCGGGAAGATCCCACATGCGGCAGAGCGGCTGGGCTGCGAGCCATGGCCGCTGAGCCTGCGCGTCCGGAGCCTGTGCTCCGCAACGGGAGAGGCCGCAACACTGAGAGGCCCGAGTACCGCAGAAAAACAAAGAAACAAACAAAAAAAAGGTCCTGGTCCATGTCAGTGAGGATCTCAGCCGTACCTTGGTAGAAACTCCAAATTATTCTAGCCTAATATGCCCAAGACCACCAGGGACAAACCTATAGCCTGACAAAATCAGTTTTAATTGACCCATCATGGTGAGGGACACCTGGGATGGCTTTGGCTGATGGCCTGGGGAGCCGTTAAAGACCTGGCTGGCATGTCTGTGTGATGAGGGAACAAGAATGAATGGCAGCAGTGAGGCTGTCTCACATGCCTCAAGCTACCATGCACACTATTCAGTTGGGACAGAATTAGGCCCTCAACAAGGCTTGCTACTTTGGATTTCTGTTCCGATGACTACATTATGGCCAACCCAGGAAGACTCTCCCGAGGCTGATAAAAATCCCACGGAATACCATGGAAGAAGCTATTCGAAGCCCGAGTGCTGTAGGTGCTCCAGACTGACAATGAGCATTGGACAGAATGACAGCCCCCCACGATGAGCCTCTCACTGCAGAGAATGGCTGGAAAGATACTTCGATCTGCCCGCCGCCCCAAGTGGAAGAAAGACTCCATTATCTTTGTTTTAGTACTTGGGGGCCCTCTGTGGTAGGCTGTGATGATGCTGAGCCCCAAAATGCCCAGGATAAAGATAGGCACCCCAAACCAGGCACAGACTGTGATCTAAGACAAAACTAAGGAAGGGAAAGGCACAACAGTCTTTTCTTATTTCATGAAAATAATAGAGTCAAGGGAGAAGCAAGCCTAGTCCCACAAGTGAATAGATTGTGGCCACACTTTTAGGGGCCATTGTAGCTCCCTCTCCTAGATGACTCTGAGAGCAGCCTTTGGCTCCCTAGGGAGAAAGAGTGGCTACTGACCTAGAACAAATGAACTTTGTGGCCACGGAAAGAGAACAATAACCCTGGTACCTGAAGAATGAACACCTTCATTCCCTAGGAAGTTTGAGGTGGTGGGAATATTTAATGCTTTCTTTGTCCCCTAGACCCAGCACTGCAGCATCACAAAATAATCACATGGTCCCCTTGAGTCAAGCAGTGGGTGCAATTGGCAATATAACCCTGCTGCTGGGTTTGTCATCCCATCTGAGTGCTAGGAAAAGAGAAGAACTCATGTGGGTGTGGCCAGAACAAAACTATTCTGCTGTGTGGGACACCCGCACCATAGCAGGACTATTCAGTTCTGCCTGATACCCTCAGGAAAGCTGGACTGCTTGGGTGTGTCTGACACCTCAGCTCCCCCCTCATATGTGCACCAGTGTAACCTTTTTTCAATCTGACTGATAGGAATTAAGGCATTGAGCCCTTGGCCCTGGGTTCCTTAGCTGTGATGCATCTCACTGCTCACAGACTCTGTCTGGGCTCATTGAATAACTCCCTGGGACTTGAGGGCATGAGAACCAGAGCTACCATGCTGATGCCTCTGCTGTTGCTGTGCTGAGTCTTACTCTGATCACGTGATCTAGTTCCAGTACCTATGGATGCCAGGTTTACTCCTTGCAATCCAGAGGTTGAGGGTTCTTCCCTAACAAAGGTAGAACAAGGCAAGGTGAGATTTTTTATCTCTTTTTTTATTGCGGTACGCGGGCCTCTCACTGTTGTGGCCTCTCCCGTTGTGGAGCACAGGCTCCGGACGCGCAGGCTCAGCGGCCATGGCTCACGGGCCCAGCTGCTCGGCGGCACGTGGGATCTTCTGGACTGGGGCACGAACCCGTGTCCCCTGCATCGGCAGGTGGACTCTCAACCACTGCACCACCAGGGAAGCCCAGATTTTTTACCTCTTAATGAAGAATATAATAATTGTATTCTAAATGGGTTCCTTCCCCCTTCTTTCTGTTTCTAATAATACCCCTCTTTTCCTCTTTCCTTTGTTCACCCACTAGAAATCATTTATTTAAAAGATACTGAATTTTACCAAGAGGTATCTGCACCCTCCGTGTTCATTGCAGCATTATTCACGACTGCCAAGACATGGAAACAACCTAAGTGTCTGTCAACAGATAAAGAAAATGTGGAATACACACACACACACAAATGCATGCATGCACGCATATTATTTAGCTATAAAAAAAAGGAAACCCTGTCATTTGTGACAACATGGATAAAACTTTGAGGGCAGTATGCTAAGTCAAATAAGTCAGATGTAGAAAGACAAATACAGTGAACACTTGAACAACATGGGTTTGAACTACAGTGAATTTTTTTTTTTGACTAAATTTGTACTACATGATCCATGGTTGGTTGAATCCTCAGATGGAGAACGGTATGTACAGAGGGCTGATTGTGAAGTTAGACATGGATTTTTCAACTGGGCAGACGGTCAGTGCCCTCACCCCTCACCTTTTTAATATTTATTTATTTATTATTTATTTAGGCTGCTCCAGGTCTTAGTTGCAGCACGTGGGATCTTCGTTGCAGTATGCGGACTTTTAGTTGTGGCCTGCGGGCTTCTAAGTTGCGGTATGTATGTGGGATCTAGTTCCCTGACCAGGGATCGAACCTGGACCCCCTGCATTGGGAGTGCAGAGTCTTACCCCCTGACCACCAGGGAAGTCCCACCCCTCACCTTTTTAAAGGGTCAACTGTACTCTATGATCTCAGATATATTTAGAATCTAGAAAAGCCAAACTCATAGAAACAAAGAGTAACTTGGTGGTTGCCGGAAGTTGGGGGAAATGGGGAGATGTTGGTCAAATGGTACAAACTTCCAGTTATAAGATGAACAAGTTCTGGGGATCTAATATGCAGCATGGTGACTAAAATAGTTAACATGTATTGTACACTTGAAAGTTGCTAAGAAAGTAGATCTTAAATGTTCTCACCACAAAATTTTTGAAAAGGTAACTATGTGAGGTGAAAAAAAAAGATACTGAATTTTAGCAAAGCTAGAAATTTTTAAGATTATAAATTTGTGTGTGTGTGTGTGTTTTTTGAGAGTCCCTTGGAAACATTCTTATATCAAGGCCTGAAACAGAAATTGTTAAAATATTTGACATTTTCATCTGTTTTACAAGCAGTTATAATTAAAGTTTCTTGTAGTTTTCTTTTTTAATGTTAGTTTTAAACACTCTATAAATTACAAAAAAAGTTTTTAAAATCTGAAAAATTGAGTAGATATATATTAGAGGCTGTTCATTAGGAAAGAAAAAAGATCTGGGCCTTTAGTTTACTACCCATTCTTAATTTTTTTTTTTTTTTTTGGCTGCACTGTGCAGCATGTGGGATCTTAGTTCCCTGACCAGGGATCAAACCCATGCCCCCTGCAGTGGAAGCATGGAGTCTTAACCACCGGACCACCAGGAAAGTCCCCCCTCCCCCAGTTTTTTTTATTGTGTATATTTTACACATACAGAAAAGAAGAGAAAGAATGGAGTATAATGAACTCCCATGTATCCATCATCAACTTTAACAACTGTCAACATTCTGCCAATCTTATTTCAGCTACCTCCCCCAACTTTTTTTTCTGAGCCATTTAAAAAGAACTCCTAGACACTTGATTTCACATGTAAATATATGAAAGTCAGTCTTAATCCCAAATAAGTTAATGCAATATAAATAAAATTACAGTGTATAGATGAAGGAATATGCCTGTTCTATTCACTCATTAAAGCCAGATAGCTAGGCACTATGTTAGCTGCTGGGAATATCAGAGAGAGCCACTTGAGGGTAGGAGAAGACAGAACGTTCATAGGTTATTAGGTGAAGAATCAAATATAAACATTATTGCTCCTAGGGGATGATAATGATAATAGTTAATATTTATAGATCAATTACTGTTTTAAGCCCTTTGCAAACGTTATTAAGAATAAATGTTAGGGATTGGTTCAAGATGATGGAGTAGAAGGACGTGCACTAATTCCCTCTTGTGAGAGCACTGGAATCACAACTAACTGCTGAACAACCACCGACCAGAAGACACTGGAACTCACCAAAAAAGATACCCCACATTCAAAGACAAAGGAGAAGCTGCAATGAGATGGTAAGAGGGGCGCAATCATAATAAAATCAAATCTCATAACCACTGGGTGAGTAAGTCACAAACTGGAGAACAATTATATCACAGAAGTCCACCAACTGGAGTGAAGGTTCTGAGCCCCACGTCAGGCTTCCCAACCTGGGGGTCTGGCAACAGGAAGAGGAATTCCCAGAGAATCAGACTTTGAAGGCTAGTGGGATTTGATTGCAGGATTTCAACAGGACTGAGGGAAACAGAAACTCCACTCTTGGAGAGCACACACAAAGTAGTGTGCACATTGGGACCCAGGGGAAGGAGCAGTGACCCCATAGGACACTGAACCCAACCTACTTGCTAGTGGTGGAGGGTCTCCTGCAGAGGTGGGGGGTGGCTCTGTCTCACCACGGAGACAAGGACACTGGCAGCAGAAGTTCTGGGAAGTACTCTTTGGCATGAGCCCTCCCAGAGTCCGCCATTAGCCCCACCAAAGATCCTGTAGCCTCCAGTGCTGGGTATACTCAGGCCAAACAACCAACAGGGAGGGAACTCAGCCCCACCCAATAGCAGACAATTAGATTAAAGTTTTGCTGAGCTCTGCCCAACAGAGCAACACCCAGCTCTACCCACCAGTCCCTCCCATCAGGAAGCTTGCACAAGCCTCTTAGATAGACTCATCTACCAGAGGGCAGACAGCAGAAGCAAGAAGAACTACAATCGCGCAACCTGTGGAACAAAAACCACATTCACAGAAATATAGACAAAATGAAAAGCCAGAGAACTATGTACCAGATGAAGGAACAAGGTAAAACCCCAGAAAAACAATTAAATGAACTGGAGATAGGCAACCCTTACAGAAAAAGAATTCAAAATAATGATAGTGAAGATGATCCAGGACCTCAGAAAAAGAATGGAGGCAAAGATCGAGAAGATGCAAGAAATGTTTAACAAAGACCTAGAAGAATTAAGGAACACACATCTAGAAGAATTAAAGAACAAAAAAACAGAGATGAACAATACAATAACTGTAATGAAAACTACACTAGAAGGAATCAATAGCAAAATAACTGAGGCAGAAGAACGGATAAGTGATCTGGAAGACAGAATGGTGGAATTCACTGCCGCAGAACAGAATAAAGAAAAAAGAATGAAAAGAAATGAAGACAGCCTAAGAGACCTCTGGGACAACATCAAATGCACCAACATTCACATTATAGGGGTCCCAGAAGGAGAAGAGAGAGAGGAAGGACCTGAGGAAATATTTGAAGAGATTATAGACGAAGACTTCCCTAACGTGGGAAAGGAAATAGCCACCAAAGTCCAGGAAGCCCAAAGAGTCCCAGGAAGGATAAACCCAAAGAGAAATATGCTGAGACACATAGTAATCAAATTGACAAACATTAAAGAGAAAGAAAAATTATTAAAAAGCAACAATGGGAAAAACGACAAATAATATACAAGGGAACTCCCATAAGGTTAATAGCTGATTTCTCAGCAGAAACTCTACAAGCCAGAAGAGAGTGGCATGATATATTTAAAGTGATGAAAGGGAAGAACCTACAACCAAGAGTACTCTACCCATCAAGCATCTCATTCAGATTTGATGGAGAAATCAAAAGCTTTACAGACAAGCAAAAGCTAAGAGAATTCAGCACCACCAAACCAGCTCTACAGCAAATGCTAAAGGAACTTCTCTAAGTGAGAAACAAGGAGAAGAAAATGACGTACAAAAACAAATCGAAAACAATTTAGAAAACGGTAATAGGAACATACATATCAATAATTACCTTAAATGTGAATGAACTAAATGCTCCAACCAAAAGACACAGCTTTGCTGAATGGATACAAAAACAAGACCCATATATATGCTGTCTACAAGAGACCCACTTCAGACCTAGAGACACATACAGACTGAAAGTGAGAGGATGGAAAAAGATATTCCATGCAAGTGAAAATCGAAAGGAAGCTGGAGTAGCAATACTCAATCAGATAAAATAGACTTTTTTTTTACATCTTTATTGGAGTATAATTGCTTTACAATGGTGTGTTAGTTTCTGCTTTATAACAAAGTGAATCAGTTATACATATACATATGTTCCCATATCTCTTCCCTCTTGCATCTCCCTCCCTTCCACCCTCCCTATCCCACCCCTCTAGGTGGTCACAAAGCACCGAGCTGATCTCCCTGTGCTATGCGGCTGCTTCCCACTAGCTAGCTATTTTACGTTTGGTAGTGTATATATGTCCATGCCACTCTCTCACTTTGTCACAGCTTCCCCTTCCCCTTCCCCATATCCTCAAGCCCATTCTCTAGTAGGTCTGTGTCTTTATTCCTGTCTTACCCCTAGGTTCTTCATGACATTTTTTTTCTTAAATTCCATATATATGTGTTAGCACACGGTACTTGTCTTTCTCTTTCTGACTTACTTCACTCTGTATGACAGACTCTAGGTCCATCCAGCTCATTACAAATAGCTCAATTTCGTTTCTTTCTATGGCTGAGTAATATTCCATTGTATATATGTGCCACATCTTCTTTATCCATTCATCTGATGACGGACACTTAGGTTGTTTCCGTCTCCTGGCTATTGTAAATAGAGCTGCAATAAACATTTTGGTACATGACTCTTTAAAATAGACTTTAAAATAAAGAATGTTACAAGAGACAAGGAAGGACACTACATAATGACCAAGGGATCAATCCAAGAAGAAAATATAACAATTATAAATATATATGCACCCAACATAGGAGCACCTCAATACATAAGGCAAATGCTAACAGCTGTAAAAGAGGAAATCGACAGTAACACAAAAATAGTGGGGGACTTTAACACCTCACTTACACCAATGGACAGATCATCCAGACAGAAAATTAATAAGGAAACCAAGCTTTAAATGACACAATAGACCAGATAGATTTAATTGATATTTATAGGACATTCCATCTGAAAGCAGCAGATTACACTTTCTTCTCGAGTGCATATGGAACATTCTGCAGGATAGATCACATCTTGGGTCACAAATCAAGCCTTGGTAAATTTAAGAAAAGTGAAATCATATCAAGTATCTTTTCTGGCCACAATGCTATGAGATTAGAAATAAATTGCAGGGGAAAAAAACGTAAAAAGCACAAACACATGGAGGCTGAACAACAGTCTACTAAATAACCAAGAGATCACTGAAGAAATCAAAGAGGAAATCAGAAATTACCTAGAGAGAAATGACAACAAAAACACGATGATCCAAAGCCTATGAGATACAGCAAAAGCAGTTCTAAGAGGGGAGTTTATAGCAATACAAGCCTACCTCAAGAAACAATAGAAATCTCAAATAAACAATTTAAGCTTACACATAAAGGAACTACAGAAAGAAGAACAAACAAAACCCAAAGTTAGCAGAAGGAAAGAAATCATAAAGATCAGAGCAGAAATAAAGGAAATAGAAACAAAGAAAACAGTAACAAAGATCAATAAAACTAAAAGCTGGTTCTTTGAGAAGATAAACAAAATTGATAAACCTTTAGCCAGACTCATCAAGAAAAAGAGAGGACTCAAATAAATAAAATTAGAAATGAAAAAGAAGTTACAAGAGACACTGCAGAAATACAAAGCATCATAAGAGACTACTACAAGCAACTGTATGCCAATAAAATGGACAACCTGGAAGATATGGACAAATTCATAGAAAGGTATAGTTTTCCAAGACTGAACCAGGAAGAAATAGAAAATATGAACAGACCAATCACAAGTAATGAAATTGAAACTGTGGTTAAAAGTCTTCCAGCAAAAAGAAGTCCAGGATCAGATGGCTTCACAGGTGAATTCTATCAAACATTTAGAGAAGAGCTAACACCCATCCTTCTCAAACTCTTCCAAAAATTTGCAGCAGACAGAACACAGCCAAATTCATTCTATGAGGCAACCATCACCCTGATACCAAAACCAGACAAAGATATTACAAAAAAAGAAAATTATAGACCAATATCACTCATGAATATAGATGCAAAAATCCTCAACAAAATACTAGCAAACAGAATCCCATAACACATTAAAAGGATCATACACCATGATCAAGTGGATTTATCCCAGGAATGCAAGGATTCTTCAATATATGCGGCTCAATCAATGTGATACACCATATTAACAAATTGAAGAATAAAAGCTATATGATCATCTCAATAGATGCAGAAAAAGCTTTTGACAAAATTGAACACTGATTTATGATAAAAACTCTCCAGAAAGTGGGCATAAAGGGAACTTACCTCAACATAATAAAGGCCATATATGACAAATCCACAGCAATCATCATTCTCAATGGTGAAAAACTGAAACCATTTCCTCTGAGATCAAGAACAAGACAAGGACGTCCACTCTCGCCACTATTATTCAACATAGCTTTGGAAGTCCTAGCCACAGCAATCAGAGAAGAAAAAGAAATAAAAGGAATACAGATTTGAAAAGAAGAAGTAAAACTGTCACTGTTTGCTGATGACATGATACTATACATAGATAATCCTAAAGATGCCACCAGAAAGTTACTAGAGCTAATCAATGAGTTTGGTAAAGATTCAGGATACAAAATAAATGCACAGAAATCTCTTGCATT
Organism: Delphinus delphis; assembly: GCF_949987515.2. Classification (NCBI taxonomy): domain Eukaryota; kingdom Metazoa; phylum Chordata; class Mammalia; order Artiodactyla; family Delphinidae; genus Delphinus; species Delphinus delphis. The sequence continues at coordinate 91,979,473 of NC_082704.1, forward strand.
CCTATACACTAACAACAAAAGATCAGAAGGAGAAATTAAGGAAACAATCCCATTCACCACTGCAACAAAAAGAATAAAATACCTAGGAATAAGCCTACCTAAGGAGTTTAAAGACCTGTACTCAGAAAACTATAAGACACTGATGAAAGAAATCAAAGATGACACAAACAGATGGAGAGATATACCATGCTCTTGGATTGGAAGAATCAATATTGTGAAAATGACTATACTACCCAAAGCAATCTACAGATTCAATGCAATCCCTATCAAGTTACCAATGGCATTGTTTACAGAACTAGAAAAAAAATCTTAAAATTTGTATGGAGACACAAAAGACCCCAAATTGCCAAAGCAATCTTGAGGAAAAAAAACAGAGCTAGAGAAATCAGACTCCCTGACTTCAGACTATACTACAAAGCTACAGTAATCAAGGCAATATGGTACTGGCAGAAAAACAGAAATATAGATCAATGGAACAGGATAGAAAGCCCAGAGATAAACACACACACACCTATGGTCAACTAAACTATGACAAAGGAGACAAGGATATACAATGGAGAAAAGACAGTCACTTCAATAAGTGGTGCTGGGAAATCTGGACAGCTACATATAAAAGAATGAAATTAGAACACTCCCTAACACCATACACAAAAATAAGCTCAAAATGGATTAAAGACATAAATGTAAGACCAGACACTATAAAACCCTTAGAGGAAAACATAGGAAGAACACTCTTTGACATAAATCACAGCAAGCTCTTTTTTGACCCACCTCCTACAGTAACGGAAATAAAAACAAAAATATGCAAATGGGACCTAATGAAACTTGAAAGCTTTTGCACAGCAAAGGAAGCTATAAACAAGAAGAAAAGACAACCCTCAGAATGGGAGAAAATATTTGCAAATGAATCAGTGGACAAAGGATTAATCTCCAAAATATATAAACAACTCATGCAGCTCAATATTAAAAAAACAAACAACCCAATCAAAGAATGGGCAGAAGACCTAAATAGACATTTCTCCAAAGAAGACATACAGATGGCCAAGAGGCACATGAAAAGCTGCTCAACATCACTAATTATTAGAGAAATGAAAATCAAAACTACAATGAGGTACCACCTCACACCAGTTAGAATGGGCATCATCAGAAAATCTACAAACAACAAATGCTGGAGAGGGTGTGGAGAAAAGGGAACCCACTTGCACTGTTGTTGGGAATGTAAATTGACACAGCCACTATAGTGAACTGTATGGAGGTTCCTTAAAAAACTAGAAATAGAACTACCATATGACCCAGCAATATCACTACTGGGCATACACCCAGAGAAAACCATAATTCAAAAAGACACATGCACCCCAATGTTCTTTGCAGCACTATTTACAATAGCCAGGTCACGGAAGCAACCTAAGTGCCGTCGACAGATGAATGGATAAAGAAGATGTGGTTCATATATACAATGGAATATTACTCAGCTATAAAAAGGATGAAATTGGGTCATTTGTAGAGACGTGGATGGACCTAGAGACTGTCATACAGAGTAAAGTAAGTCAGAAAGAGAAAAACAAATATCCTATATTAATGCATATATGTGGAACCTAGAAAAATGGTACAGATGAACCAGTTTGCAGGGCAGAAACAGAGACACAGATGTAGAGAACAAACGTATGGACACCAAGGGGGTAATGTGCCGGGGGGGGGGACGGGTGGTGGTGGTGGGATGAATTGGGAGACTGTGATTGACATATATACTCTAATATGTATAAAATAGATAACTAATAAGGACCTGCTGTATAAAAAAATTAAATAAAATTCAAAAAAATGTCAGTTTTCAATAAGTTTTAAGAAAACACAAATGAATATATCTATGAAACAAAAACAGACTCACATATATAGAGAACAGACTTGTGGTTGTGGTGTGGGGGACATGGGGGAGGGAGGGTTTGGGAGTTTGGGATTAGCAGATGCAAACTATTATATATAGGATGAATAAACACCAAGGCCCTACTGTATAGTACAGGGAACTATATTCAATATCCTGTGATAAACCATAATGGAAAAGAATATGAAAAAGAATATATGTGTGGGCTTCCCTGGTGGCGCAGTGGTTGAGAGTCTGCCTGCCGATGCAGGGGACACGGGTTCGTGTCCCGGTCTGGGAAGATCCCACATGCCGTGGAGCGGCTGGGCCCGTGAGCCATGGCCGCTTAGCCTGCGCGTCCGGAGCCTGTGCTCCGCAACGGGAGAGACCACAACAGTGAGAGGCCCGCGTACCGAAAAAAAAAAAAAAAAAGAATATATGTGTGTATAACTGAGTCACTTTGTTGTATGGCAGAAATTGAACACAACATTGTAAATCAACTATATTTCAGTAAAATTAAAGAAAGAATAAACATCATTTAGTTTTCATAATCATCCTTTGAGGTAAATACTATTATTACAGATGAGCAAACTGAGAAACCCAGAGAAATGAAGTAACTTCCTGGAAAGCATTAAGATCATAAGTGGTTGAGCTAGGATCTTTTTCTAAGTGGTCTGATTTCAGATGTTGTGCTCTAAGAAAAAAAGACTACCTTAATATTGTGGTAAAAACAATGTTATTTGTTCACCAAACCATTTCATTTTCTTCCTAGGCACACAGGAAGACTATACTTCCCAGCTCCCTGGCCTTTTAAACAAGCCATGTGGCTAATTCTGGCTGATGGAATGTGGGTGGATATATAAAAAAAAAAAAATCTCCAGGTTAGAGCGATGGCTTCCCAAGATGAAAAGAGACTGTATCTGTAGGTTATTACTTACAGGAGAGCCTCTCCATCAGGTACATCTTTACTGAACTTTGTGAGCACAAGAAATGAACCCTTTCTGTGCTAAGTTACTGAGATTTGGTGGGGTGTTCGTTATGGCAGCTTGTGTAAATAATACTAATAGAAAATTTAAAAATTTAAAAATTATGAAATATTTCAAAAGTATTGAAAAGTGCAGAATATATTAACAATCATATCTCTATCCCCAGATTTAACATATATTAATATTGTCACATTTCCTTCAGGTTGTTCTTCAAGAAACCCATTAGATATAACTAATAGCTAATAACCAATAAAAAGCATCACCTCATCCCTAACCGTTCCTTAGAAGTAACTACTATCCTGAAGGTGGTGTCTATTATCCTCATTTACATTTTTTACTTTGTCTACGATATATTAAATTATAGAGTATTTTGTGTGCTTTAAAAATAGGAATGGTATCAAAAAGATGGGGTTTTTTTCATTCCATGTTGTTTTTGAGGTGTCTCCATGTTGGTACATGTAGGTCTAATTTATTCAATTACAGAGGTATGTAGAAATACAGTAATTTATGTATCCATTCTCCTACTGAGAGACAGTTGAGATTCTTCTTATTTTTTTGCTTCTACAAACAACGTTGCGATGAACTTCCTTGTACCTGCCTAGTATCATAGAGTCAGGAGAGGCCTCTCTGAGGATTTTCTCATTTAAGCTGATACTGGAAGGATGAGAAGCCAGCCACGTGAAGAGCTGGGATACCAGTGTTTCAGGTATCTGGAACAGTAGACAAGCCCTAACACCTTAGGGAATGGCATGTACTTGATCCAGTGAAGTTACAGTGAAGTGAATGAAGGAAAGAGTGGCAGGAGATGGAGGTGGAGAAGCAGGCAAGGACCACTGTGTTAATGGCTTTAGAGACCACACTAAGAAGTTTGGGTTTTCTTCTATATGCAAAGCCATCCAAGTGTTCTCATTTTTTCTAGGTTGGTCAGACCATACTCACAGTGAGTTCCTTCCCTCAACTTCACTATGAAAGGAGCATCTCTTAAATGAAAGCAGTTACTGCTTTTGCTCTCCATTTTGGAGGAATTGATTGTAATATCATAAAAAAAAGAAAGAAAAAATACTTTTCATTTCCTTTCCCAGACTTTTGTGTCTGAGGGGCAGCTGTATGTTTCAAAAGGAAACTACATTTGACCCTTGAACAACATGGGTTTGAAGTGCATGGGTCCACTTATATGCAGATTTTTTTTTTTCAGTAAATGTTACTACATGATCCGAGGTTGGTTGAAAATCGCAGAACAGCAGATAAGGAGAAATTCCAGTTAGGGAGGGCCAACTATAAATTATACATGGATTTTTGACAGCAAGGAGGGTCTGTGTCCCTAACCCCCAAGTTGTTCAAGGGTCAACTGTATATGTATCAAATTTTCAATGTTCCATCAAAAGGGCTTATAAGGAAATGTTCTTTTTTCCCCATATTTTGCAGTCAAATTGTTCCTCATTAAAATCAGATTGACTTCATGAAAGATCTAAAGTGTTAGGTTGATTTAGGAGCTGAGGAAATATGCTGCTAGTTCTGAAATTATCTCAGGTGTGATAGAATCTGGTGATGACCAAATAGAGCAACAATTGAAGAGTGGGAATGAAAAATTAGGTATTTATGCTACAGTGCCAAACATTGTACTGTAGGCTTTAAAATGATAAATTACACTATTTCCAAAAGTTTGGGTATGAGCCATTCCTTTAGAAACTCAGCCAAACATGCTAACATTTTCTCTCCTTCCTTATTCATTTTTTCGATTAGCAGTTCCTATATTTGCTTAATTGTCTGTACTATCAGGTTGGGAGGTGCGCTATAACTTTCAGTTTTCATTTAAATTACCTCCCGATCTCCAACAATTCAAGCACATCAAGTCTCACAGTTCTATTCTTGTATTTTCACCCTATTTTCCATTAGAATATCGTTTTTAATAACCAGTACTTTTCAATTTTTAAAGATACGTATTCAGACTCACAGAAATTTCATTAATATCTAACCCGATGGATGCCGGTGAAAATTCCTCTTTTCTAAAACAACCCCCATCCACCCATTACTTTTTTTTATTTGCAAATTGGTTGTAATTTCTCTAGGTAGAATCTTACTGCCAAATAGAATGAATACCAAGAGGCATGGTGTATAACTGTGTTTAATAAATGCAATAAGGCAGAGTTAAAATCCCATCAACATCACACAGAATCAGAATGTGAGTATTAGAAAAGACCTTAAGGACCATCTTGTACATCTTGTGTGTATGTGACCATCACGGCGTTTTAAGTGAAGTCAATAGTTTTCAGAAGAGGAAAAAGAACCTTCAGTAAAACAAATCAAAACAACTGCAAAAAAAGAGGTAACATTCTAACTAACTTAGAAACAATGTGTTTGTTTCCTGAGGTAGCAGCATAGGGATGAATCTTAGGGAGGTTATCTGCCCTCCAGCAACTGTACCTGTGTGTGTGGGGGTGGGAGTGTAAGTAATCTAATGTCTTTTGCTGAGTACTATGATGGTATTGTTTGTGTAAATGTGCTTTAGGATCACAAAAGAGGGAGCAAGTGATTAATTACACTCCAAAAGTTACACCCTCAAAAGACAGGTGAATGGTCTTCAAGAACGACTAAGAATTACACAAGTGGACAAGAATGAGAGTATTTTAACCTTAGGGAACAGCATGTGCATCTCTTACACCTAAGAGTTACAGATAAGAATCTGCAAATAGATGTTTGAAAAGGGTCGCAGCAATTGACGCTTTTAAACGGTTGCACATTAAAATCACTTAGGAAGCTTTTAAAAATCCTGAAGCCCAGACCAATTAAAGTCGAATGTATTGGGGGTGGGGGTGGCATAAATATTTTTTAAAGCCACCCACCCCTCCACCGCCCAAGATTCCAACGTGCAGGCAAGGTTGAGAATCGCCGCTTTAACGCAGGAAGCAAAATTATTAAACGTGAATTATGAGGGGAGAAAAAGTGGCAGTAGGGCACAGAAGATGAACTGAAAGTCCTTGGAAGGCAGGGCGGCTACTTCAAGGGCAGGGACAAGAACCAAGTGGGAGAATCAGCGGTAGAGGATTTAAGGGCTGTTTCCGTGGTAGAACTGCCAGGATTTGGGGGTCGGTAAAGAACTCAGCATATACTCAACTCCGTTAAAGTGAGGTTATTCTGCCAGTGGCCCTGCTCCTACCCCTAATCAGATTTTCTCGAATCTTTTCCCACAGTTTAAAAAAAAAAATGACGGAAACGTCTTCTATCCCACGAAAGGCGCATGGGCAGACTGTGGGCGGGGCAAAGATCTGAGAAGTCAGAAGCACGCAGCCGCAACAATTTGCGAGTCCAGAACCACAAGTCACAAACATCTGGGATGGGGTGGCCTCCCGATCGTGTTGCACCCACCTGGGGAGCGTTGATCGACACCTCAGCGCAAATTGGAGGCTTTTAAATCCCAGAGGGCGGAGAGGGCAAGGGCGCGGCAACTGCTGACGTTCGCACCGGCCCCGCCCTCACATCCACTTCCGGGGGCGCCCGGCCCCCGCTTCCGCTTTTCCCGCCAGCGCGCCGGCCCCGCCCCACTCCCACGCGCCCCCCAGCGTCCGCGCGCCCAACAGCAGGGAGAAAAGGCACAGGTTGCTGTCGGAAGTTCCCCTTTGGCTCCCTTTCAGTACTGCCTAACAACTTCCGCTTTGGGCAGTCAACAACATGGATGCTGCGGCTGCCTGGCGGAGCTGCATCTGATCGGTTGCGGGAGCGCAGCTTTTCTGCGGCGCCCGCCCCGCTTCCCCGCCCTCCCTCCTCCCCCCTGCCCCCTCCCCCCCCGCCCCTTACTCCAGTCCCTGGAGCCGGCGGGCTTGTCGCTACATGGGGGCGGGCCTCCGCGGCCGGCGCACGGCTTCCTGTTCAGAGGCGGCCTGGCGGTAGTAAGCGGCGGCGGCGGCGGCGGCGGCGGCGGCGGCGGCGGCGGCGACGACTCCGCCCGCGCCCACATCGGCGCGGTGACCGAGCGCCCGGGAGGGAGACTCGAGGTCCGCATCTTGTGCCGCTGCGCCAAGCCCGGTTCTGCGCCGCGATGGCCCCAGTGCAGCTGGAGAACCAGCTGGTCCCGCCCGGAGGCGGCGGAGGGGGCAGCAGCGGCCCCGCGTCAGCCCCGGCGCCTCCTCCTCCGGGAGCCGCCGTGGCGGCGGCCGCTGCGGCGGCGGCTAGCCCTGGCTACCGGCTAAGCACCCTCATCGAATTTCTGCTGCACCGGGCCTACTCGGAGCTCATGGTGCTGACTGATCTGTAAGTGCCGCGAAATCCACGCCTGCTCCCCAGCCCCCCCTTCCCGCCCAGCCGGCTGAGAGGTTCGCACCTCCTTCTCCCCAAAAGGCTGCTGCTTTCTCCTCTTTGCTGGACTGCTTAGTCTAGAATTTTTGAACTCTTGGGGCCCAGCGGAGGTGGAGGAGAAGCTTTGCGTTTGGGGTCTTTCTGGAGATGAAGCAGCCGAGACTTGTGAATTATGCACGTTGTTAGACTCCCTGAAAAGCCAGTCCTTGGAATTTTTGCTCGATTTGCCAGCTGAACCCTATTGATTTCTTGGTTGGAAGCTTTCTAGCCCAGACCCCAAGATTACGGTTTAGGAATACATACTATTCGAGTTACCAAAAAAACCCCCCAAAAAACCCAAAGGTGAGAAATTGTTTTACAGCTTCTTACGGTACATTTTAAATGTGGGTTGTAATTACTCCTGACAAAGTTTGAACTCAGGAGATGTATTGTGTATAAAATAATGTGAAATTTTGGATTTCAAGTTTGTTTGTTTTTCTGGAACGTTTGGGACTGAAGTCTTCACGCATTTAGTGTAAGATTGTTTTGTAACTAGCCTGCTGTTATTGTCTCTTGGGGTATGAACGGAGTTTGTAAATCACCAAGTTACCGGGTGAAATGCCTTGCGACATGATTAGGGTGTTAATCTCTTCAGAATAGGATCGGAATACACTGTAAAGATTTTCACGTGTGTGAAGAAACTAAAATTTAGGGGTATATATACTTGAATTGCTGTTTTACACTTTTAAATTCATGTTCAGAAAAAGTAAGAGTTACTAGTTTTCATCTAGATTCGTTTTTATCTTTTATCTATTGGTAGGCTCCAGATCAGTGTATTCAGTTGAAATACACGAGTATGTAGGTATTAGGCTGTGCAGTGTCACAGTACTTTGTTGCTAGAGACTGTTAAAATATTTTTTTTTGCAGATGACTTAAAGAATTAGAATAGGCTCCACTTATTCCTGTAAAACATTCTGAGAATTTTGATACACTGTACTTTACAGAAAGAAGCCTCCCCCCCCCGCGCCCGTGTAATGATAAACTTAAATAGCTGTCATGATGAGGGATTATTGTGGTAATATACTTCTCTGCACCATTAGTTGTTGGATTTCATAAGAATTTGAGTATCCATGAGAAGATATCATGTACCCGTCCTATGTAGAGCTATGGGAAACTGTTGAAAACTGCCGCCGTCAGTGTTTGTGTAATTTGTATAATTTGTTTCTCCATAGGGCATTTGTAGCACTTCTTTGAATTGTGTTGTTGTTACTGTTTCAGGACTTAGTTATGAAAAGAAACTTTTTTTTTTTTTTTTTTTTTTTTGCTGTACGCGGGCCTCTCGCTGCTGTGGCCTCTCCCGTTGCGGAGCACAGGCTCCAGACGCGCAGGCTCAGTGGCCAGCCATGGCTCACGGGCCCAGCCACTCCGCGGCATGTGGGATCTTCCCGGACCGGGCACGAGCCCGTGTCCCCTGCATCGGCAGGCGGACTCTCAACCACTGCGCCACCAGGGAAGCCCGAAAAGAAACATTTTATTGCTGTAGAATAAGTATATAGTTTTATACTTCATCCTGCACCCTTTATAGGTTGATGATTCCCATACTTATTTCTCCAGCACAGGCGCCTCCACTGAGCTGCAGACTCTGTATCCAGGTGCCTACGTTTAAGTACCTAATGGGCAAGTTCTGGACCAAGTCCAGAACCAAACTGCTGATTCCATTCGATGCCCCCAAAACTTTCCTATCTCACTAAATAGTACCTCCATTCTTCCTTTTGATGCTTTTAGGCCAGAAATTTTGGAGTAATTCTTGGCTCCTCTTTCTTCCAATCCCACACTCAGTACATTAGCAAGTCTTGTCATCTCTGACTTCAGAATCTGACCACTTTTCAACGTTTCCATCAAGTGTTAATCCTTTGCTCGTGTTACTGCAGTAGTCTGCTAACTGGGGCCTCTGCTGCTACCCTTGCCCCTCTACGGTTTTTCCTCCATAAAATAGCCAGGATGATCCTTTTTTTTTGTTTTTTGCGGTACGCGGGCCTCTCACTGTTGTGGCCTCTCCCGTTGCGGAGCACAGGCTCCGGACGCGCAGGCTCAGCGGCCATGGCTCACGGGCCCAGCCGCTCCGCGGCATGTGGGATCTTCCCGGACCGGGGCACGAACCCGCGTCCCCTGCATCGGCAGCCGGACTCTCAACCCCTGCGCCATCAGGGAAGCCCCAGGATGATCCTTTTAAAACTTATTTGCTCACAACTTTCCCGTGGTTCCCCATCTCACTTAGAGTAAAAACTTTTTATAGTCACCTATATAGAGAGTGACCATAAAATTTATGGTCCAAGTCAGGACACTTCTGAGCATGAAAGGTGGTGCTATTAATAGCAATGGCAGAACGACAGGCATAAACCGGGACTATCTTGAGCAAACCAAGACTGTGGTCTACCTTTAATATCCTACATGATGTGTCTTCTCTCCCTTACCTCTTTAACTTCATTTCTAATACTCTCCTTGCTTCTTCTGTTTCAGTCACGCTATTCTTATTGATCTTTCTTGATAGGGTCAGGCACACTCCACCTGCGAGCCTTTGCTCTTCTCGCAGAAATCTGTGTGGCTTGCTTTCACATTTCCTTTAGGTCTTTGTTCAGATGTAACTTATCAGAAAGACTTTTTGGTGATCACCCATGAGAAGTACTCTGCCCCTTCAACCTATCCTTCTTACTCACTGCTTTGTTTTTCTGCAGCACTTACTGTTTGTCGTCTGTCTCCTCCTCACTGGAAGTTCTATGAGGACAGGGATTTTGAGTTGTTTGCTACCTCCCCCAGGGCTTAGAACAATAACTGTTCTAAGTCAGGGCACCTGTCATTGTAGACCTGGGGAATTTAAGGGGAAAATTCACTGTTGCTCTTGATACATAGGTATATAAAATAACTTTTTTCTCTTTTGATTTGTGGTAACCAAAATTGGTTTAGGAATATACCTTGGAAGTTCCTAAATCATGTATTTTTCCTTGTTCCAGGTAAAAACTGCCAGGATTAATGTATTAATATAAAACCAGTGTTCAAGGTATACTTTGAGTCTTATTTCTGCCACATTTGATGCTTGTCTGTGGACTATTGAAAGTAAAAAAGGTGGTTTGTTTTTGGCCCCAGATTTCTATTTTTTTTCCTTTTGCTTGTTCATTTCCTCCCCCGACTCATGTAATACATGCTTTCATTTTAGAGTTTACATTCTGCTGTGATTTTTTAGAGACGTAGGTTCTTCCTTTTAAAAACCTCTTTTAATTAAAATCAGAAAATGCTAGGATCTCAGTCATGTAAACTTGTCTTAAAACGCTTTGGTGTAAACAAGGTTTCTGTGACTTCCTCCAAAGATTCGCCCTTTAGGGTTGGTTTTTGCCCCAAGTGGTGGATTTGTCATCCATAAAGGAATTTTAAATAGATTAGGAGGAATTGGGGGGGGGAGGGATGTAGGCAGCAAAGCCTGTCCTTTGTCCCTGAAATGACACCACCTCTGGCAAGAGATGATCCTTTTAGGGTCTCTGGGGGGGGGGGGGCGGCGGCTAGAACAATGATTCCTATTCTTTCTACCCCCAAAGGCTCTACTCTTCTGTTTTTCTCCCTCTCTCACATACAAGTATCCATGGTTCTCATTCTCTCCCTCTCTTGAGGACAGGGGAGTCTTCTCAAGGAGTGTTTTCCGGATCTTTCACAGGTATAGGAACTTCCCAGTAGCTGCTTTTACTTGCAGTCTTATAATAAGGCCTTAATTTTTGCTTCATCCTCTGATCTGCTGGCCCTTCTAGCTCCTATCTAGTTTCTTGTATCACTTGGATCATAACTTGAGCTTCCATCCCATTGTCTACCCGGAGAATTGTAGGTAACTCTAAGTCAGAGCTCATTTTAATAGTTTCCCTTCCTTGTACCTCGAATCTCTGGCGGTGGTTTTCGTTTTTCTGCACTTGTGGCGTGTCGGGGGGAAGAGGGTCTAAGCGGTTCAGTGTGTTTTCTTCAAGAGCCTATCAGATGTAGGGGAGGCTTTAGAGTTCAGGCTGTTGAATCTTGGACCATAGGATAGAGGTTTACAGAATGTGGTGATTCAGGAAGCAAATCAGGATGTTTCTAAGCATCGGTGGATGTGAGAGTGTTAAATGGTATAATTTCAGGGAAAAGGGTGACATTGGTTGCTGGCTTTTGTACTGGACAACTAGCAAAAAAGAGATCAAAACCTCACTGGAGTTGTTTAAAAGTAATCATTTGCATCTAAGCAAGCAACATCATAATTACTGTACATCCCTTGGCTGACGCTGGCCCTTTTGTGTGCCTAGCTTCTAGTTTTGCCCACCATAACAAAACATGGAGGGATTAGTGCTTGGAAGCAAGGTTCCATTGAATATGGGGAGGCTGGCAACTAAGTAGTACCTTGCAACCATGATCATTTTGGTCTTAAAAGAATATTTTCTCTGACTCTCTATGATGTAGTGTGCTAAGGTAAGACTTGGTCTTTTTAAATGTTTGAGGTTCATGCAGTATCTTTTGAAGCACTTTGAATGGAGAGAAATGTTCCTTTGTTAGTTTTTCCTTTGTAGCTATATTGCCGGAAACTCATAAAATAAAAAAGAGTAGGGAGCCACACAAGCCTGTAGTGTCTATTCATCCAGTTTTTCTGAAATACTAAGGTATTTAATAAGTCAAAGTAAAGACCATTATCATATTTTAATGAAGGTGTGCATGTATTTAGTCAGTTTCTTTTTTTTTTCTTCTTAGACTGCCAAGGAAATCTGATGTGGAAAGGTGAGTATGAAAAAAAACCTTAAATCTGTGTCTGTGTTGATATATCTATGAGTATGTGTGTGTGTGAGTGAGAGAGAAAGGGGCGGGGCGGGGAGGTATGTGTAGGTGTGGGTGGTAGAGCTGTGGACCAGGAACATAGGCGCAGAGAGCCTAGGGTGACTTCACACCATTTGTTTAAGGAGCCCTGGGAAATACAATTTCCTCATCCTTGACAATTCTTGGTATGAGGCCAGCTCTGGACCTTCTCTTCTAGAAATCTTTATTGAATCACTGACCAGGTCAAGTGCCTGAGGGGGTAGGAAGATGTAGAAAATCAGAACTAAATGGAGAAAGCTGAGGAAGAGACTGACTTTAGAAAGTTTGCTGCTAATTTATCATTTGCTGCAATGATGCTATTAGAGATCTACAGAGAGTGGACATTTGTCTACTGCTATTGCTGTTTTATAGTTAAGAGAATTTTGATTCAGTTGGAGTTTGGGGCTTAAGACATTTCTAAATGCTAGTATGTTTCCATAGTCCAAAGGAACAAGATAAATTAAGCTTTCAAAGAAATTAGGTGAGGGAGATTTAAACTGTGGCTACAGTATAGGCTACGTGACTCTATATTTGGAACTACTTATGCTCCTTGGTTGATCTTTTTATTAAATACCAAGTCACTAGGGCGGACTTTAGCATTTATTAGTGACTACGCTCCACTCCCTACCCCCAGTGACCTTTCTGAGAGAGTTAGACATAGATCGAAAAGATAGAAGTGGAAGAGACAATTGAAGCATACCTGTATTATGGTTTGGCTGGTCCGTTTTTAAGGAAGGAAATGAAAATCAGGATTTGAACAAAAATAAACAGATGGGACCTAATGAAACTTAAAAGCTTTTGCACAGCAAAGGAAACCATAAACAAGACGAAAAGACAACCCTCAGAATGGGAGAAAATATTTGCAAATGAAGCGGCTGGCAAAGGATTAATCTCCAAAATTTACAAGCAGCTCATGCAGCTCAATATCAAAAAACAAACAACCCAATCAAAAAATGGGCAGAAGACCTAAATAGACATTTCTCCAAAGAAAATATACAGATTGCCAACAAACACATGAAAGAATGCTCAACATCATTAAATCATTAGAGAAATGCAAATCAGAACTACAATGAGGTATCACCTCACACCAGTCAGAATGGCCATCATCAAAAAATCTAAAAACAATAAATGCTGGAGAGGGTGTGGAGAAAAGGGAACCCTCTTGCACTGTTGTTGGGAATGTAAATTGATACAACCACTATGGAGAACAGTATGGAGGTTCCTTAAAAAACTAAAAATAGAACTACCATACGACCCAGCAATCCCACTACTGGGCATATACCCTGAGAAAACCATCATTCAAAAAGAGTCATGTACCACAATGTTCATTGCAGCTCTATTTACAATAGCCAGGACACGGAAGCAACCTAAGTGTCCGTCAACAGATGAATAGATAAACAAGATGTGGTACATATATACAATGGAATATTACTCAGCCATGAAAAGAAACGAAATTGAGTTATTTGTAGTGAGGTGGATGGACCTAGAGTCTGTCATACAGAGTGAAGTAAGAAAGAGAAAAACAAATACCGTATGCTAACACATATATATGGAATCTAAAAAAAAAAAAAAAAAAGGTTCTGAAGGACCTAGGGGCAGGACAGGAGTAAAGACGCAGACTTAGAGAATGGACTTGAGGCCAAGGGGAGGGGGAAGGTTAAGCTGGGACGAAGTGAGAGAGTGGCATGGACATATATACACTACCAAATGTAAAATAGATAGCTAGTGGGAAGCAGCCAGGGAGATCAGCTCGGTGCTTTGTGACCACCTAGAGGGATGGGATAGGGAGGGTGGGAGACGCAAGAGGGAAGAGATATGGGGATATATGTATATATATAGCTGGTTCGCTTTGTTATAAAGCAGAAAGTAACACACCATTGTAAAGCAATTATACTCCAATAAAGATGTTAAAAAATATATTTGACACCAGCCAAAAGTAAATAAAATACCCACAATGCATTCATTTGGGGAAGAAAAAAAAAAAAAGAAAATCAGGATTTGTTCTGTCCACTCTGGGGTAGGAAGGGAAACTGGGCCTTGGAAAACCAACTCATGCTGCCTATCACTTGGGACAGCGTGGTGTCAAGAAAAAACCGTATTAAAATAGTTTACAAAGGGGGATGTCTCCTTTCCAGTAGAGGAGCTCCTCTGGCAACAGAATTAGTAATATACAAATATGTTTACTCTGTGAGAGAAGAGACCTCACATCCTCTGTAAGCCGTTGCTGAGTTAGAATGACAGCACTGAGGCTCCTAGCACTGAGGTGACTGCCAGATCTTAGTGTACATTTAACATTTCTGCTGTGTTCCAGTCTTGCCTGTGATGCTCTCTGCTTGTTTTATCTCTAAGCATCCTTCACAGACCCTGGCAAAGAGTCATAATTGTATCAGTGTCCTTGATTCTTCTCTTTCTACCACCAATAATCATATTGCAGGCTGAACCTTAAGGAAGTCTTTCAGGTTGTTTGTGGGGTATGTATGCTCTCAATAGGATCTAGACTCTGTGGTCTTCAGTTAGGATTATGCTTCAGCAGAAACTTTCATTTTGGCGCATTGCATCATGGTATTGCTGTTGGTGAGATACAGAGGTGTGGGTCGGATCTACAGGTCAGTGAACAGCTGTAACAAGATTAATATGTCAGAGTCCACTTGGAGGGAGGTTGGTGTCTTGCTGGGGCCTGTCATCAGTCCTGGCCTGTCGAATATTTTTGTGTGTGTCATAAGGTAAACCATGAAAGGTATGATTATCAGTTTTGTAGCCGACATGAAGTTGAGAGGTCTAGCTAACACGCTGATTGACAATGTAAAGCTTTTAGTAAAGCTTTTAAGCCTTTATGAGGAGATGATAAAAATACTGATGAGTATGGGGAGAAAAAGCATTGTAGTGGGTATAGTATAAAAATAGATATGGACAGACCTTTTAGCTTTTATTTTTAGTACTTTGTTATTGAAATTAGTTTGGTCAAGAGTTGCATAGTTAAGCTCTTTATTCAATTTTATAAATCATGCTCTTGCAAGATGGGAAATGGGCCCTTGCCTTTGTAGAAATAATACAGTTTCAGGTTTTGGTAAAGAGCTATTTCACTTCCTTTCTCTTACCAGAAAGGTTACTAATTCATAATTTCAACTTCAAACCATAATTTGGTCCCCTTTGTGACCCAGTTAACTTCTATATAATAATTTTATATTTGTGAATTTAGTATATTTTAGTAAACAACTTTTATTGCAGTATAAAATTAATTTGAAAATGTGATTCATTGCTTAAGCATTCTATTGGAGATGTTACTCTGAGGTAGAAAATGAAGTATATGCAGGTGGTATACAAAATGTGACAATAATTCATATTTAAATAAATATTTTAGGTGGTTCATTTCATTGTAATGGTTGTAAACAAAGACTGATTCATATTTTAGCTCAGATAAAATAAATTGTGAAATACTCCTTCAAATGTGTTGGTTCATTAAGAGTTGTTTTGTTTTATTTTAAAGGAAAATAGAAATAGTGCAGTTTGCTAGCCGGACACGCCAACTCTTTGTTCGATTATTAGCTTTAGTAAAATGGGCTAATAATGCTGGCAAAGTGGAAAAATGTGCGGTGAGTTAAACTTTTGACTTTATTTTATATAAAATAACTTTTTTGGAATGTTAGCTTGTAATAGGCATAATTTCTAATTTTAGCTCTAACTTATATCTGCTGATATGTTTTGGGATACATTACTTATGTGAGTAATCATTATTTCTGTATGATACTGTATAGTATATATCTGTAGAAACTTAGTATTTGTTTATGGAAACCTAATCAGAAAAAAGAGTAGGCCATATCTGGAGATGTCGTTACGCTAGAAGACATTAAATATGAGACTGGACCTAAAGGGGGAAATGGTTAGCTTACATTCGTATGCTTCCTTAGAGTTTGCAAAGTATTCCCTAAATTTGCCTATTGATTTCTTGACAACCCTTTGAGAATGGCAGAGTCAGTCTTTTCTTATTTTACAGATGAGGAAATAAGGTTCCTCGAAGTTAAATGGCTTTTTCAAGGCCCCAGAGCTGATGATAGCACTTATCTGTCCCTTCGTTTATTCATCTGTTCATTCTCCAACCCTTTATTGCACACAGGGCATAAGGCATAGTGGATGGAGACTTGAATAAGGCATAGTCCTTGCCCTCAGGAAGCTCATGGTCTTTTGACTGTTGGTTGAGTCATTCTTTTGAATTCAAAGGAGTGACCTGTAGCGAAGTGTACCAAAGATTCTAAAACATGCACCCCCTACCCCCCACAAAAGTTTTAAGCTATGTTCAAGAAACGTTAAGGAGGAGAAACATCAGTAGGGATCTTGTGTTAGCCTATTGAGCGCATAACTTGGGGAGGATGATATGGTGTTAACAGATGAGACACAAAATGAGGAGAATAGATTTCGTATTGGAAAGGGTAGAGTAATTATAATAAAATGAATAAAATCTTAAAATAATGAGAGCATTTATTTATCCACATAATTTATTTTTTGCACCCTGACAAGCTAAGTTGAAATATTTTTATAGTAACTTTACATTTGCAGGTCTATTGGGGTTTGCATATTCCATAAAATTTCCCTTTAGAAAGAAATCTACAACACAGTGTGTTTCTGCATATGATTTTCTGACATCTCCCCTCAATTTTAGCCCAGTGCATTTGCTATCCTCAGTTTCACTAGGTTCCCTTATCATTAGAAAGAAAGCTTATGTGAAAATTGCTAAAGTGAAAGGAAAAAAGAGGTTTGAAGAAGTTGAGAATTTAAAATTCTAGAATAATATATTTTTTGAAAGTTAAAAGAAGACACATTTCTAGCCACAGATCTTTTGTCTCTAGGAGTAAGCTGGTATCATCCTTTTATATAGCATTGATCAAAGGGGGAGGATATTTTGTACCATATATTGAATTTTCTTTATGGGGGAAAAAGTTATTTTATTCATGTTGTCATCAAAGGATAGTTTTTATTATAAATATTAATAAACAGGCTTATTCCAAGCTTATTTACCAGAAAGTTTACAATTCATTTCATTGTTTTGCAAATTTGGGCACCAAGTCTAATGAATCTATTTTGGCCAAAATGAAGAAGCATGGTAGTATTTCTGAGAAGCCTAAGGTTTCTTTTCAGTAATTCGTTAATTTGAGGTAATCTTTTCCTAAAGGTATTCAGACTTTCAGTGAAGAGTTAAGTATTACTGAGGTATATAAAATCCAAGTATTCAATTTTTCAAATCTAGCTTTAAATCCCTAATTATACCATGGGTATTTAAATTACCTGTTTGATACTACTGAGCTGTATGTCGTTAAAATAATATCAAGCAAAATCCAAAACTCTTGGTTTTGATATTGAGCCGTATTGTATTTATCTTTCATTAATTCATGGTATAGTATTTTCCTATTAGTTTTTTGAATTGGCTGTTCCAGTAAGTCGCATTCTGAATAAAGTCTCATGTTGAACTTTATACATAAAGTTTTGGTATTTTTGTTTTGTGAATGTAGATACAGAGATGTGTTTTTGTCAGGGATAAAGTCCATCAGCTGGAGAATTAGAGGATTATTCACGTTTTGACACTTGTGTTCTCAACCTAATGATTATTTAACTAGACTCATTAGAGGTTCTTAATAGATAATGATCTTTAGCCACGCCAGACATATAAAGTGTTTAGATGAGTGTATAAATACGCGGTTTATAGAACTCTAACTAATGGTAAAGCAGTCTGGATAATGTTTTAGCTAAGAAAAAGAAAAAATATCTCTCTCCTCCTTGAGCTTTTTTTAAAAGCAATTTTGAGATATAATTCACATACCATACAATCTATCCATTTAAAGTGTACAATTCTGGGAATTCCTTGGCGGTCCAGTGGTTAGGACTCCGCGCTTCCACCGCAGGGGGCACAGGTTCAATCCCTGGTCAGGGAACGAAGATCCCGCACGCTGTGCGGTGCGGCCAAAAAAAAAATAGTAATAATAAAGTGTACAATTCAGTGGTTTTTAGTATATTCACAGATATGTGCAACCATTAGCAGTCAATTTTAGAACACTTTCGTCACCTCAAAAAGAAAATCATTACCCTTTATCACCCCAAGCACCCCCCAGCCCTAAGCAACCTCTGCTGTCTCTATAAATATGCCTATTCTGAACATTTCATGTAAATGGAATCATAATATATGGTCTTTCGTGATTGGCTTCTGTCATTTAGCATGATGTTTTCAAGGGTCATCCACGTTGTACTTGTATCAGTACTTCACTTTTATAGCTGAATTGTATGGATCTGCTACATTTTGTTTATCCATTCATCAGTTAATGGACTTGTAGGTTGTTTCCAGTTTTTGGCTATTATGAATAATGTTGCTATAAACATTCATATACAAGTTTCTCTGTGGACATGTGTTTTCATTTCTCTTGGGTATAATACCTAGGAGTGGAATGGTTGGGTCATACGGTAACTGTATATTTAATAATCATTTGAGGAACTGCCAGACTGTTTTCCAGAATGGCTCTACTATTTTACATTCCCACCAGCAATGTAAGAGGGTTCTAATTGCTCCATGCCAGCACTTGTTATCGTCTGACATTTTGATTCTGGCCGTTCCTGGTAGGTAGGTGTGAAGCGGCACTTCGCTGTGTTTTTTGTTTGTATTTCTCTGATGACTAGTGATGTTGAACGTCTTTTCATGTGCTTTTGGCCATTTGTCTATTTTCCTTAGAGAAGTGTCTCTTTGGTGCTCAGTTAAATTTTAAAGGAGATTGGTATTAATCATATCAACAGTTGGTATGTGAGTACTTAAGAATAAAAAAAGAGCATGATTATTAGGGACCTATATGGATTCACTAATAAGTAACTCAAAACTAAACTTTTATCTTTATTAATTTGATTTCGAAGTCAAAGAAATATAGCTGGAGCTAGTTTATTTTGAGTTGAGCAAGGTAGTTTAGAGAGTTTCATTAATAACCCACATTTAAGGTGGAGTGATGTAGGCTCGAAGAACTGTGGCACCCCACTAGGGTTGACGCACATCTTCCTGGACGGAAATCTTTAGTATTCTTTGGCCTAAGCATTTTTACAGTGTCTTGAGTGAATGGAGACTTGGGATGACCTAAATCTGAGTAAAAACCTATACGGAAGTTGAGAGAAGCAGGATTCAAATATGTTAAAAATCAGAGTACAGTCATGCTTTAGGTTCCGGGTGGGAAAGGGGACCTTGCTTGATAGAGATTCATGCACAGAAGATCAAGGCCTTTTAGTTAACTTCAAGCTTGCTGTGTGTTAGCAGTGTCGTGGCTGCTGATAAGAAGTTAGTGTTGGTGGTGTTAATAGAACTCCATTTTACTAGTCATGAGGGGCTGTGCTGGTCTAACTAAGAGTTAGAAAAAACATTTTTTGGTTCCAGCTTCTCTGATTATTCACTATCTTTGAGCAAGTGTCTAAACCTCAGCCTCAATTTTCTCATCTCTAAGATAATAGTAATTATCTTGTTTTGTCTATTTCCTAGAGTCGTGAAAATCAGATAGTAAAATAAGTGTGGGAATACTGAGAAAATGTAGGGCATTATGTGTGCATGATGTGTTATTAATTCTGGATACCATATTTTAAGTTGATCACTGATAAACTGGAGCATTTCCAGGCAGTGGAATAGGGATGGTGAGTCAGGAATTTGGAATGTTCAGCTTGAAGATAGAGTGGGCTTCCCCCGTTTGAAGGACGTGAAAGACTTTTAAGTATTGTTCCAGAAAGGAAGTAGTTTTCAGCTTCGTGATGACCTCTACTAGTTTAGGCACACTTGTGAAATGCATTGAGTAGACAACTGATGGAAAGGATTTCTATATTGGACGTGAAGTTGGCCTAGATCTCATAATGGACAATGTTTACTGTGTGTTTTATATGTTCTAGGCACTGTTCTAAAGGTTTCATATGCATAAACTCTTAATCCTCGAACAACCTTATGAGGGGGAGGAAATCATCTCCATTTTATATTGAAAAAACTGAGGCAAAGAGGGATTTAAGCAACTTGCCCAAGGTTATAGGGCTAGTGAGTTGCAGAATTAAAGTTGAGACCAAGGCAGTCTGGGTCCAGGAGACCATGCTTTTATGTCTCCTTTATTACCAATCAACTCTAGAAGTCTGTAAGAGAAAAAGCATTGTATTCTATTTATTTTTCCTAACTTGTCATATGTATGTGTAATGTTAAAGATGGAGAAACGAATCGGGAAACCTTTTATTTAAATTGATAGAAAATTACTGGTTTTTAAAAATATTTCTTCTTTCCTCAAATTACTGGAAAATTTTTTGATGAAATATTTTGAAATATGGAAAAGCTATAGTAATTCCTCTCAGAGTTTACTTTGGAATCAATAAATGATATTTGACGTGAAAAGTGGCTGGTTTTCAAGGAAGCGTAATACATATACCCTTTGCTTTGAAGATGATCTCGAGCTTCTTAGATCATCAAGCCATCCTCTTTGTGGATACTGCTGATCGCCTGGCCTCATTAGCTAGAGATGCTCTGGTCCATGCACGCCTGCCTAGTTTCGCCATCCCATATGCTATTGATGTACTGACTACTGGATCTTACCCACGGCTACCAACCTGCATTAGGGTAAGTGCATTCCTACCCCAGCCCACCCTCAAAAGTTGAAGGCTTTGGCATTGGATTCTACAATAGTAATAAGTAGCCCAGCCAAAACAAAAAACTGTTCTGTATTTTTAAAATAAATATTTCATGTAGTTTGCTTTTTTCTCTATAATTAAAATTTGGAGGGGGCGGGTTAGAAATAAATTGGAGCCAGAATGTGAGTAGCTATCAAAATGAGTTTGTTTATTTATTTATTTAGGTGGGGGTGAACAGAATTATGAAGGTAACTTAACATCTATTTCAGATGTGAAAATACGGCTCGCTAGTTGCTTTTTGGAAGTGTTTTTAAAAATTTGTTGTTGTGGTAGTTGTTGACTCACTTGGTGCTGTTGTATTTTATACTTCTAAGAAGTGGTGAAAGTCATCTAGTGACATTAAGTTGGTTTCATAAATAGAACATGAAGAAGATCGTGTTGCATTACCATCTTAGCTGGGGGACTGGTGGAATCATTGACACTCTAATGCATGATAGTAATGGTCACTATTATTGGATGTAGACTGCAGAAATGAGTGTTGAGGTTCTCTTGGGTAAAGTAAGAAAATACTGTGTTAGAACAGGCGCAGGTAAAAATTATGTCTCTTTGTACATTATTTTTAGATTACTTAAACTTTTTTGTAGGATAAAATTATTCCTCCAGACCCAATTACCAAAATTGAGAAACAAGCTACACTTCACCAGCTGAACCAGATTCTTAGACATCGACTTGTAACCACAGATCTTCCTCCTCAGTTAGCAAATCTTACAGTTGGTATGTACCTGAAATACATTTTTAAAGAATTGACTCGTTAGAATATTTTTCAAACAGCTTTTGGGGTTTTATCTTTTAAAATATCCTTATGAAGTCTTGACCTACAATTTTGGTGGTGTTTGAATCCGAAACTTGTGCCATATCATTTCCCTTTAGTACCTGGAAATACAGTGCTGGTATTTGAAGCTGGGGAGTGGGCAGGATTACCTGGGGCTGGAGGAGAGACTAGGTCCTAGAGTTGAGCCTCAAGAAAATACTGTTCCTTGATGTTAGAAGAGTTGCCTTTGGTTTCTTGATGACCTGGAAGCTGGCTACTGTTTATGCAGGAACCAGTGAATTGTCTGAACACTTACGAAAGATTCTTAAGTCTGTTTAAAATTTCTCGTGAGCGAGACTGAAAGTTCCAGGTTAGTGGGAAGCTGCTTATTTTCTAGCAAAGTAGACCTTCTTCTTCTTCTTCTGAAAGCAAATGGCCGAGTGAAGTTTCGAGTGGAAGGAGAATTTGAAGCCACCTTGACTGTGATGGGAGATGACCCTGATGTTCCCTGGCGTCTTCTCAAGCTAGAAATTCTAGTTGAGGATAAGGAAACAGGAGGTAAATCATAAATAATGATTTAAATCATATGTATTGATTTAAATGTTGGGTGTTATATTATTGAAACATTCTTGCAGAATAATACATGTGTTTAGCAATTTATCCTGTAATCTGATGTAGGTTTTATGATAATTGTAACTGCCTACTGACCACAGAAGTTTCAGTGTTTCTCTAGTGTACTCTCTAGTTTTCATAGATAATTTCAGTTCTTTTTTTTAAACTCATCGTTAGTGAATATACTCTTCCTTAGTTGGTCTATGACACAATCTGTACACTTTTCTGATTAACCACCTTCTTTTCTCCTGCCAATGGAAGATGGGCGAGCCTTGGTTCATAGTATGCAGATCAACTTTATCCATCAGCTGGTACAGTCTAGGCTCTTTGCCGATGAGAAACCTCTTCAGGACATGTACAACTGCCTGCGTATCCTTCTGAAATTTGAGCCCTGTATTTGTAAAGAATTTGTGTCCCCCAACACACACACAATTTCCATCTGCCCCTAGTCCTGAACTAGAGCAGCTTAAACTCTCCCCGTCACCCTTTTTGGGTGGAAACGGGGGTTGGGGAACTGGCCAGTGTAAAGAATAGTGATATGTCTATAAAAAGTGAAGTTTTAAATTTTACTATTTACTTTGCAGGTAAAAACTTTAAATGATAAGGTAGAAATAGTACTATTTGGAGAGAAAAAATAGTACCATTTAGTCTACCCATATTCTCTAAACTATGATGAATTAAGGGGCAACCTGGACCTTACATTTTGTTTATATTGGTTCAAAATTAAATACAAAACCTTTTTCTAAAATTATGTCACAAATTCCAACACTTTTTGTATAAGTCATTGGAGAAGTATAATAGCCAACTTTTGGGGAATAGAGCGTTTGTTAAATGAAGTTTGCTTATACTTCACTGGCTGTTGTAGTAATATCTTAGATTTGCTTAACAAGATCCATCAGATTCTTTCTGCTTATCACTTCAGTTAGAAGTGCTACATTCCCAAACTCTAATGTTAATCCGAGAGCGGTGGGGAGACCTCGTACAGGTGGAAAGGTATCATGCAGGAAAGTGCCTCTCCCTCTCAGTTTGGAAGTAAGTAAAGTTGATTCTGGTGGGGTCATGCAATGACTGTAAATACTCTTTTTGTTTCTCTCTTTCTCTCATACATCTGATTTACCATATACCTCTGTGTACCTCTAGCAACATGATTTTGTATGGTAAAGTCCTATGGTATATAAACCACATAGGACATCCATAATTGACACCTTTCTTAGAACATGGCATATTTTAAATACGTAGACGTTTATCTATTTGTACTAAAACTTACTGTTCTTTTTTTTTTTTTTTTTTTTTTTTTTTTTGTGGTACGCGGGCCTCTCACTGCTGTGGCCTCTCCCGTTGCGGAGCGCAGGCTCAGCGGCCATGGCTCATGGGCCCAGCCGCTCACGTGGCATGTGGGATCCTCCCAGACCGGGGCACGAACCCATGTCCCCTGCATCGGCAGGCGGACTCTCAACCACTGTGCCACCAGGGAAGCTCAAAACTTACTATTCTTAAAGATTAGATTACTCTGGCTTCATACCAGATTGCTAAAAGACCATTAGGTTAGATTATCAGGTATCATTTTTAAAAAAATTCTTGCTTATCACAGTGTTATATTTTGGATTGCACCTTTTAAAAACTTTTGGGGAAGTTTTTTGGGGGAAAATCAGTATCAGGCTGTTTTCCAATCCTCTATTCCCTATTTGAACTTTGCTTGATTCCCATTTTCTGTAAAGGAATCAAAGGTGAATAGACACCACTTAAAGATTGTTTTGGCCTTTTTGTGTGTGTGTGCATGTGTTTTATTTTTAAATTCTGTGTCTGTGTTTTTTTTTTAATGTAGTAAATCATATTGTGTTGGATTACAGAATAGCTGTCTTCCCAATATTAATATTCCCTCAACGAACAGTGAGGACCTGCCATGTTCTAGACTCTGGATAAGGTGCACAATAGACTGTCTCTCTTTTATTCCAGAAGTTAACAGACTGTGTTGGAAAAAATTCTTAATATTTCTTTTTTCTCTTTAGTCAACAGGTTCTTGGGAGAAAAACAGGAACAGCATCTGTTCACAAAGTTACAATTAAAATTGATGAGAATGATGTCTCCAAGCCTTTACAGATTTTTCATGATCCTCCTTTGCCAGCTTCTGATTCCAAATTAGTAGAAAGAGCCATGAAGGTAAAAGAACTCAATATATTTCAATATTGGTTTGATTAAATGAATATAGTAATATAACTTACCATTTATACTTAAACTGTTAGCACAAATCCTTTAAAATACCTAATTGTTCCTAAAACCCTTTATGAAACTTATTTTAAATGAATGTTATGCTTGTACATTTGTTGTGGTTGTTTTAACATCTAATATAATTTTTAAGATGTTCTTTCAAATTCTGTAATTTAGATCAGATCTATAGTTGCCAGAATGTTAACTGTAGCCTTTAAGTTATCAATACCATTTAAATTTATTTTTTTAATTTTAAGTTTGCTTTCTTTTACTGGTTAACGCTTAATCATTGTGATTCTAAAAGGAAGTATCTTGGAGCACAATAATCTACTCTCGGGCTTTTAAAGTAAAAATGTTTAAATTGCACATACAATTCTGTTCTTGTTTATGCAGATTGATCATTTATCAATAGAAAAACTCCTGATTGACAGTGTCCATGCACGAGCTCATCAGAAGCTCCAGGAACTGAAGGCCATTCTTAGAGGTTTCAATGCCAATGAAAATTGTAGGTTCTTTTAAAATGGCATTTCTGTCTTTCTTTTGTTTAAATTAGTATCCACTTTTATTTTCTGAAGAGTCTTTCTTAATGATTTTTTTCCTGATATACGGATTTTGTTGTAGAGGCTGCATTTTAATTTGTGATCTACCAAGCTTGTCTTAATTTTTCCCTTACTTTCTTCTTTTTCATTTAGCTTGACCTTATTTTTGAAATGTATGTATATCAACTCTCCTTAAAACTTTTCTTTCCTATTGAAATAGAAGCTATTTTAACATTTTAATATGAGTCTTCTTTTGTTTTTTCTTCTAAAAGGTTAAGGCAGCTTTGCAAATATTTATAATGTATTTATGAAATAATGCCTGTTTGAATGAAGCAAAATATATCCCTTGTCTTTTTAAAAATGTTTTTGAGTTGTTAATACATTAACAGGATTCAAAATAAGAAATAAAGATATGCACACATAGTGAAAAATCTTCTAATTACCTGGTATATTCAGAGCGTATGGGGACGGTCAGTCATTTACAAAGTAAGTGCTTTCATTCTAGGAATATCGTTTCACAGTATTACAATGAGCATATTTACTATTCCTACCCCAGTTTTTGGCTGTGATTACCTGGTGCCCACAGTATTTTTGCAATCTTAATTTTTCTAATTTTAATTATTTCTAATTTTTCAAAATAGTGAAATTCTAAAATATCATTGGGATTGTAGAAAATTGGGGTTTATGATCTTTTGATAGGCTCTGGTTTACTTTAGTATCATCTGTAAACAAGTCTTAGTAAGTAAAAAAAACCTCAGTATGATTGCCTGGGGGATATTTAAACTACTTTGAAAAATGGACTGAACGTGTGTTTACCTAGGAATAGTTTTGCGTGTTGTTCACGTAAGTTGCGAAGATTTTTCTTTAGCAGCATTTTGTAGAGATGTCACTGCTTGAGTAGCCAAAAGATGTGGGTTCAGCTGCTCTTCTGCTCTTGAACAAGTCACTTAAATTCTTTGGGCCCCATTCTCCTCATCTGTAATTTGAGGATGTTAGTCCAGGCTCTTCCTGGATCTCTTACTGTAGTGGGAGTGTGCTACAGTAGTGGTTTTCAAGCCCTACGAGTCTGTTGAGTCCTCAGTGTTAGAGAAAGGTGCTTTGGAGACTGTTTTGAAGGAGAGGGAGGTTTCTGCACGTGGGGTTTGGCCCCTCAGCCCTGCTTTAATCGGAACAATTCTGGAAACAAGGACTGCTGTAGGATAAGGTCTGCTGACCCACCATTTTAGGACATATGCTTTAACTGTTTTTTTAAATTCACGTTCATGCATTTATACTCTCATGTAGTCTTACTTGATCTCTTTTGTGATGGGAAAGCATGCTTTAGTCAGATCCTTTGCTGGGACCAGGGACCATAGTCTGTTCTGCGAACCCCTTAGTGCAATTACCCTTAATTAGCTGGCTTTTCTTCCAACTCCTCACTAGAATAAGCCGAGGAAATGAGTAGCTCGGGAGAATGGAGCATTTCAAGGAAGGGCTAGGGGAGTGTACAGATAGCAGGTTTTAGACAGCCCAGGGGGCATTGTGTGGTTTCTTGAGGGTGGGAGGTGTGGGGTGGGAATGTCTCAGGGAAGGGTAGGCAGGACTCTGGGAGAGCAATTTTAAAAAGGCAGTTCAAGGCACTAAAGGTAACTTGCCCTGCAGCCCCTTCTCATCATCACCTGACTCTAGGAAGCCAGGGTGCTCTCCCTTGGGTTGTGCTCTGTCAGCACCAGATTTGGGGTCTCAAGGTCAGTTCAGAAGCTGTGAACCACACACAGCCATTCCTAATTGGGCTTAGTTGCTTCTCTTCAGTCTTCCCACTTTATATTATTGTCTGTTGGTACATTCCTCATTTTGTCCTCAATAAATAGATAGGGAGAAATGAAAGAGGAGATTTGTATATATTCCTGCTGCAGGAAGAAGTGTGCAGCTCAGTCATTTTGCACGGCCTTTAATTCTCCATAAGCTTCTCCATTCTGGATACACTCCATTAAAACCTGTTGCCTTTAAATGCTTAAGGCCTTATATATTTTATTTTCTGTAAAGAAAAATACAGACATCGGCAGCCATAAAATATGTTCAGAGATGTACATCAAAGTATTTTCTATCTTTTGGACTGTGTTCTCTGTATTCTTCTCTGATGCCCTATCTTTTCAAAAATATTTAATTTTGTTAATTAGATGGAAATTATAGTTGTCATCCCAATTGTCAGAATTAGTTTTACTCCGTTGCTACACTTTAAAAATAGTTTTGTTTTAAAGAGTACATTCCTATCCCATTAGGAATTAAGACAGTACAGATATATTTTAAAAATCAGCAACTCTGCTTCAAATCTCTAAGCACTTTTTAAATTTGTCACACTGGTCTGAATGATAGAATATTGTAAAAGAAATTCCCGTTTGTGCCTTTTTTGTCCTGTTTTTTTGTTTGTTTTAGATGAGTTATGCTGGACCTGCCTGTCAAAGATTTGTATGCAAATATGTTAAATACACTTGAAAGCAGTTTGTTTTCCTCTGATTAAATATGCTTCCTGCAGTCTTTTTTTGATTTATTATTTTGTTTGTATAGACAGTACCAGTGGCAACATCACCTATTTTAATTGTTGCAAATTTATAACAAGAGGTTTTGGTTTGTTTCTTTGGTACATAAATACAGAAAATGTACATTATTGAGCACTTTGCTTTCTAAAGCACCTTTACAAGCTTGTCATTGCTTCTTCCTGAACCCATGGCGTGGACAGGAAGATGTCATTGTCCTTGTTTAACAAAGTAGCACAGAGAAGTCACACCTGGTGAGGGGCTGGGCCTACGCTACCACTCTACTCACTCCCCGCCTTTCTCCTGCAGTGTAGCTTTAAAGGACTGTGGTAACCAGAAGAGCATATTCCTTTAGCAGGTCATCAATGTGATGAGCACATGGTGTGCTTTCAGGACTTTGCTCCTTTACTGGATTGTGTTATACCAACTTGTGAGATTAAGAGGAAAGTTAATCGGGCCTGGTGGAAATACTGTGAAACTCTAGAAAGAGTATATTGGCAGCTTTGGGAATTTGTGTTTAGCAGTTGCCTCTGTTCTTATTTCATCTGTGACTTGAAAATGAGGTACATAAATAACTTGAAAAAATCTTTTCCTTTATAATCAATGTTTAATAGCGTTCAGAGGTTTTTTTAAATACATGGGCCCTAATTGCCAGAAAAACCTCTCTTTATGAAAAATGGCATTAAAAATATTTAGGCCATAAATGAAGTTTATTCTATTTACCAAACAATATTTTTTTCCCATTATATCAGAAAGAAAATCCTTCAAATTAGCTTATTAGTAATTACTGAGTGAAAGTAAAACTAGAACTCAGCTCACTGATAAGGTTAAATTTTCACGAGCTATTTTAACCTTTTTAAAGGAATCTTGGAGGGTTTTTTTCTTTGCCGTAGTATTTGAGATGGGTGTGTTTGTTTCAGGTCACCTTGTAGATTACATTCTGCTTTTGAGCTACTAAGTGACGTAATATTACTAACCCAGTTTAGCAAAATTATGTTTTTCCTGTAACATTCAGGATCATTCAGCAGTTGGTTCGTTTCTACTCACTGAGAAATATATGTATTTTTTTGGGGGGGTGGATATTCAGATAGAAATATAACTTAATTCTTAACTGTTCAGCTTCCATAGAGACTGCACTTCCAGCTCTTGTTGTTCCCATCTTGGAGCCCTGTGGTAATTCGGAGTGTCTACACATTTTTGTAGATTTGCATTCTGGAATGTTCCAGTTGATGCTTTATGGACTTGGTAAGTTACTAAATGATAGACTCACTCAAGGTAAAGAAAAATACTTTT
This sequence comes from Delphinus delphis, assembly GCF_949987515.2. Taxonomy (NCBI): domain Eukaryota; kingdom Metazoa; phylum Chordata; class Mammalia; order Artiodactyla; family Delphinidae; genus Delphinus; species Delphinus delphis. Next base: position 92,008,041 of record NC_082704.1, read on the forward strand.
AACAAAAGCAGAATAAAAATTTTTTGCCATAAGGTATTGGGAGGGGTGGTATAAACAGTGTATGGAAAGTAGATATGGAAGGAATAACTCTGGCTGATGTCTATTCCTTGGGGCCCATTTTAACTCTCTTGTACCAGAAGTGAAACTCCCCAGTATGAAGTACAGTCATGTTGTTTCTCTTATGTAAAAGTAATAATATTGATGGCTGATCTTTTCTTAGATTAACTATTTTACCACTAATAGTAGGGTGTCATGGAGAAGACTACAATCTAATGTCATTCACAGCTGAAGAACAAATTTATGACAGTATAAACATCTCAGATGACTCAGGGTACAGAATCCTGTAGGAAAGGATTTTTTTTCTGGCTTAAACACAGTAGAAATTGAAGCTTGATTTCTAGCATGTTCTGTTACCAAGTTGGTGTTCTGAAATGATGAAATACTAGGAACTTAGTGTTTTTGTATTGCTGATGGAATAGTGTTCTTGAATATATTAGCACATTTACCATTTGAAATTAATATTAAGCTAGATAGATTGATGAAAATAAAAGGCTTTCTGGTTATATCGTATGGCTATGTCGTATGGCTATAAAGATAGATTTTTCTATGAACTGCTTATGGAAAACTGGCCTCATTACTTTGAATCACATCACATTTATGATGGCTAAATGATAAGTGACACATTAGGAAATTGTTGTTTGCTCTTCAAAACTTTATTTAACTGTTTTCTTGATGATTAACACAGTACATACTCATAAGTAGAAAAACTAAACATGTAAAAACGAGAGGAGCAAAAAAGTAGTTGCCTGTTGGTAATTATTGTTTTTAGGGGATATATGCTTGTCTTAGCTCAGGCTGCCATAACAGGGAACCACAGAGTGGGTGGCTTAAATAACAGAAACTTATTTTCTCACAGTTTTGGAGGTTTCAAGTATGAGATAAGGTTGCCACCATGGTCAGGTTATGGTGAGAGCTTTCTTCCTGGCTTATAGTCATCAGCCTTCATGCTGTATCCTCACATGGCAGGAAGAGAGAGAGAGCAAGCTCTCTGGTGTCTCTTTATAAGGGCACTAATCTTATATGAGGGCCTACCCTCATGACCTTATCTAAACCTAATTATCTCCCAAAGGCTCCACCTCTAAACACTATCACATGAGGAGTTAGGGCTTCAACGTATGAATTTGGGGGGATGCAGTTCAATCCATAGCAATGCTCTTCTAATTTTTTCTATACTTCTTTCTTTAGTTGAACTCATTTTATATTTTGCTTTTTGCTCAACATTCTATTATTGGCATTTTCTAGGTCATTAAAAATTCTAAGTGACATTTAGCAAGCTAATCTTCAGCCAACAGATCGTGCTTATGCCAGAGATCATTTGTGTTTAATAAATAAACATTTTAATGGAGTTTTATAATTTTTAAGGTTCTAAGTCTAGTAATACTATGAGTTTGAAATACATACAAATTAATAATATTAACTAATTAGACTAAGAATTTTGGTAATTAAACTATAGGCAAAGAATTAATTCGTGTTGTTTGTTACTTGTTCTTCCTGCTAATGTACATTTGCTATTAATTATCCCTAAATGTTAAAGAGGGAAAACAAATTAGGTTAATTTATGCCTCATGATGCGTTCCGTTTAGTTTTTCTCTGACTCAAAAATAACACTACTTTCTGCCTAAAACAATAATTTTCATTTAAATTTTGGGCTACCTGGATATCTGTGTCTCGTGTAAGCAATTAATTAATGAAGTACTTTATGTTATAGACCAGGCCACACTGGATGACATGGAGAAGTCTGTGAATGATGATATGAAACGGATCATTCCTTGGATTCAGCAACTTAAGTGAGTTTATGTAGTTCAAAACTAAAAATGGAAACTTCTTTTGACAAGATAATATTTTCTTCTCCATCATTACTCTTGATCACCCACTATCCTTAATGTTTATGACATGAAACTTGAGTACCTTTTGGTACTTAGAATCTAAATTTTCTTGGAATAGGTCCAAGATGGCAGTGCTTTGTATCAAATTCCCCTCTAGAGCAAATATAGGTATGAAGGGCATGACACTCAGCTTTGATTCACTCAGCTTTGACACTCACATTTTCTCCTGTGCAAGCACTCTCCCAAATACTTACACAATGAATTTTATTGTATCTAGTATTCTTTGCAGTAGAGTCTTATTTGCTCTTATCTGGGATAATCTTCATGGTATGAATCTACCAGCTGACACTTTCAGAGTAGTCATTTCTGCTTCTCTAATACTGTCATTCAGTTTGTCTCAGAATCCTTTGAATGCTTCAGACTGTTAAACTAAATAAAACTGAAAATGGAGCTAGAGATAATTGTGTGAGGTTTCACTACCACCCTGGTACACAAAGGTACCATTATGGCAACTCTAACAGACTCTTTTTAAATCGATAAAACAGAATTCCAAGGGATAAAAATAAATATCAGAGATTAAAACCAAACTGGCAAATGGCGGGGTGGGGGAGTGGGGGTGTGGGGGTGTGGGGCCAGACTGTTCAGTGGGATTTAAATGCTTAAATCTTGATAATTCACATCTTGTATAACTTAATGCTTTTGGGCAGTTCCAGCTAGTAGAAATATAACCTAAAACCAGAAAGTCAAGTCCCAAAAGCTTTAAACTTATCAAATGTGTACCTATACTTAAACTCACATTATTTATAGGAAAGGTCCCCTGGTTGTCACTTACAGTGGTGCTTCTCAGATGATCTTTGGTGAATGACCAGTTTATCACTAATCTATCATGGGACGTTAAATTTTTTGAAATAACTATTGAAATATAATGTACATATCGTAAAATTCAACTGTTTTAAGTGTACAGTTCAGTGACTTGTATTAAATTTACTGAGTTTTGCAACCATAACCACAATCCAGTTTTAGAACAATTAGAACATTTCCGTTGCCTCAAAAAGATGCTCATTTACAGTTAATCCCCATTCCCAGCCTCAGCCCCAGGCAACTATGAATCTACTTTCTGTTTTTGTAGATTTTTCTTTTCTGGACATTTCATATAAATGGAATCATAAAGTATGTGGTCTTCTGTGACTGGCTTCTTTCATTTAGCATAATGTTTTGGGATTCATCCATGTTGAAGCATGTACCAGTACTCCATTCCTTTTTATGGCTGACTAACATTCCCTTGTATGGCTAGGCCACATTTTATTTATCCATTCATCAGTTGATGGACATTTGGATTGTTTCCACTTTTTTGGCTCTTATGAATAACACAGCTGTGAGTATTCATGTGCAAATATATGGCTAGACTTCTCATTCCACTAGGAATGGAATTACTGGATCATACAGTAAATTTAAGCTTTTAAAGAAGTTGCCATACTAGTATGCAAAGTAGTTGTGCCATTTTACAGTGACATCAGCAGTGTATGAGGGTTTCCATTTCTCTACATCCTTGTCAGCGCTCATTACTGTCTTTGACAGTGGCCATCCTAGTGAGTGGGACAGGTGTCTGACTGTGGTTTTTACTTACATTTTCTAGGGACTAATGGTGTTGGGCATCTGTTCATGTGATTACTTTTTTTTATAACATGCAGTGAAAACAAATTCTAGAAAAAAGAATTGAAAAAACATGTTCAAAATATAAGCCTCCATTTTTTTTATTAGAGTGAACAGACATAAAATTGCATTTCAATACATAAAATCAGAACAAAAAATACAAGAAAAAAATTCAAAATCTATATATTTTTCATTGAAAGTGAACATATACAGACAAGATACTCTTCACTCAAATTTGTTTTTCTTTTTTTTCTTTTTTTATCATCTTTATTGGAGTATAATTCCTTTACAATGGTGTTAGTTTTTGCTTTATAACAAAGTGAATCAGTTATACATATACATATGTTCCCATATCTCTTCCCTCTTGCGTCTCCCTCCCTCCCACCCTCCCTATCCCACCCCTCTAGGTGGTCAAAAGCACCGAGCTGATCTCGCTGTGCTATGCGGCTGCTTACCACTAGCTATATTTTACGTTTGGTAGTGTATAGATGTCCATGCCACTCTCACACTTTGTCACAGCTTACCCTTCCCCCCTCCATGTCCTCAAGTCCATTCTCTAGTAGGTCTGTGTCTTTATTCCTGTCTTACCCCTAGGTTCTTCATGACATTTTTTCCCCTTAGATTCCATATATATGTGTAAGCATACAGTATTTGTCTTTCTCTTTCTGACTTACTTCACTCTGTATGACAGACTTTAGGTCCATCCACCCCACAACAAACAACTCAATTTTGTTTCTTTTTATGGCTGAGTAATATTCCATTGTGTATATGTGCCACATCTTCTTTATCCATTCATCCGATGATGGACACTTAGGTTGCTTCCATCTCCTGGCTATTGTAAATAGAGCTGCAATGAACATTGTGGTATGAGTTTGAGAAGGATAGGTATTAGCTCTTCTCTAAATGTTTGATAGAATTTGCCTGTGAAGCCATCTGTTCCTGGGCTTTTGTTTGTTGGAAAATTTTAATCCCAGTTTCAATTTCAGTGCTTGTGATTGATCTGTTCATATTTTCTATTTTTTCCTGATTCAGTCTTGGCAGGTTGTGCATTTCTAAGAATTTGTCCATTTCTTCCAGGTTGTCCATTTTATTGGCATAGAGTTGCTTGTAGTAATCTCTCGTGATCTTTTGTATTTCTGCAGTGACAGTTGTTACTTTTCCGTTTTCATTTCTAATTCTATTGATTTGAGTCTTCTCCCTTTTTTTCTTGATGAGTCTGGCTAATGGTTTATCAATGTTGTTTATCTTCTCAAAGAACCAGCTTTTAGTTTGATTGATCTTTGCTATCGTTTCCTTCATTTCTTTTTCATTTATTTCTGATCTCTTTATGATTTCTTTCCTTCTGCTAACTTTGGGGGTTTTTTGTTCTTCTTTCTCTAATTGCTTTCGGTTCAAGGTTAGGTTGTTTATTCGAGATGTTTCCTGTTTCTTAAGGTAGGATTGTATTGCTATAAACTTCCCTCTTAGAACTGCTTTTGCTGCATCCCATAGGTTTTGGGTCGTCGTGTCTCCATTGTCATTTGTTTCTAGGTATTTTTTGATTTCCTCTTTGACTCCTTCAGTGATCACTTCGTTATTAAGTAGTGTATTGTTTAGCCTCCATGTGTTTATATTTTTTACAGATCTTTTCCTGTAATTGATATCTAGTCTCATAGCGTTGTGGTCGGAAAAGATACTTGATACGATTTCAATTTTCTTAAATGTACCAAGGCTTGATTTGTGACCCAAGATATGATCTATCCTGGAGAATGTTCCATGAGCACTTGAGAAAAATGTGTATTCTGTTGTTTTTTGGATGGAATGTCCTATAAACATCAATTAAGTCCATCTTGTTTAATGTATCATTTAAAGCTTGTGTTTCCTTATTTATTTTCATTTTGGATGATCTGTCCATTGGTGAAAGTGGGGTGTTAAAGTCCCCTACTATGAATGTGTTACTGTCAATTTCCCCTTTTATGGCTGTTAGTATTGGCCTTATGTATTGAGGTGCTCCTATGTTGGGTGCATAAATATTTACAATTGTTATATCTTCTTCTTGGATCGATCCCTTGATCATTATGTAGTGTCCTTCTTTGTCTCTTCTAATAGTCTTTATTTTCAAGTATTTTGTCTGATATGAGAATTGTTACTCCAGCTTTCTTTTGGTTTCCATTTGCATGGAATATCTTTTTCCATCCCCTCACTTTCAGTCTGTATGTGTCTCTAGGTCTGAAGTGGGTCTCTTGTAGACAGCATATATATGGGTCTTGTTTTTGTATCCATTCAGCCAGTCTGTGTCTTTTGGTGGGAGCATTTAATCCATTTACATTTAAGGTAATTATCAGTATGTATGCTCCTATTCCCATTTTCTTAATTGCTTTCGGTTCGTTATTGTAGGTCTTTTCCTTCTCTTGTGTTTCTTGCCTAGAGAAGATCCTTTAGCATTTGTTGTAAAGCTGGTTTGGTGGTGCTGAACTCTCTCAGCTTTTGCTTGTCTGTAAAGGTTTCAATTTCTCCATCAAATCTGAATGAGATCCTTGCTGGGTAGAGGAATCTTGGTTGCAGGTTTTTCTCCTTCATCACTTTAAATATGTCCTGCCAGTCCCTTCTGGCTTGCAGAGTTTCTGCTGAAAGATCAGCTGTTAACCTGATGGGGATTCCCTTGTGTTATTTGTTGTTTTTCCCTTGCTGCTTTTAATATGTTTTCTTTGTATTTAATTTTTGACAGTTTGATTAATATGTGTCTTGGCATGTTTCTCCTTGGATTTATCCTGTATGGGACTCTATGTGCTTCCTGGACTTGATTAACTATTTCCTTTCCCATATTAGGGAAGTTTTCAACTATAATCTCTTCAGATATTTTCTCAGTCCCTTTCTTTTTCTCTTCTTCTGGAACCCCTATAATTCGAATGTTGGTGCGTTTAAAGTTGTCCCAGAGGTCTCTGAGACTGTCCTCAGTTCTTTTCATTCTTTTTTCTTTATTCTGCTCTGCAGTAGTTATTTCCACTACTTTATCTTCCAGATCACTTATCCGTTCTTCTGCCTCAGTTTTTCTGCTATTGATCCCATCTAGAGTATTTTTAATTTCATTTATTGTGTTGTTCATCATTGCTTGTTTCATCTTTAGTTCTTCTAGGTCCTTGTTAAATGTTTCTTGCATTTTGTCTATTCTATTTCCAAGATTTTGGATCGTCTTTACTATCATTATTCTGAATTCTTTTTCAGGTAGACTGCCTATTTCCTGTTCATTTGTTATGTCTGGTGGGTTTTTATCTTGCTCCTTCATCTGGTGTGTGTTCTTCTGTCTTCTCATTTTGCTTAGCTTACTGTGTTTGTGGTCTCCTTTGTGCAGACTGCAGGTTCGTAGTTCCCATTGTTCTTGGTGTCTGTGCCCAGTGGCTAAAGTTGGTTCAGTGGGTTGTGTAGGCTTCCTGGTGGAGGTGACTAGTGGCTGTGTTCTGGTGGATGAGGCTGGATCTTGTCTTTCTGGTGGGCAGGTCCACGTCTGGTAGTGTGTTTTGGGGTGTCTGTGGACTTACTATGATTTTAGGCAGCCTCTCTGCTAATGGGTGGGGTTGTGTTCCTGTCTTGCTAGTTGTTTGGCGTAGGGTGTCCAGCACTGTAGTTTGCTGGTCGTTGAGTGAAGCTTGGTGTTGGTGTTGAGATGCAGATCTCTGGGAGATCTTCACCATTTGATATTACGTGGAGCTGGGAGGTCTCTTGTGGACCAGTGTCCTAAAGTTGGCTCTCCCACGTCAGAGGCACAGCACTGACTCCTGCCTGCAGCACCAAGAGCCTTTCATCCACACAGCTCAGAATACAAGAGAGAAAAAGTAGAAAGAAAGAGGATAAAAGAAAATAAAGTAAGATAAAATAAAATAAAGTTATTAAAATAAATATTATTAAGAAAAAATTTTTTTAAAAATGTAAAAAAAAACCGGCCGCACAGAACCTTAGGACAAATGGTGAAAGCAAATCTATACAGACAGGGCTTCCCTGATGGCGCAGTGGTTGAGAGTCCGCCTGCCGATGTAGGGGACACAGGTTCGTGTCCCGGTCCGCAAAGATCCCACATGCTGCAGAGCGGCTGGGCCCGTGAGCCATGGCCGCTGAGACTGCGCGTCCGGAGCCTGTGCTCCGCAACAGGAGAGGCCACAATAGTGAGAGGCCTGCGTACCGCAAAAAAAAAAAAGCTGTACAGACAAAATCTCACACAGAAGCATATACATACACACTCACCAAAAGAGGAAAAGGGGAAAAAATAATAAATCTTGCTCTCAAAGTCCACCTCCTCGATTTGGGATGATTCGTTGTGTATTCATGTATTCCACAGATGCAGGGTACATCAAGTTGATTGTGGAGATTTAATCCGCTGCTCCTGAGGCTGCTGGGAGAGCTTTCCCTTTCTCTTCTTTGTTCGCACAGCTCCCGGGGCTCAGCTTTGGATTTGGCCCCGCCTCTGCATGTAGGTCACCTGAGGGCGTCTGTTCTTCGCTCAGACAGGGCGGGGTTAAAGGAGCAGCTGATTCGGGTCTCTGGCTCACTCAGGCCAGGGGGAGGGAGGGGTACGGATGCAGGGCGAGCCTGCAGAGGCAGAGGCCAGCGTGACCCGCCTGAGGGCGCTGTGTGTTTTCCCAGGGAAGTTGTCCTTGGATCACGGGATCCTGGCAGTGGCGGGCTGCAGAAGCTCCCGAGAGGGGAGGTGTGGATAGTGACGTGTGCTCGCACATAGGCTTCTTGGTGGCAGCAGGGGCCTTAGCCTCTCATATCCGTCTCTGGGGCCCGCGCTGTTAGCCCCGGCTCGCACCCGTGTCTGGAGCTCCTTTAAGCAGCGCTCTTAATCCCCTCTCCTCGCACACCAGGAAACAAAGAGGGAAGAAAAAGTCTCTTGCCTCTTCGGCAGCTCCAGACTTTTTCCCGGACTCCCTCCCGGTTAGCTGTACTAGCCCCTTTCAGGCTGTGTTCACGCCGCCAGCCCTCTCCCTGCGCTCTGACCGAAGCCCGAGCCTCAGCTCCCAGCCCCGCCCGCCCCGGCGGGTCAGCAGACGAGCCTCTTGGGCTGGTGAGTGCCGGTCGGCACCGATCCTCTGTGCGGGAATCTCTCCACTTTGCCCTCCGCACCCCTGTGGCTGCGCTCTCCTCCGCGGCCCCGAAGCTCCCCCCCTCCCGCAGTCTTCGCCCGTGAAGGGGCTTCCTAGTGTGTGGAAACCTTTCCTCCTTCACAGCTCCCTCCCACTGGTGCAGGTCCCGTCCCTATTCTGTTGTCTCTGTTTATTTTTTCTTTTGCCTTACCCAGGTACGTGGGGAGTTCCTTGCCTTTTGGGAGGTCTGAGGTCTTCTGCCAGCATTCAGTAGGTGTTCTGTAGGAGTTGTTACACGTGTAGATGTATATCTGATGTATCTGTGGGGAGGAAGGTGATCTCCGAGTCTTACTCTTCCTCCATCTTCCGCCCGTAACTCACTCAAATTTTTTTTTTCTTCTGCAAAGTCGTAACAAAAAGTTGAGTGAGGGCTTCCCTGGTGGCGCAGTGGTTGAGAGTCCGCCTGCCGATGCAGGGGACGCGGGTTCATGTCCCGATCTGGGAAGATCCCACATGCCGCGGAGCGGCTGGGCCCATGCGCCATGGCCACTGAGCCTGCGCCTCCGGAACGGGAGAGGCCACAACAGTGAGAGGCCTGCGTACCGCAAAAAAAAAAAAAAAAAAAAAAAAAGTTGAGTGAAATAGCAATCCCATATATGCTTTGAAAGAATATCTTGTATGTATTATTCACACATTTATAATTTATATATATTACATTTGTAATAGATTTAGATTTTTAATGTGGCAAATGAGCTTGTTTCTGGTTTGTTGTAATTAATCTCGGTTGGATTGTTGATGATGAAAATCACAGGAGATAATGTGTATCTTAAGTGTTTCCATGGTTTTTTTAAAATAACATCCATAGTAGAGATACCAGTCTCACAAAGGTATGTTGATGAGAGTGGACGTAGAGATCTGAAAGCAGTTTTTGCAAGTTCAGAATATTCGTTTTTAACTGTCATCCAGAATGAGGCAAGTATTGGTGTATTTTAAAAATTTATTTTCATTGTTTTATTAATAGTTCTAGCAATTGATCCTGTGAAGCTGTAGTTAAATTTGTTTTTCAGGGTGAAAAAGCAGTTTCCAGATGCTATACATTTTGGGGGGTAATAGTTGACAAAGTGCCCTTAAAATATTATATTATTAAACATGGCTTTACTGTACATGACTAGTACATATTTTGTATCCCATGTGGCTCACCACAGAAATGCAACAACATCCAAACTGGTCTGTGCCCTGTTATGCAAGGCAAGCCTAGTGATCGTGATCTTGGATGTTGTGGCACTGTTATGTTGCTATGAAAAGCTTCTATATTTGTATTCTTATATTTTGAGTTGTCTCATTGTGGATCAGTGAGAGTTTGTGTACCAATCATTTTATCCCTTTTTCACATATTATATGGTATCCTAGCCTCAAGGATAGACAGTCAGATAAAAGGAATAAGAGGAGTACTGTAGTAGAAGCATCAAAGTGAAATCTGGTGGCTTAACTGAGAGAGCGGGGAAGAAGGTAAGCAACACTTACTGGCACCTGCTAGGCATACCTGTCACTTTATTTGCACAGTATAAAAACTGGGACTGAATATCTCCAGTGATACCAGAAAAATGAGATACTTTTATACTTATTGTTTGTTGTTCTATTTTGTTTTATAAACACTTCAGGCATTTTATAAAAGATGTTGAGATTAGTTTGTGCTGTCTTATAAAGCATAGGAAATCTTTCATCTCCTATAATAAACTGATACAGTGTCTCAGCCTTAATACTAGTTAATTCTACCTTATTAATTAAAATCCATTCACACTGCAGTTTAAACTCCTTAAACTAGAACTAGAACTAACAGTCCAGTACAAAACTAGAGGAATGATTCATCATTATGGTCATGTGTCCTTTTACTAGTTCAGTTAAATTTCATATTAATTGGTTTCTTAGTGGTCTTTAATCTATTTATAAATCAGTAGCGCACAGTTAATCAGAAAAGTCTATGATTTTGTGATTTGGATTATCTCTTTTAAGGTTTTGGCTTGGACAACAGCGTTGCAAACAATCTATAAAACACTTGCCTACAATAAGCAGTGAAACATTGCAGCTGTCCAATTATTCGACCCATCCTATTGGAAACCTTTCTAAGAATAAGCTGTTCATTAAACTTACCCGTCTTCCACAATACTACATCGTAAGTATGCAAAGGGGTGGTTTGGGTGATCGAGTTCAGTAATTCTATTAGTATCTTGAATAATTTATTGTTTGCTTTAACTTGCAAACGTATTTTATTGGATATTTGAATTTTGTATGGTGATTCTCAACCCGGGAGAGGGGAGAGAGATGGTAGGGATGAGGGAGAGAGGAAAATCATGTCTGTAAGAAATTATATAATGATTAGGCAGGGTTGGTGAATATAAGGTATGCCCCTATCCCTCACCCTAGGATCTCTCCTGTAGTGAGGCCTAGTTTCTGCTTGGAATGAGGCATCTCTGTGTAAGAAAAAATTTGAAAGCAACTACTGTGAAGGTTTGGAGATGTTTTGGTGTCAGATAAACTTGTTTGGCTCTAATCAAATGTTAACTTGCATAACGCTGCCTTTTAAATATGGCTGACTAAAGTAGCTTTATTTTCTCATCCTTAATTGATTGAAGGCATATATATCCATTTTATTGATTGCACGTACCTTTCAGTACACTGTAAAATCCTCATTCCTTTTACACTCCAGATGTTTTCTAGTAGTTTCTTTGAGATCATTGAATTGGTTAAAATTTGCAAGAGTTTGAAATATGGACTCATATATTTTATAAATATATTTCCTGCTTGTAGAAATTTTTGTGTATACCAAGTAGCTATTTCTAGATAAGATTCTAAGGTGTTTGAAACAACTTAATTCAGGATTGTTGGTTGAAGGTAATGGGAGTGCATTTTTTTTAAGGTTTTAAGCTGTACTTTTAAAAGATACTGTCATAAAAAGGTAGCCTGATATATCTTAAGTTAGGGTTACTTATGTCGATGAATAAGTCTGTCATTGATGTGAAGTTCACTTTTTTCTGAATTCTAAAATACCAGCTGTGGAACTAGATCTGGCACGTGACAGAGGATTGTTGTTTCAGTTCTCTGTGAGCTGCCCGGTCTACATATGAAATGGTATACATAATAATCAAACCTATGAACACACAAAGATCTTTTGTACCCAGCCACACACAGAAGTAAATGGTTATAATTTATTACTTTCTGACCTTATTTAGTATCAACAAAAAGCCAGGCTTTAAGCCTCAGTGACTAGTGATTTACTATAAAGCAATAATTTGTTTCTCGTGGTTTAGACCAAAACTGAATGTATACTACTCTTCATCCTTCATCTTTCTCACTTAAGGATGATACGTTCATAGTAGTGGGAAGAACTACCATGGACATTAAGAACAGAGGAAAGTCTTCCTGCCTTTAAATGTCTTTCTGCTATTTTACTTTTGCCAGCTGTATTGAGATATAATTTATATACAGTAAAAATTCAGATGTTTTAGTGTCTGAAGTTTACAAAATGCATGCAGTTTTGTAACTGCCATCATCCCCCAGAACTCCCGCATGCTCTCCTCTATAATCAGGCCCTCCCCCCACTCTCATCCAGTGACCATGGACCTGTTTTCTGTCTCTGTAGGTTTGCCTTTCAGTTTCGTTTCTTTCACTCAGCATAATGCCTTTGATTGTCATCCATATCGTTGTATATATGATAGTTCATGCTTTTTATTGCTGAGTAGTGTTCCATGGTATGGATGTATCACAGTTTGTTTGACCAGCCTCTCATTGGAGGCCATCTGGGTTGTTTCCAGTTTGGGGCAATTGTGAATAAAGCCGCTATAAGCCTTTGCATATAGATTTTTTTGTGAGCATAAGTTTTCTTTTGGATAAGTAACTAAAAGTGGGATTGTTGGGTCATACACTAAGTGTATGTTTAGCTTTATAAGAAACTGCCAAACTGTTTTCCAAAGTGGCCAGACCAGGGCTTCCCTGGTGGCGCAGTGGTTGGGGGTCCGCCTGCCGATGCAGGGGACACGGGTTCGTGCCCCGGTCCGGGAAGATCCCACATGCTGCGGAGCGGCTGGGCCCGTGAGCCATGGCCGCTGAGCCTGCGCGTCCGGAGCCTGTGCTAGCCGCGACGGGAGAGGCCACAACAGTGAGAGGCCCGTGTACCGCAAAACAAACAAACAAAAAAAACAAAGTGGCCAGACCATTTTGCATTCCTGCCAGCAATACGTGAGAGTTCTAGTTGCTCTGCAATTCTTGCCAGCACTTGGTATTGTGATTTTTTTTTTAAAAAGTTAGCTATTCGGGACTTCCCTGGTGGCTCAGTGGTTAAGACACAGGTTCGAGCCCTGGTCTGGGAGGATCCCACATGCTGCGGAGCAACTAAGCCCGTGCGCCACAACTGCTGAGCCTGCGCTCTAGAGCCCATGAGCCACGGCTACTGAGCCCGTGTGCCATAACTACTGGAGCCCGTGCTCCACAACAAGAGAAGCCACTGCAATGAGAAGCCCGCACACCACAACGAAGAGAAGCCCCCGTTCACCACAACTAGAGAAAGCCCGCGTGCAGCAACGAAGACCCAACGCAGCCAAAAATAAATAAATAACTTAATAAGTTAAAAAACCCCATAAACCACAACAGTAATTTCTTTAAAAAAAAATGTTATCCGTTCTGATAGATGTGTAGTGGTATCTTATTGTAGTCTTAATTTATGCTGCCCTGATGGCTGATGATGTTGAATATCATTTCATGTGCTAATTTGCCATCCGTATAGCTTTAGTGAAGTTCCATTTTACTTTTAATCCTTCCATTTCCTCAGGTGCCTCAGCGTTTATGCTTACGTGTTGACCAAACAATTTCCTGAAGAGAGTGTGTGGGGAGGAGGAGGTGGAGAGAAGGGAGGCAGGAACAGAGACATAAAAGTATGTGTTGGTCAAGAGCCTTGTCCAATGGCATTCATTTCTCTCACTTCTTAAAGTATTTAGGGGACTTTTAAATTTTAGGTAGACCTTGAAAACAGTAAGCTGTTATAGTGAGTAAGAGCAAGGTCTCTGGATCCAGACTTCTAGGATCAAAACGTATCACTTCTCAGCTCTGAGACCTTGGGCAATTAACCTAACTTTTTTGTGCCTCAGTTTCTTTATCAGAAAAATGAAGATAAGAATCCCTACTTCATAGAGTTTTTAGGAGGATTAAATGTGTTAACATCTGTCAAGTACTTAGGACAGTACGTGGCACACAGTAAGCTCTATATCAGTGTTAACTACTGTTGATGTTATTATCCTCACAGTGACTGTATATTTCAGTTGAAAAATCAGAGTTTATTTTTATATGCTTCCAAGCATGAGAGGTAGTTGTCATTTTTCTTCTGCCATAAGAGTGGAATTCTTAGGCTGTTTCATTGGTTAAGAGAGACAGCAGGGCAATTTAAAATAGATACCATTCTAGAAAATCTAGAAGACCTGCTGGACTTAAGCAGAAAATGTTTTCAATTTATAAGCTAAGGTATGAATTCAAGAACACCTAACGCTGATAGTCTAAATGTTCCATTTGCTCTAGTTTATGGTTGCATTTACTTTTATCATTGTTCTTTAGCCTGATCTATTTTTTTAGAAAACAAATTCCATATTTAATTGCAGTGCCTTTTTTTTTGAGATCATGACTGATTTGTCCTTGTTTAAAGAAAAAAGGCATCCACATTAGGCATATAATTCTGAGCCCTACTTGATATAAGGAGGAAAATATCCAACACTTATCAGTTATGTCTCTGAGACTCATTTCTGATTTGGGGCCTTTTTAGGTTGTGGAGATGTTGGAAGTTCCCAATAAACCCACACAGCTGTCATACCAGTACTACTTGATGTCTGTGAATGCTGCAGATCGTGAAGACAGCCCTGTCATGGCCCTCCTGCTGCTGCAGTTCAAGGAAAACATCCAGGAATTAGTTTATCGTACAAAAAACGGGAAGCAGCCTAGAAGCAGCACCAAGCGCAAGGTACGATCACATACAGGGATGAGCACAGGGTTTGCGTGTATGAACTTTGCTGTGCTCTTTAACCATTTTTAAATGGGAAAGAATTTGGTATGGTTTTTAAGATACTGAGCAGCAATAAGGTTTAGGTAACAAATGTCTATGTATTCTTGCAAATGTTTCTCTCTTAATTAATAATTATATACCATTTTCCAAAAGACAGCTTGTTAAATACATAATATTTACTACTAAATTTCTAGCGTTTAGGTCAATGTTTGCTCAGTAAATATTTGTTGAATGAATTAACATTTGTTTTGGTTTACCTTGACTTTTGTTACAGTGGTACAACTGCCTTAACTAATTGCATCACATGTACTTTTTTTACCCACTTGTGTTCTTTACTTAAATTCTAGTTGTCTGATGATCTGTGTCCAGTAGAACCCAAGAAAACCAAACGATCAGGAGAAATGTGTGCCTTCAATAAAGTTCTAGCTCACTTTGTCGCTATGTGTGATACAAATATGCCGTTTGTAGGACTTCGGTTGGAGGTAATTTGGGGTATCTAAGTAATTTTTAAATGCCTTGCTAAAGCTACATGAATTCCATTAGAACCAGATGGTTGTGATCACTTGTATATTTTGGGAGGGGTGGGGTTGAAATCACAGCATCTCGTGGTATACATGTAAAACATGACTTAAATTATTTCATCTCTCTGGTTCCAAATTGTGGGCCTTCTGTTCTTTGTGGAAATGGAAAGTAAATTCTTCTAGTTTGAAAAAAAAAAGACAACTTTTGAGAATTAACATCTTACTTGTATACCTCTTAGGAACATTATTTACCCTTTTAGAGATGGGTAGTTGATAAAGGGGTGGCTCATTTTTCAGTGGGTGAAGCTGTCCATATTGCTTACTAATAAAATTGGGTTCCTTTCTGAGAAGCGGGTCAGAAAGAATATTAAACTAAATTTTTACTCTTTTCCTATGGAAGAAGCAATAGACTTATGCAGAGTTAGTGTCTTTCAAGAGTACACAATCGTGATATCCAGCATGATCCCCAAACATGAAAGTAAAGGGAGGTAACAGAACCTGCGTTTTTGTATTTCCAAAAAGGGCTTTGGCCAAGGATTGGCAGCCCTTAAAAGTAATACATCAAAACCTTAATTATTTCCCTCTAGTTTAAAGTTTTACTTTCTGTAAGACTCCTCCCCTCTGTAAATTATTGGGAATGAAGAAGAGACCTAGAAACATGGAAGTGGATTATATCAGTTGGGCTGACGATGATAGTCTTGGGAAGACTTGTTGAAAACATTTTGATTCTTTAGAGCAGGAATCAACAGACTTTTTCTATAAAGGGCCAGATGGTAAATATTTTAAGCCTTTGTGGGTCATAGTCTTTTATTACAGCTTTTCAAATCTGCTGTTGTAGTGTGAGCCAGCCATAGTTGATATTTAAACAAATGAGTGTGGCTGTGTTCCAGCAAAACTTTATTTACCAAAACAGGCAGTGGCTGGATTTGGCCCATGAGCTGTTGTATGCCAACCGCTGCTTTATAGGGTTTTGGGATCTGAAGGCCGAGAATAAGGTGTGAAATTGTGAGGAGCAGCAGTAGCCCAGAAAATGCAAGCCCAGAAATAGGCTAAAGTAGATACTTATGTCCACAACGTCCCCGCTCCTAGAACTGTAAGCTTGACGGATGTCCTCTTGTCTGGGAACTGGCCAAAGCTCCAAAACTGTGCGGTGTCCGTGCTTGTATCTACTTAACTGTGTTGTTGGGCTTTTTCATCGTGCCATGGGGATTGGTTACATGAATGTCATTCAGTTACTCCCTTGCAGTGGGAAGGGAGGCTACATGATGCCCAGGGGCAGTGTAATGCCTCATTCATTGTCTGCTGTCTTCCCCATTACCCACAGGCTAGAAGTTGCAAAAGCTTGTGTCTTCGTAGTGTCCCTGTAGACACCTGTAGGCATATGGCCTCTGTCCCCCTTCCCTGTGCTCCTATACCTGTTGCACACATAGGCCATGTAACATTCTGTAGTAGTCTACTGAACTCAGTCAAGCTCTTAAAAACGTAACTTTTTCTTCTCTCAATGAAAAAGATATGTTAAAGGTAAAAGCAAGCACATTTTCTGCTTAAAGTAATTTATATTGAGATGTGAATAACTAAATCTAGTCTTACCAGGAATGTTTATATTTCTGATCCATAGAAGAGAAGCCCTCCCACACTTTGCTTCCTTTTGAATCTGGACCCCTCCTGCCTATTTGGTCAGCAGCTATTTTCCTAAACCTCTGCTCTTCCCAGGCCCAAAGAGCAGGGCTCAGTGAAATGCTTAGGGCTGCTTTAAATCCTTTCTGGAACAAGGTGGGTATAAATAAATAAATACTCTGTCAGAGAAGGCCTGGGAATATGTGCTGAAGGCAGGCATTTCTTTGCTAGATCAGATGACTTCCTGGCATACCCAAATAACCTGTAGTTCCACTGATAAGGTCTCAGGCACTATCCCTGCATTTACCTTTTTAACTCATTTACTGAGTCCTCCAATTGGGAATGATATCTCACTGGGTAAATGCATAAAGTGGAAATCTTTTCTTCTTGGGTTTCACGGAGGAAATAGTTGTTAAAAATAAAAATGTATTCCAGAAAAGTGATAAACGGAAAAATATTGTTTGTGGTTAAAAATGAGATGTGGCTATGACTCGAACTTTGTTTTCAAACAAACATAATTGAATCACACAAGAAAACCAGTCTTATTTGGTTTCCCAGGAAATCGGATGATGGGGCACAATGCTCATGCCTAATACGTTGTCAGTTTGGGACAGAGTGACTCTAGTACAGACGCCACGAGAATAGAGACAGTAGTGCTTAGAAAAGGTAGTTTCCTTTGTCAAATTGGTGGTCTGACATAACTGTGCTTTTCTGTTTTCAGCTGTCCAATCTGGAGATTCCACATAAAGGAGTGCAAATGGAAGGTGATGGCTTCAGTCATGCGATTCGCTTATTGAAGTAAGTCCCTGTCACGTGTCTGACTTGGTGCCACACACTGCAGCCACACTGCCAGTGCTGCCCCTCTCCTTCCATGAGTCAGCATAAAGCCGAGTTCAGAACCCGCGGATGTCACAGATTTCTGCATGGAATTACTACGGTCTGGGGGAGCGTTCTCTTTCACCTGCCAAGTGGAGATCCAGCAGCACTTGGTATTTTAGGATGTCTTTCCTCTGGCTTATCTTTCATTCATTCAACAGGTGTTTACTGAGTGTGAGTATGTGTCAGCCTTGAATTCTGAAAGGGCCCTTCAGGATGCTGTGGGTTCACATAGCAGGGGGATCTGGGCCAGTTCAGAAGTCAGGAAGGGTATCCCTGAGGAAGTACCAGTTGTACGTAGACTGAAGGAGAGGTGAGAATTAGCCAGAGGAAAGGGAGCTAGAATGGGAGTGGGCACCCCTAACCAGAAGGAATAACTGCGAAAATGAAGGCTTAGAGGGAAGGGAAAGCTCGGCATCCTGGAACTGAAGGAA
This sequence comes from Delphinus delphis, assembly GCF_949987515.2. NCBI lineage: Eukaryota > Metazoa > Chordata > Mammalia > Artiodactyla > Delphinidae > Delphinus > Delphinus delphis. Next base: position 92,026,131 of record NC_082704.1, read on the forward strand.
GTTGGGCGTGGCAGGAGTTAGGAGAGATGAACCTAGAGACGTGAGCAGGAAGGGGTCAGATCCTGTAGGGTCTTTGTAAGTGTCCTTAAGGAATTTAGACTTTACCACAATGGCAGTAAGAAGCCATCAGATGATTTTAAGCAGAAACTGACATCATTAGATAGGTGTTTTTGAAAGCTCACTCTGATAGGGGAACAAGACTGAAGTAGCAAAACTAGTTGCTGAAATGGTTCACACCAGAGTTCTTAGTAGCTTGGACCAGAGAAAGTTCCATAAGGACTTAGGGGACGAAATCTTAAGGGGTTGGTGATTAGATTGATGTCGAAGGTGAGAAAGAGGAGAAGGTGGCAAAGTTAACTCTTAGTTTTATCTTGGGCAAATGATGGATGACAGTGATGTTTTCCAAGACGGGACCGAAGATGTGAGTTTGAAGGGGCTTTGCTAAGTTTGAGGTGCCTAGACATCCCTTTGGGCAGGCAGGGTTGTGTCTCAAGCCCAGGTGACTGGTCTGGGCAGGAGAAGTAACTGAGTCGGTACCAAGGTGAAAGTAATTGAGCTGGGATAGTAACTTACATCACCAGGAAAGAGCACGCAGGGGGAGATGGGCAGAGGGCTTGGTTCTAAACGGGTAGAGGACAAGGGGGCCAAAGGATGCTTAGAGGGAAAACTAAGGCAGCGTGTGTGATTTATAAGGTGACCAGGATGGACTTGCAAAGCTAGAATGCCACTTAAGAGATCACCCTTTTTGGTGCACAAAGCAGTTTTCTTTTTTGGACATTTGTATTGTTTATTAGACGTTGCTTAATAATATAAATCATAGAAGCAATTTTTATTTATTGAATTCCTGTCTGCCAAGACATGGCGGCTCTGCAATTTGAGCCAGCGGGGCTTTAATTTTTGTTACTTGGGAATCAATTTGCCCTGTGGAAGGTGGGAAGGACTCGCAGATAGCGTGCACTCCACCCATGTGTCATGGTGCTCACGTTAGATAAAGAGTTGAACTAGAATAGCTGCCCTGCCTGGTTACCTTAATGCCATCTCCACAAAAAGCTTTCTGGGGAGAGAGCTGGTCTTAGAATAGACATCAAAAGGAAAATGTAAAACTTTTAATTAATTTGCCTTTGGTTTTATATTACTTCTGCCTAAAGTATAGGGTTTTTTTCTTTTTACTCTTTTTGACAACTGTAGATTAATAGATGATAACATTTGTGTTCTAGTCTCTTAGTTATATTTTTCATGTTTTGCAAGAATCTTAAAATATCTTGCTCTCGGCATTTTTACAAAAGACATTTCAGTCCCCTTTATTCTTGAACTCAAGAGAATTCATTATAGTCCTTACGTGGAGAGGAAGCACTTCATATTTTTTAATCTTCATTTTACAATAATTTTTGAGAAAGTCTTTACTATATCCTGGCTATTGTTTCCTTTATTTAAAACTTAAAAGGAAAATATATAGGAATGGATAAAGAGATCTGTTTGGTACAAGCTGTCCGTTATCGGGGGAAGGAAAAAATAATAAATGTCTAAATATGATTTTATTAAATTAAAATCTGGGGTAGATCTAATTATAATTAGTAAGTAATTGCTCCAATTCATTTAATCTTCAGAAACTCTTCTTTTAAGCATTTAGTCCTAGGTATATTCATATTAAATGGGAGTATGACTTCAAAGCTTTAAAATTGAGCATAGTTTTCTCCTCTTTGCTAAAAAATATGTTCTGTTCTTGTTCAGCTTATCTCCTTGAAAATCTGTTGAGTAGGCCTTCTTGCTGTATCTCTGAAAATATGGTAAACACCTTAGACTGCTCTGGTTCATGGGCCTGTTGCCTTGTGCAAACTCAAGAGCCTTGATCCCACCGCTCAGATGACACAGTCTCGAGAGCAGCATGCTCGCAGTGCCTTGTTTTGAGCTCTTAAGCAAACTTTCCACCCTCTCCTGAACTAACATTACAGTAATGGGCAGTGGTGCTGGTCCTCCAGCCACGCCCACAAGGTTTTTTCATCTCGTGATTCGTTTGCCTCTGGTAGCTTATGCAAGTAATGCACAGGCCCAGCTCTTTTTTGCAAGTTGTGTGACTCGGCTTGTCAGTTATGCGACTGAGTCCTGCATATGCACGTGCAATCTATATAAAATCCACCCCACTTTCCTTGTAGGTGCAGTTGTGCTGCTTTTACTAGCACTTTCAGTGATCTTCCTCCCCACGTTTGCACTGTGGGGACATAACGTGGTTACTGATGTTTGTAAAATCCCTCAGAACGAAACTGACACGCAGCACGTGATGGCGGAGAAGGAGCAGTGCTGATACACATCTGCCCTAGAAGACCAGAGCTTACTTTTCTAAATTTGTTCAGTATTCAGAATTACAGGAGAAAAATCGGTCAGGAGTAGCTGTTTAGATCAAAAAACTTTTTTGAAATGATAGAAATTTTCAGATATGTTAAATCCATTGTCCGGGGAACATCTTCCTCGGTTCTTAATTTTTGGCAAATATATTGAATAATAGTATTTTGTGTTTGTAATGATTTTGTCAGGTTTCCTTTTGGGGGAACCTGTTTTTTTTTTTTCTTTCCACCTCACATGATCATGCAGGGAGGATTAAAGTTATTGTTATTTCTCTCTGTTACATGTATAACCTTAAAAGCAAGTAGATATTTTGCAGGTTCCTCGAAATAAAGCCAATTATATCGGTATCACAGATTAAGAAAGTGACATAGAATGCATTTTCAGGGTCGTGTTGTCCCTGAGAACATAAATTGGAAGGAGTCTTACTTAATTCTTACTTCCAAACATGCTGACTTCTATGTGTTCATTTTCTAACCAGATGGATTTCATGAAATACCTATTTTATGTGAAAGAAGGATAATGTACTGCATTTATATTTTCAAAATCAGGATTTAAAAAATCTATCTGAATTGGCTGCTTTATAACTACTGTGGCTTAGAGGTACATTTTGAGGGGTAAGGGCAGGCAAAAGTCCTCAGTATACCCGAAGTTCGAAGCATATGTGCAGTGTATGCGATTTCTATAATAACTACCCCAAATAATGTTGGACAGAATCTTCTTGGTAGTGAGTGATAACAAGTATGTAGTATGAAATATTAACTTTTGAAAAAACTTTAAAACCTGTACTTTTTTTTTTTTTTTTTTTGCGGTACGCGGGCCTCTCACTGTTGTGGCCTCTCCCGTTGCGGAGCACAGGCTCCAGACGCGCAGGCTCAGCGGCCATGGCTCACGGGCCCAGCCGCTCCGCGGCATGTGGGATCTTCCCGGACCGGGGCACGAACCCGTGTCCCATGCATCAGCAGGCGGACTCTCAACCACTGCGCCACCAGGGAAGCCCAAACGTGTACATTTAAAACAAGCTGTGGTGGAATTTTTAATTTACTGAGAAAATTTCAGTACATTAATTCTATTTTTATGCAACCTGGATAGCTTTCTTTCCCCCTACAGATTTTATTTTTTACCATATACAATCTCTGTCTCTTTTTTCTCTCTTAAATTGTTTATTCTAGGTCAGTGGTTCTCAACATCAGGGCAGTGTTCCCTGCCAGGGAACACTGAGCAATGTTTGGAGATATTTTTGGTTCTCATTAACTGAGAAGAAGGGGTGGGAGGTGCTACTGGCAGCTGGTAGGTAGAGGCCAGGGTAGGATAACCTGCACAGGATAGCCCTCCACAGCAAAGAATTCTGCAGCCCAGGATGTCAATATTGCCGACCCTGAGAAAGCCTGGTCTAGGTGTTATTTCTGAATGAGAGGCCTGAACCAAAATTCCGTATTTCTAGTTATATTTGTTGGTTTTTGCTGATTTTGATAATTATTATACCAAGTCTGATAATTAACTCACCTTCCCTGTGAGTTAAAGGATAACGTGTAATTAATTATTATCTCATTATTTCATCCATTACTGAAAAAAACAGCCAAAATATATTACCTCATCATGTTTTATGACAAATAAGATAGTTCATAAAGTTGCAAGAGATGGGTATTTTAAGACACCGAAGCTAATACATTCCTCTTGTATATGTGGTATATATAAGTGACAGTATGTATGTTAAATGAGTTGATACATGTGTAGCCCCATCACAGTGAGTTACCTCTACAGAGGAGGAGCGGAGAAGGTGGGGGGAGATAACGAACCTGAAATTTTGTCATGGCAGTCAGTGAGCAAGACTTGGTTTTACTGCAAGGAGAAACTAACATATATGAATACCTGCTGTATCAGCCACCATAAGTACTTTATATATATGTTTTGTCATGTTTTAAAATCAGAGACCCATAAGGTAGTTATTTATCTCCATCTTATAGTTGCGAAACTGCAATTCAGAGAGGTTGAATGTGGCTGAGTCAGAATTAGAATGCAGGTCCCTTACTCCAAAGCCCTTGTTCTTTTCGCTGTGTCATCCTGACTTCAAAGAGTGGTCTTAAAAATACTTTGTTCTCCTTAGCTTTTCCTTGAGGATGTTCTAGGTAGATTTCATAGAAAGCCAGTATCTTTGATTTTCTGAGAAATTGTGGTCTTTTCTAATAACAAGATTAAGGATGAAGGCGAGCATCACTGTTAAAATGAGAGTCCTAATCCATATTGATATGAATGGAAGTGGGTTAAATGCTATTAACTGCTGTGAATTGTTTCCTTCTCTTGCAGAAGCTGCCTAGTAGTGGACTTTGAACCAAAGCTCTAATATGCTACCCTGCCTGTCATTGTGTAGATTGTGCTTTTGTCTTTCTGTGATACGAAGTACACTTCATATGCTGTCTTTCATCACCAGAATTCCTCCCTGTAAGGGTGTAAATGAGGAAACGCAAAAGGCTCTGGACCGCTCTCTTCTTGATTGCACTTTCCGATTACAAGGTAGAAATAACCGCACCTGGGTGGCAGAGTTAGTGTTTGCAAATTGTCCACTTAATGGCACCTCTACCAGGGAGCAAGGTGAGATGCTTCACACACTTTGTCTTTGCATATTTCTGGGTTGTTTTTTGTATTTATGATTATTAATCTTTTCTTTTAATCTGTAGGACCATCCCGGCATGTTTATCTGACATATGAAAACCTGTTGTCTGAACCTGTTGGTGGTAGAAAAGTGGTTGAAATGTTCCTTAATGATTGGAATAGCATTGCACGATTATATGAGTGTGTGTTGGAATTTGCACGTTCTCTACCAGGTACAAGTGATAATCTTCCTTTGGTGCGGAGGGAGGGGGGGAAGCATCCGCCACCGCCTTTTTTAACTGAGGAAGTGAAACATGCACGTTGTAAAAAAAAAAAAAAAAAAAAATCGTCAGTCTATCCCCGAGAGACAGCCACTGTGATGATTCGTATATATTGAGAAATTTTAACACACAGGTATACCAGATTATAATAATAGTGCTTATTGAGAGTTTACTGTGTGCCACACAATGTAATAAACGCTTGTATTAACTCATTCACTCCTCACAGTCACCCTATGAGGTAATTTATCATCCCTCATTTCACAAATGAAGAAAACAAGTCACAGAGACTTAAGAAACTTGCTGAAGTTCACGTAGCTAGCAAAGGGCAGAGTTGGAATTGGAACCCATAAACCACTATGCTGTACTGCTTCAGTACATCTCTGCCCCTGCCCTGGCCCCCTTTTGTCGAAATGGAAATTGAAGCCTACTACCTATTTATTTATTTCTTCTTATTACTATTGTCAACCAACTAAGTAAACTATTAGAAATACTTTCAGCTTTTTTTTTCTTTTGAAATTTTTCTTTTTCTTTTTTTACATTTATTTTTGGCTGCATTGGGTCTTCATTGCTGCGCGTGGGCTTTCTCTAGGTGCGGCGAGTGGGGGCTACTCTTCGTTGCGGTGCGCGGGCTCCTCATTGCGGTGGCTTCTCTTGTTGTGGAGCACGGGCTCTAGGCATGCAGGCTCAGTAGTTGTGGCTCGCAGGCTCTAGAGCGCAGGCTCAGTAGTTGTGACGCAGGGGCTTAGTGGCTCCGCGGCATGTGGGATCTTCCCAGACCAGGGCTCGAACCCGTGTTCCCTACATTGGCAGGCGGATTCTTAACTGTTGCGCCACCAGGGAAGCCCTACTACCTATTTATGCTGTTACTATCTTTTCTCCTTTCTTTTTTTTTTTTTTAAACTAAGTTATATATACAGAGACCTTTCTATCTAGGCATATACTATTGCCAAGATGCCGTCTTTTTCAAATATATATTTTAAAATTTCGTATGTATAATCTTAAACTTTTTCGTTTTCTTTCTGTTTAGACATACCCACTCATCTAAACATTTTCTCAGAAGTTCGTGTTTATAATTACCGAAAACTTATCTTGTGTTATGGAACCACCAAGGGAAGTTCAGTAAGTCTATGAATTAATTAAAACTAAAGTTCCTCGGGGATGGGGTGGCGGGGGCGGGAGCGGGAGGAGCTGTGGGGGTTCCCGGCGACGGCGGCGGCTGCGAGGAGGAGGCGGAGAAGCCGCCTGGCTGGTGGAGATGACTCCTGTGGGGGACTTGGGGTGGAATCCCCAGGAGGGGCTCCACCTCTTCAGATGGGGTGGGGATTGCCTGAGTGCGAAGCGTAGGCGAGGGGGTTCCCTGGACGGGTTAAACACTCCGTTTGTGGGGATTGGGGCGTTTTGGCAACGGTGAGTGGAGGTCAGAGGGGTTTCCAGGGGTCTCAGGGTGTCCGCTTGGCGGGGTGGGGGGGTGGGGTGCACAAAAAAACCCAAAAAAACTAAAGTTCCTCTCATATATCTTTAAAAACTCAAGAATTCAAAAATTATGAAAACTTTCTTGAAATAATTGAGGGTTCAAGTAAAAATTAGGGATAAAATGGTAAATTTTAAATACTTTGTTGATAAAAAATATACTATAATGCTTAACTCTTTAAAATTGAAAACAAAAACTATACCCTCTTTGGAGTATGTATTCTTGAAGAGTTTTGGGCAAGGTAATATACTTTTGGTATTTATGGGTTTTTTTTTCTTCACTGATTTCAAATCTGCTTAGCAGCGTGATTACTATAATGAAGATTATATATGAATGGTCTTGAACAGTGTGGTATGTCTGTGCTTTTAGTCACATGGTTGTTAACATTATCTGATCCTGTATTAATCTTGAAGGTATTCCCCATAATCTGTAGTTTCTTATTTTTTTCCCCGCCCCATATGTAAAGTCCTAGAAATTTAGTATATAAATTCAGCCAGCTAGCTTCTTTCTGGACTCTTCCACATAAAGTCATATCAGAAATTACTTGAGTGTTTTAAAATCTGTTAACCGAAGGTGGCATCTGTTGGGGCTGGCTTCCTTTTCCCTTTAATACGGTACTCACCTAGGGGGTGACTCTTATTCCGTTCAAGAGAAAATGGAAAAATAAGAAACAATGACAATTTTCAAATAAAGTTTAATCAAAATTTTTTCTTTAGCACCTTCTCTTTCTGTTTTATTTAGTAGAAGTGGGCTGTCTAACACACACATACTCAGTGAATGTCCATAGGGACAGCACATCTGCAGTTTACAGGGTCTCATGAGTTGCTTCCAAAAAAGACCTCATTTAGATCTTTGGCATTTTGCCTTACTGTTTAAACATTATTTTTTCTTCTGATTGACTCCGTTCCTTTCTCGGTTTCTGAAACATGTAATCTCTTTGATTTAGATTAGTATCCAGTGGAATTCCATACATCAGAAATTTCACATTTCTTTGGGAACTGTTGGTCCAAACTCGGGATGCAGTAACTGTCACAATACCATTCTCCATCAGCTTCAAGAAATGTTCAACAAAACACCAAATGTGGTTCAGTTATTACAGGTAATTAAGTTCATTTTCTATTTAAAAATAAGACTCAGTGTTAGTGTCTCGTGTAAAACTCCTCAAAAAATCATGTGGACTTGGGGGCTTCCCTGGTGGCGCAGTGGTTGAGAATCTGCCTGCTAATGCAGGGGACGTGGGTTCGAGCCCTGGTCTGGGAGGATCCCACATGCCGCGGAGCAACTGGGCCCGTGAGCCACAACTACTGAGCCTGCGCATCTGGAGCCTGTGCTCTGCAACAAGAGAGGCCACGACAGTGAGAGGCCCACATACTGCGATGAAGAGTGGCCCCCGCTTGCCACAACTAGAGAAAGCCCTTGCACAGAAACGAAGACCCAACACAGCCAAAAATAAATAAATTAATTAATTAAAGTACCCTTAACTAAAAAAAAAAAATCATGTGGACTTAACTTGTCTTTAACGACGAAAGTTTGTATGGAATGTGCCAGAAGGACATTGTCTCATTTGTGACGATTTTACGTTGAAAATTCTGAGGTTTTAGCAGAAACTGGCTGCTCTCACTGCATTTGTTCCTTGTAGGTACTGTTTGATACTCAGGCTCCATTGAATGCCATCAACAAACTGCCCACTGTGCCGATGTTGGGCTTGACCCAGAGAACCAACACTGCCTACCAGTGCTTCTCCATCCTGCCGCAGTCGTCCACCCACATCAGACTGGCCTTCAGGAACATGTATTGCATTGATATATACTGCCGGAGTCGAGGCGTTGTGGCAATACGCGATGGGGCCTATAGTCTTTTTGATAATAGCAAGTTAGTTGAAGGTTTTTATCCTGCACCAGGACTCAAGGTAATGGACTTCAGTGTTTACAGCATTAGTAAACATAAATGTGATCTCTAAAACAGTTCCTTCGAGGGGGAAATAATGGGGAGGAAAAGCAACAAATTCCTGTTTAAATTTAATGAGTAGCCATGTTAATTCATCATCTCTGCAACTTCATTCTGAAGGAGCTAGAACTTCTGGTAAGGTGCTGTGCCTAGGTATATGAAATGATAAGATGTCCTTCCTTTTATTTCCTTACCATGTAATGAGTGAAGATACTAAAGAGAGTCCTATTTGCTCTTTGGAGCTTCAAGGAACTTTAAAAGTAGTCTTTATCAGTGAATATTGAAAAGCTTTGTTCATCAGTTCAGCTGTGATACTTTTTTTAAAATGTAAGGTCTTGGGCCACAACCCCTGGAGATTTTGGTATGACAGCTCAGTTGTATGTTCTTATAGTTTAGAGTCAAATAGTTCCAAATGGCCTGTTTTGAAAATTAGTCCCAGTCTTGCCAGTTTCCTACTCTGTTTTCCACTCTTATACAGTATAGCTCATTCTCTTGGTATTTACATCCTTACCTCTAAATAGCATGCTTTCATTGCTCTTTGCTGACTTCTTAGTTGAGGGCGTTATCTGACTCTCGTAATGGGAGATGAGGATTTAATTCTTTTTTAGTTCTTTCTTATATGCCCCTTCCCCTTTTCAGGCTGCTCCCAGTACCGATTCATCTTCTTTCTTTCCTCCAACCTTGTGATATGGTTAGGTAATTTTTCAGTGTTCACATTATTATGAGTATTTAACACTATTCTACCAAGCTTACTATGATTACTTTTCCTTTCTTGCTCAGCATTTATTTTCCTGGGAACTATTAATTAACTTTTTTGTTTCTTAGCTCTCTCTGTACTTATCACTAACTCAACCTTAAAGTCTCCCATGTATGTAACTCTCCCCTCAGTACGTTCACAAATCAGATACCTTACCAGTTTCATCTTGAAGACATCTCTTCCACAGTCCTCTGAACTCCAGTCTGGAATGGTAGCACTCCAGACCTTTTGCCCAGTTTTGATTTAGGAATCTGCGGAAGGGTGGTGAAGCAGGAGATTCCTTCACTTCTCTCCTGTGTTGCGTGCCCTGTGGCTTGGACCCCACGTCTCGTTCTTGGTTTACTTCATTGTTCTGGTGGAATACTTTCTATGTAGCTCCCTGGGAGAAGATACATGGGAGGTTAATTTGAGACCTTGTATGTCGGAAAGCATCTTTAGTTTAGCGTCATCTAGTTGAGAGAGCGGCTAGGTGTAGAATTCTAGGTTGCAGTCATTTTCTGGAAGAATTTTGAAGACATTGCTCCATTGTGCCCTAGCTTCTGTTGTGACCATTGAGACATTTCATCCTGTTCCAGTTCTTGAACCTTATGTGACTAAGTGGACTCTTTCAGTCTGGAAACTTACATCCTTTTGTTGTGGGGAATTTCCTTGTGCTCTTCCTCGAGTCTTTTCCTTTGTGTTCACTGTTAGCTCTTTCTGCTACCCCTGCTATTCTGAAGTTGGGCATCCTGGACTTATCCTCTAATTTTCTTATCTTTCCTGTTTTTTATCTCTTTGTTTCTGGGAGATTTCCTTTTTTTTTTTCCAATCCTTCTATTTTTCATTTCCATCAAGAATTTTTTTTTTGCCATCTTTTAAAAAAATTCCGAGAGCTCTTTTTGATTCTGAAAGTTCATTTTATGACGTCCTGTTCTATATGGCTGCATTATCTTCTCTTACCTCTTCCTACATAATCTCCATTTCATCCACGTTTTTTTGTTTTCATCTCTTTCATATTAGTAGTTTTCAAATATTAAGTGATTCTTAACTCTGTGCTTTTATTTAAAGGTGACACTTGCTGACTGTAATCTTCACTGCAGGATGATCTGCTTGGGCCATTTCATTGGGTAACTCCCAATGTCAGTAGCTTCAGGTCTTTTTGTTGGGCCAGTGTGAGTACCAAGAGAAGAGTATCAAGACTCTGCATAGCCGTTGTGCATCTGGCTCCCAATATTTGGCAAGTCAAATAAGAGAAGGAAACTAGTATTCTCAGCATTCAGTATGTAAACTTTAATCTCTATTTTTAGTATGGTACCCCTGCTGTCAATTGATCCTAGAGGTCCCCCCCTGCCCCCAATCAGAGACCTTCCACCTGGGTGGTAAAGGTCAGCCTAACTCAGTGGGAGTGCCAGAGGCTCTGGAGGGTTTCACTACTGTCTTTAAGACGTTTCACCCAGTCCTCTGCTCTTAGTCTGTTTCATTTCCATTTCCAGGGGTATCTGATGCTGCCAGTTCCTGTGTATCTTGGAGATCTGGATGGAAATAGCTTTGCTTCTTGGCTTTCCCCACTGCTTGCTTAAGAAGAAACTTCCTCACATCAGATAGTTCAGTTACCACTCAACCATCTGCTCTGCAACCTCCTAGAATTTATTGCTATTTCTCTCTTATCCCATTCTTTTTGTCTTGGTGACTTACTGCTTAAAAAAATTTTTTTAGGAGCTTCAGTGGGGTGTTGAGAGAAGATGAAATGTGTGTTGTGAATAATCTATTATCTTTAATTAGAAATCAGACTTTGTACCTTTAAAAGCTTTTCAGTAATTCTGATAAGCTTGTAATCTATATTTTTGAAGATTGGGAAGGTGGAGCATATTAAAGAGAATCTGGGACTTCCCTGGTGGTGCATTGGTTAAGAATCCGCCTGCCAATGCAGGGGACACGGGTCCGAGCCCTGGTCCAGGAAGATCCCACATGCCGTGGAGCAGCTAAGCCCATGCGCCACAACTAATGAGCCTGCACTCTAAAGCCCGCGACCCACAACTACTGAGCCCACGTGCCACAACTACTGAAGCCTGTGCACCTAGAGCCCGTGCTCCACAACAAGAGAAGCCACCGCGATGAGAAGCCCGCGCACCGCAACGAAGAGTAGTCCCCACTCACCGCAACTAGAGAAAGCCTGCACGCAGCAACAAAGACCCGACACAGCCAAAAATAAATAAATAAATAAATGAAATTTACATTAAAAAGAAAAGAGGGGCTTCCCTGGTGGCGCAGTGGTTGAGAGTCCGCCTGCCCGTTCAGGGGACACGGGTTCGTGCCCCGGTCCAGGAGGATCCCACATGCCGCGAAGCGGCTGGGCCCGTGAGCCATGGCCGCTGGGCCTGCACGTCCGGAGCCCGTGCTCTGCAACGGGAGAGGCCGCAGTGGTGAGAGGCCCGCGTATCGCAAAAAAAAAAAAAAAAAGAATCTGTTCTTGAGACACAAATTCTGGTAGCCTTGCTTAATTTTAGATGACATAACCTATAAAACAAGACTGTCCCACTCTTGACGTTTAAGATTAAGTCACATAAAATAAAAAGGGAAAAGGTGGCTTAGTTTCTTTATTCAGCTTTCCTCTTTCATATTTTCTGGCTTAAAAAGTGAGAACTCTCACTAAATAGGAAGTTTTCCGAGTCATTGAAGTTACTTATATGCCTACCATACAACTTTTTATTCTTTTCCACGTTTTTGATTCAGAAATTAATAAGAAAATATTTTGGCCAGGGTGAACTTCTTTCTTCAACTTTTTGCTCACATAATAACATTTTAACTTAGATGTTATTTTTATTGTTGTGTTTAACTTTTCCTCAATTTTCCCCCTTTCTTCAAATTGATCACTCTCTCTTCTAGGTTGGCCTAACAATAGTGGCCACGTGTCAAACTTATATTTCAGATAATGGACATAATATGTTTGTTTCTGTTAACACATTCTCAGTGATTAAGAATATCTTACTAAAGTTAGGTAAAATAATCTAAATTTTACCTGTTTATATCCATAGACATTCCTGAATATGTTTGTTGACAGCAATCAGGATGCTCGAAGAAGGTCTGTAAATGAGGATGATAATCCCCCTTCTCCCATTGGAGGAGATATGATGGATTCTTTAATCTCACAACTCCAGCCACCACCCCAGCAACAGGTGATGTCTAGCTGCCATTCCAAACGGTGTCATATTTGTGTTACTTAACAGGTTCCATAGGTGGCTCTGCTTCTTTGCTGAAAGGCAAGGAGGTCCTTGGTGGACCCGAGATGCCCAAGAAATTCATATGAAGAAATAGTGACAGAGGGAGACAGGAGGAGGCTTCTAGTGATGGGAAGTAAATAGTACCAGAAACAGCATTAACTTCAGACTCCCGCACTTAAAATAATGTCAGGTGATCACCCATGTGGTCACAAAAGATGACGTCCAAATGGCCAGTAAGCACAGAAAAGGTGAACAGTGTCATCTGGCATCACAGAATTATACATTAAAGCCACAGTGAGATAATACCCCCATACCCACAGAAATGTCTTTAAGGAAAAGAAAATTGATAGTCCTTGCCAACATTTGGTATTAGGACCATCTGAAACTCTCATTTACTACTGGAAGGTGTATAAAATGGTACAGCTACCTTGCAGTGGTGTTCAGCATTATTCCAGAGTGCTAAGGCTGAACATTATGCATGCCTGATTTAACAGTTCTACCTTGGGTATATATGCAACAGAAATGCAGCCAAAAAACACAGGAATGTTCATAGCAGCATTATTTACACAAAACATTGTAAACAACCCAAATATCCGGCAACAGTAGAATGAGTGAGTAAACGGGGGTATATTCATACAGTGGAATACTTCACAGAAATGAAAAAAGCTATTGCTGCATGCAACGAAATGATGAATTTCACTGACGTAATGTTGAACAAAAGAAGCCAGACGCTAATGAGTACATTCAGTATTTATATGAGATGCAAAAAACAGGCAAAACCAAGCTTGAGTGGTGGAAGTCAGAGTTTGGGGAGGCGACAGAGACTTGGAAGGTGGGTGAGGGAGGCCTCTGGGGTTCTGGTAATGTCCTTCAGTATCTTGATCTATGTGGCAGTTACACTTATAGAAACTCATCAGACTATACATTTAAGAGTCGTGTGCTTTATGTGATTCATACCTCAAGTTAAAAACATAGACTAGGAAGAATTACATGGTCATTACTGGAGATGAAGGTGAAGCTGAGTAGAGATCAGGCTGAACTACCATATTTCACTGACTCTAAAACTCCACCAAATGCATTGTTTTTATGTACCGCCCGAAACAACACTGCCAGTTCAACTACGACATGCCATGAATTGGAAGACACACACTGATTTCAGAGATGTTAAAATATGGGGAAAATTTATCTTAGAATCAGTCAAATGGTAGATAAATAATATAGATAAGTCAGTTATGTGGTAGATAAAATGAGCAAAAAACATCTTGGGGGCTATAAGCAGTGGTAGTGCAAGGTCAGGAATGAGAATGTTGCTATTTTTAAAACATTTTGAAAGGAAGTTTTTTAAAACTTGCATTATTGATGTGAATTTTGGGCATTTTCATACCTCACCTTTCCTATTTGGTAACCAGGGATGTGTGTAACTGTCAACACTGTAGCTCTTTATTGGGGAAAGCCACACTCACATAACCTGCATGGTTGGCCATTTTACCAACATGGAATGTTCTTCTTTTCAGCCATTTCCAAAGCAGCCAGGATCATCAGGCGCTTATCCTCTAACTTCGCCCCCTACATCTTATCACAGCACAGTTAACCAGTCTCCCTCTATGATGCACACACAGTCTCCAGGTAAGATATTACTTATTCTCTTGTTGTGTTCAACTTTCAGATCCAAAATAGACAACACGCATACACACACGCACACACACCGTGAGAAATACTACAGATGTAGCCGTAGATGTCAGAGGGAACTGCTTTGCTAGTCCGTGGCTGGATATTTGCCATTCATTCATTATGGCAGGGTTGTGAAATCTATGTTCGTGATTCAGGAGCACTTTTAAAAGGTTTGAGTTAAGTGGAGTTGTTGTCACCCAGAGCCAGACTCATGGCGCAACTCCAAGAATCACAACGTGATCTATGTCAGAGGTCGACACGCTAAGGCCTGTGGGCCACATCCTATCCACCACCTGGTTTTGTAAATAGTTTCATCGGAACACAGCCACATCCATTTATGTAGTGTCTGTGGCTGCTTTCCCGCTACGACGACCCGTTTCAGAAAAGCCCCCTTACAGAAGGAGTTGGCAGAGCCCAGGTGTATGTGAACAGTGCCCCACCTCAGAGTCAGGCAGGCCACAACCTACTTGTCTGAACAAGATGGCTCTGTTGGCGACCCCACGAAGTACGCTGTAAAAACTGCTGGAGAGGGACTTCCCTGGCGGTCCAGTGGCTAAGACTTCGCCTTCCGATGCACGAAAGTGCAGGTTCGATCCCTGGTCGGGGAGCTAAGATCCCACATGCCTCGCGGTCAAAAAACCAACATATAAAACAGAAGCAATATTGTAACAAGTTCAATAAAGACTTTAAAAATGGTCCACATCAAAAAAAATCTTAAAAAAAAAATTGCGGGAGAATGCTAAATTTTGACTTTTAACAGAACAATTAATTCGTTGGTTTGTCTTAAGTGGTTGCTCTGTGTCTAATGCTGCACGGTGCTGGGGATTCAGCAGTGAGCCCGATAGCAGTCCTGCTTCTCGAGCTTACCTTCTAGCAAGGAGCGCTGGTATCGGATTTTTAGCGTAGATGAGCCCTTCCCTGCTCATCAGAGATGGTGGGACCCCAGGTGAAGACTTGGAAGTCATTGTCGTGTCATTGAAGGCCCCTGAACCCTGAGCTGGTGGGAGACTCAGACCCTGTGAAGCTCCGACAGTAGACAGTGTGGGAGCCTGAGGAGGAGCAGCTGGGGAGCAAGGGGGAGAACGGGAAGCGGGGTCCCAGCACCCGAGGGGAGGGAGTTTCTAGGATGTGGGTTGAGACTGGTTTCGTATAGAAGGAAGGAGAGATGATTATTTTGAAATAATTTTAGTAGCAGACAGGTATATAGTGCTTCCTGTGTGCCAAGCCCTGTTCTAAGCACTTTACCCATTTAAGCCCTAGGCATTAAACGGGTAATGCCTAGGGATTAAACAAATTAAACGAATTCGTTTATTCCCTAGGGAATAAACGGTTAAACGAATACCGAGGCATGGAGAAGTTAAGTCACTAGTCCAGATCACACAGCTAAATATGTAAATATAATACTTAAAGGTTAATCAAGTTGATTAACATTTATTGAATATCAATATGTTACTATTGAATTCATACTGTATTGAATTAGTACTGCATTAGATATTAATAGAACATTAAAAATATGAAATTCTCTTACATAGTAGAGAATTTGAAAGCTGCTGGTATTGAGGATAGTCATGGTAATGTAGCAAGTATTTTAATGTTGCACTGATAGTTTTGATAGCCATAGTCCCCACCCTTCATCATCCTAAACTAAAGCTAGTCCTGTGGCTAAATACCATCTTTAAGCTCATGTCTCCGAGTTTTTTATAGCTCCATCTAGGCCTCTCCCCCAAACTCGAGTCCTGTCTTTTCCAGCTAACTATTCAGCATTTCTATGTAGATGTTTAGTCAACATCTGAAACGCAGCATGGCTGAAACTGAATTCCTAACACCCCCCAACCCTGCCCTGTGCTGCTTCTCCCATAGGCACTGCATCTCAGCAGGTGGCAGCTTCTTCCTTCCTTCCTGTTACTTGGGCCAAAGCTGTAGGAGTCATGTTGGACTCCTCTTTCTCTCACACCCACAGTCAGTCAGTTACCGAATACTGTCAGCTCCATCTTCAGAATTTATCCAGAATCTAACCACCTTCACCATCTCAGCCTTCACCCTTTCCCGGGTCATTAGCCATCCCTCACCTGGGTAATTGCAGTTGCCTCTAACTGGTTTCGCTGCCTCCTGCCCTATAGTCTGTTTTTCAACAGCAGCTAGAGTGATCCTTCTGGAACAGAAGTTAGGTCATGACTCCTCTGCTCCAGACTCTGCAGTGGCCTCCCATCTCATTCAGGGTAAACCCTAAGTCCTTAGAGTGGCCTACAAGTCCCTGTGTGATCTGGGACCCTCCTCCCACCTCTCTGACCTGATCGTCTTCCGTTCCCCGCTCCCCGCCTTGCTCACGCTGCTCCAGCCACACTGGCCTCCCCCTGTTATTTATAACTGCTGCTACCATTGGGGCCTTTGCACTAGCTCTTCTGATCCTTCACTTCATGTCTCAGCCCACATAGCCCCTTCTCAGAGAGGTCCCTGGTTGCTCTATATAAAGAACAGCACCCACCTCCACCACTACACGATACAGCCCCCTTACCTTGCCCTGTTTTTCTCCATAGCACTTAGCATAACCTGACATATATTTGTTTGTCTTTCTCATTATACTAGAATATAAACTCCATGAGGGCAGGAGTTTTTGTCTCTTGTTAACTGCTGCATCCCCAGTACCTACAACAATGCTTGGCATGAAATTGATGTTCATGCCTACTTGTTGAATGAGTGAGTGAGTGGATAAAAAAGTACACTGGCTTTTTTTTTTAAACATCAGTCAATATAAGAGCTAGAATTTGGACCCCATGGAATTGATGTCTCTCTTTTTCCATACTGAAATTGTTCCAGTTTTTCTTTGTGCTACTTACGGGAGCTTTACTACTTGTTTCTTTAGTCTGTAGAGAGTCTTAACTCGGGGTCCTTGGACAGGACATAATATGTGTCCTGCAAGATCATCTATAATTATTTTCCTTTATTAGGAAATCTGCATGCCGCCAGCTCCCCCAGTGGGGCTTTGAGAGCCCCATCACCAGCATCATTTGTTCCAACTCCTCCCCCTTCCTCGCATGGAATCTCAATAGGACCAGGGGCCAGTTTTGCTAGTCCACATGGTGAGTCCATACCGGAAATTGCTAGAACATAAGAGTTTGATGTGAAAGTAGTTTTTGTTAAATAAGTTTTTGTTAAATAAATTTTCTTTTTGCAAAATTAGCACTTGTGTATTGGGGAAATAGCGAAAGAAAGTACGTTTTTCCTGGGAATTCCCTGGTGGTCCAGTGGTTAGGACTCCGCGCTTCCACTGCAGGGGGCCCGGGTTCGGAACTAAGATCCCACGTGCTGCGGCCAAAAATAAGAATACGTTTTTCCTAATCACACAACGAAGAGATCTACCAGCTAGTCTGTCTGCTTCGCACTCTCTCTCCCCCTCACTCGGCCTGTCACGCACCCCCGCTTGCCTGCCTGCCCGCCCAAATCTCTGTTGCTCTATCTTGCTCTCTACCCATCTTCTTCTCTCCCCTTAAACACCACCCCCCACACACAAAATTGGGACCCTACCATATGTATTGTTTTGAGACTTGAATTTTTTAACTCAAAAATTCTATTTTGAATTTGTTCAAAAAGAGAAAGAATAGAAGAGGTAGCCAGTGAGGTGTTTCCTTTCGAGTCCACCAACCACCTAGTTCTTCCTCCCAAAGGCATTTAGTGCTACTGATTTCTCGTGCATTCTTGGAGGGATGTCTTATGCGGGTTGTTCTTCCCCCTCTCTTTTACACACATGGCACCACACTGCACACCGTCTTCGGTGCCTTACGTTCGTCACTTAACTGTATCATGAATCCCGTGCCAAATCTGAACATAAAGAGCTTCCTCAGGTTTTACAGCTGTGTAGCATCTGTGATTTTCCTCTTTACTATTAATATTTGCAGGAACATTTCTGTCAGTAAAAACTACACCGTCATACTAAATGGCTTCATAGTATCCCCTTGTCTGGGCATACCATGATTTAACCGTTCTCTTATTACGATACGTTTAGAATGTTTCTATTTTTTCACAACTGAAAATGGTGTCTTCTCTGCTCGCAGGATTATCTTCTTAGGTAAGTTCCTAGAAGTGGAATTGCTGTCTCAAAGGGTTTGAGAAATTCTAAAGCTTTTGAAACATACTGCAAATTGCTCACCTAAAAGGCCGTACCAATTTCCTCTAGTATTGTACAAGAATGTCTGTTTTCCTGCATCATTGCCAACAAGGGGTATTGTGATTTTTTAAAATCTTGGTCATTTTGATAGGTAAAAAATGGCATATTACTGTTCGATGTGTGGTTTTTTGATTATTAGTGAAGTTGAACTTTTTTTTATGTTCATTAGTCTTTCGTGTTTCTTATTGTACACCTGCCAGTTTATATCCTTTGCCTATATTCTTGTGTTTTTTCTTACCGATTTGTAAGATTTCTAAGTAAGGAACATTTATTCTCTGATATATGGTAGAAGTATTTTCTCATTTCGTCATTTGGTTACAAAGAGGTGTAAATAAGTTAAAAGTATCTGCAGGGTGAAATTTAAATATCAGATTGTTCAGGAGGTCACTGCTTTCAAAATTTGATTCTTGGTGCATTTCTTAGTCACTGTACCCTTTACTAAATAAAGAAAATGGAAAATTCCCTCTCTTCAGCCTTCTCTGAGTAGAATGAAAACATAATTTGTCAGGGTTAGTTTAAAAATATAAGATTTCTACCCTTAAAGGAGCTTTGAGATTTTTTTGCTTAATATTTTCAAACACAGTGTTTGTTATATAGTGTAAAGTAGATTGTTACATATTACACATCTTGGAGCTTGTGTAAAGGTAAATTTTATCCTTTCTCAGTATTTTTTTACCTTCCTAATTTTTTTTATCATGTTCAAAAGTACAAAAACTACACCAAATAGAGATTCAAATGTGCCATGTGCATCAGGCTTCAGTGAAATATCTTACTGAAAGACAAAATATCACCACGTGGGGTTTAAGCATTTGAATGTTGTCAGCTATTTAATAGCTTTTCAGCTATTAAAATATAGGTTTTGAAAGCCATTTGTTTACTTGTTTACAGGAACCCTGGACCCTAGTTCTCCATACACTATGGTGTCACCAAGTGGACGAGCAGGGAACTGGCCAGGGTCTCCTCAAGTGTCTGGCCCCTCACCAGCAACACGCATGCCTGGGATGTCACCAGCCAACCCATCACTACATTCTCCAGTTCCAGATGCTTCTCATTCCCCTCGAGCTGGAACAAGTGAGTGTCATCGACACTTTTATGTTAGCTTTTAGAATAACATAAATGACCTGTTTTAATCATTCTGTCCTCAACCTCGCATTTGAAAGTCATGACTTAATAAGGATACTCAGTAACTTAAACTTTTATCCATTTAGTAAATTAGTTGTAACAGTAGTTAAATTTGTAAAAGTCGGGCAAAATGTAAGAAAGGAGAATGTCTCCTCCAGAAGTCTTCTGAGGTGAACCCTGTACCTCTGTTATGACTACTAACTTAGCTGCACTACTAGACCTTAAAAGATACCTAAAGGTAACTGACAAGGTTATGCAAATTAACACAGAAAAGAAGAATTGTACACATATGTTCATTAGCTTTTGCCATGTGACTTTTAGTGGCTTAAAACAACAATCATATGTTCGCTCGCTGTTCTGCAGATTGGCAATTTGGGCTGAGCCCAGCTGGGTGATTCTTCCAGGCTCTGCTGGGCTCACTCATGCATCTGTGGTCAGCTCCTGGGTTGGCTGGGGCCTGGCTTCTCTCTGCTTCTTGTGGTCTCATACTTGACCATGGGCTTGCTCACCTGGGGCTAGACAGAATTCCAAGAGAGTCAGTAAAAGCCTAGGCCTGCAGCTGGCACTGTGTCATTTCCACTGCATTCTGTAGGCCACAGCAAGTCACAAGGCCAGCCCAGATCCCAAGTAAAGAAGTAGACCCCACTCCTTGAAGGAACTGCTGCAAAGTCACACTGCAAGGGACCTGGCTGCAGGGAGGAGAATAACTGTAAGGAAACTAATATGTGATTGTTAACACCACAGGGAGTAACGGAAACAGTATGGATTGCTATAGAAAAGTAAAGGTGTTTAATAAAAGCAAAACAGGGAACAACGAGATTGTGTGTATTTGTAAAAAAAAAAATGACGTTTTCCTTCCCAAAAGGTTCCCAAACGATGCCCACAAACATGCCTCCACCTCGTAAACTACCTCAGCGCTCCTGGGCGGCCTCCATCCCTACCATCCTCACTCACAGTGCCTTGAATATTTTACTGCTGCCCTCTCCAACGCCAGGCCTCGTGCCCGGCCTAGCAGGTAGTTACCTTTGTTCTCCGCTTGAGAGATTCCTTGGATCCGTCATCATGAGACGACACCTTCAAAGAATTATTCAACAAGAAACGGTATGTGGGTACCTGCTGAATTCCTAAGTGGTGATTGTCAAAGCAGGTGCTAAGTTGCTTCCTAGAGTAGGATCTGAACTGAAGTGCTATTCCCTCACCTCCTTTAACCAGCCTGTTAGCATTGTGTTTTGCCCTCCACCCTAGCATTAAAAATGGATCCACTATTTTCTTTTCCATTCTTACATTAACAAATTCCTTCACTTACAATTTGCCATACTGTGGCTATCATGGACCTGGGGATAGGTCCCCACGATACCGTAGAACAGGTGCACCCAGGATCTGACTTGGTAGAGAATAGCATACGAGGAACTATTTGCCCTCTGGAATGCTTCTGCAGGCAGGCTGAATCGGAATCTGTGATCGTGAAATTATTTATGATCACAAGGATGAGAGCTACTTTTTAAATACACGAGCGATTGGGGATTTCCATGGCGGTCCAGTGGCTAAGACGTGCTTCCAGTGCACAGGGCCTGGGTTCGATCCCTAGTCAGGGAACTAGATTCTACATGCTGCAACTAAGACCTGGCACAGCCAGAATAAATAAATAAATAAGTATTTTAAAAAAACACATGAGCAACTGAATTGATTTAAAACTCTTATAGAAAAAGACTTCTATCCTGTGGTGATACCTTAGGAGACAGTTCAGAGTTGAGAGCACCAGTTCTATAGTCAGGCTACCCCAGTTTGTAGCCAGGCCATGCCACTGGCTGGTACGAGCTTCGGCACATTTCTTCACCTTTTTTGATAATAGTAGATAGTAGTATCTACCTAACTCACAACAGTTGTGGAAATTTGAGATAACTTCATATAAAACCTTTACATAATGTTTTGGTATTCAGTTACCTCTTATTTATAATAATTATTATTGATATTTATGTTAATGAGGTAGTCAGAATGGTGAACGTTTAAAATAGCCTCACCACAGATGGCGCCAAGCTATTTTGCAACCTTTATATTCAAATTTGAAAGAAAGAAAAGTTTTAACGTAAGTTGAAATAAATTAGCATTCAAAAGTTATCATCAGACCTGTGATCTAGCCTCACCTCTGCCACTTAACAGCCATGTAAGCTTTCAGCCCTTTGCACCTCATTTTGCTCATCTGCATAATCAGCATATTAGGCTAGTGCAGAGGTCAGTAAACTATGGGCCTGGAGGCCAAGTCCTGCCCTCCACCTGTTTTTGTAAAGTTTCATTGGAACACAGCCACACGCATTCAATTGCATATTGTCTATGGGTGGTTGCAGCAGAGACCATAGAACCTCAAATATTTACCAACCCCTGGCCTAGCATATCGTCCCAGTCCAGATCTAACATTTTGTAATTGAACTCTATTCTTTCTTCCTACTGGATCTTTTTTTTAAAACTTATTGTGGACAATTTTAAGCATATACAAAAGTAGAGAGAATTATATAATAAACCTGTCTGTTCTCATCACCCACCTTCAACACAGTGAACTCACACTAACATTGTTTCACCTATAACTCCTCCTCCCAGATTGTTTGACAGCAAATTCCTCACATCATTTCATCCATAGTTTCTTTATCATCAGATTTCTAATTGGTGTCCAGATTTCCCAAGTTGTCACAGGTTTTACCATCTGAATCAAAATCCATACATGTTCTTAAGTCCTTTCTAAACAATAGGTTCCCCCTCCATTTCTCATTAGATAATGTATTTGTTGAAGAAGCCATATCATTTGTCCTGTGGAGTTTCTCAGTCTGGATCTTGCTGATTGCATCCCTTTGGAATCATCTAACATGTTCTTTTGACCTCCATATTTCTGTAATATTGATCAACCCTGTGGATCTGACTACTGAATTCAGGCTCAAGCTGGTTGTGGTTTTGATAGGTGGTGTTATGTTCTTCCATCAGGAGACACATAATGTCTGATTGCCTCTCTTTGCTATATGGTTAGCAATTGCTGGTGCCCAGTGCCTAGATACCTTTTTGTGGAACAGGTACCAACTTAGTTGTTTTCCTTTTGAAACATTTCTCTAGTTAACATTTCCATTTTCCCTTTGACTTACATATTATTTCACATGTTAATCTGATGCATGCTTCTTGTTTTTCAGCTACAGCTGATAAATTCCAATGAACCTGGAGTGATTATGTTTAAGACTGATGCGCTGAAATGCAGAGTAGCCCTTAGTCCCAAAACCAACCAAACACTTCAGCTGAAAGTGACACCCGAAAATGCAGGACAGTGGAAGCCTGATGAACTTCAAGTTTTAGAGAAATTCTTTGAAACAAGAGTATGTGTTTCTTAATGCATAATTTTAATACAGTCGGTGAAACAGAGGAGTCAAGGTAGAATGAAGAGTAACTTAACTTGCTTTATTTATCCTTGTAGGTTGCAGGACCGCCATTTAAAGCCAATACATTAATAGCTTTCACCAAGCTGTTAGGAGCTCCTACACACATCCTCAGGGACTGTGTGCATATTATGAAGCTAGAGTTGGTAAGTTACAGAGACACACAGACTTTTCTAGCCAGGTCGGTCTGAGGAGGTTGGAGTTGGTGGGAACAGTATATGTTGGTTTTCACCCATTTATGTTATGTACTTCATTTTTCTCTTGCATCCTTAATTTTTAACTTAAATTTTATTTGTCTTTGGGTAGGTAACACAATCCTCTTATATCTTTTGAATTTAGAACAAGGTGATACAGTGGGAAATTTCACATCCATCCCTATCCAGCCATCTAGTCCTCCTCCCCACAGGCAATCCAAGTTATCAGTGGCTTCTCTCTTATAAAAAGATACATTTAATATACTCTTCCTACTCCCAGATCATGAAATAATCCTCCCGTGGCTTCTCCTAATACTGTTACGGAATCATTTTGTAAACTACTTACATATTTGATCTATTTAAAATATATCTTGGGGTCAAACGGTGAGGTATGGGTCCAATTTTTTCAGATGCCCCCAACTGCCCTGATACCATTTATTGAAAAATCTGTCCTTTCTGTGGAGATTTTTTTTTTTTTTTACATCTTTACTTGATTACTGTACCTTTGTAGTATAGTCTGAAGTCAGGGAGCCTGATTCCTCCGGCTCCGTTTTTCTTTCCCAAGATTGCTTTGGCTGTTTGGGGTCTTTTGTGTTTCCATACAAATTGTGAAATTTTTTGTTCTAGTTCTGTGAAAAATGCCAGTGGTAGTTTGATAGGGATTGCATTGAATCTGTAGATTGCTTTGGGGAGTAGAGTCATTTTCACAATGTTGATCCTTCCAATCCAAGAACATGGTATATCTCTCCATCTATTTGTATCATCTTTAATTTCTTTCATCAGTGTCTTATAATTTTCTGCATACAGGTCTTTTTTTCTTGATGAGTCTGGCTAATGGTTTATCAATTTTGTTTATCTTCTCAAAGAACCAGCTTTTAGTTTTATTGATCTTTGCTATCATTTCCTTCATTTCTTTTTCATTTATTTCTGATCTCCTCTTTATGATTTCTTTCCTTCTGCTAACTTTGGGGGTTTTTGTTCTTCTTTCTCTAATTGCTTTCGGTTCAAGGTTAGGTTGTTTATTCGAGATGTTTCCTGTTTCTTAAGGTAGGATTGTATTGCTATAAACTTCCCTCTTAGAACTGCTTTTGCTGCATCCCATAGGTTTTGGGTCATCGTGTCTCCATTGTCATTTGTTTCTAGGTATTTTTTGATTTCCTCTTTGACTCCTTCAGTGATCACTTCGTTATCAAGTAGTGTATTGTTTAGCTTCCATGTGTTTGTATTTTTTACACATCTTTTCCTGTAATTGATATCTAGTCTCATAGCGTTGTGGTCAGAAAAGATACTTGGTACAATTTCAATTTTCTTAAATGTACCAAGGCTTGATTTGTGACCCAAGATATGATCTATCCTGGAGAATGTTCCATGAGCACCTGAGAAAAATGTGTATTCTGTTGTTTTTGGATGGAATGTCCTATAAACATCAATTAAGTCCATTTTGTTTAATGTATCATTTAAAGCTTGTGTTTCCTTATTTATTTTCATTTTGGATGATCTGTCCATTGGTGAAAGTGGGGTGTTAAAAGTCCCCTACTATGAATGTGTTACTGTCGATTTCCCCTTTTATGGCTGTTAGTATTGGCCTTATGTATTGAGGTGCTCCTATGTTGGGTGCATAAATATTTACAATTGTTATATCTTCTTCTTGGATCGATCCCTTGATCATTATGTAGTGTCCGTCTTTGTTTCTTCTAATAGTCCTTATTTTAAAGTCTATTTTGTCTGATATGAGAATTGCTACTCCAGCTTTCTTTCGGTTTCCATTTGCATGGAATATCTTTTTCCATCCCCTCACTTTCAGTCTGTATGTGTCTCTAGGTCTGAAGTGGGTCTCTTGTAGACAGCATATATATGGGTCTTGTTTTTGTATCCATTCAGCCAGTCTGTGTCTTTTGGTGGGAGCATTTAGTCCATTTACATTTAAGGTAATTATCGGTATGTATGCTCCTATTTCCATTTTCTTAATTGCTTTCGGTTTGTTATTATAGGTCTTTTCCTTCTCTTGTGTTTCTTGCCTAGGGAAGATCCTTTAGCATTTGTTGTAAAGCTGGTTTGGTGGTGCTGAACTCTCTCAGCTTTTGCTTGTCTGTAAAGGTTTTAATTTCTCCATCAAATCTGAATGAGATCCTTGCTGGGTAGAGTAATCTTGGTTGCAGGTTTTTCTCCTTCATCACTTTAAATATGTCCTGCCAGTCCCTTCTGGCTTGCAGAGTTTCTGCTGAAAGATCAGCTGTTAACCTGATGGGGATTCCCTTGTGTGTTATTTGTTGTTTTTCCCTTGCTGCTTTTAATATGTTTTCTTTGTATTTAATTTTTGACAGTTTGATTAATAGGTGTCTTGGCGTATTTCTCCTTATATTTATCCTGTATGGGACTCTCTGTGCTTCCTGAACTTGATTGACTATTTCCTTTCCCATATTAGGGAAGTTTTCAACTATAATCTCTTCAGATATTTTCTCAGTCCCTTTCTTTTTCTCTTCTTCTGGAACCCCTATAATTCGAATGTTGGTGCGTTTAAAGTTGTCCCAGAGGTCTCTGAGACTGTCCTCAGTTCTTTTCATTCTTTTTTCTTTATTCTGCTCTGCAGTAGTTATTTCCACTACTTTATCTTCCAGGTCACTTATCCGTTCTTCTGCCTCAGTTATTCTGCTATTGATCCCATCTAGAGTATTTTTAATTTCATTTATTGTGTTGTTCATCATTGCTTGTTTCATCTTTAGTTCTTCTAGGTCCTTGTTAAATGTTTCTTGCATTTTGTCCATTCTATTTCCAAGATTTTGGATCATCTTTACTATCATTATTCTGAATTCTTTTTCAGGTAGACTGCCTATTTCCTCTTCATTTGTTAGGTCTGGTGGGTTTTATCTTGCTCCTTCATCTGCTGTGTGTTGTTCTGTCTTCTCATTTTGCTTAGCTTACTGTGTTTGGGGTCTCCTTTTTGCAGGCTGCAGGTTCGTAGTTCCCGTTGTTTTTGGTGTCTGTCCCCAGTGGCTAAAGTTGGTTCAGTGGGTTGTGTAGGCTTCCTGGTGGAGGGGACTAGTGCCTGTGTTCTGGTGGATGAGGCTGGATCTTGTCTTTCTGGTGGGCAGGTCCACGTCTGGTGGTGTGTTTTGGGGTGTCTGTGGGCTTATTATGATTGTAGGCAGCCTCTCTGCTAATGGGTGGGGTTGTGTTCCTGTCTTGCTAGTTGTTTGGCATGGGGTGTCCAGCACTGTAGCTTGCTGGTCGTTGAGTGAGGCTGTGTGTTGGTGTTGAGATGGAGATCTCTGGGAGATTTTCGTCATTTGATATTACGTGGAGCTGGGAGGTCTCTTGCGGACCAGTGTCCTGAAGTTGTCTCTTCCACGTCAGAGGCACAGCGCTGACTCCTGCCTGCAGCACCAAGAGCCTTTCATCCACATGGCTCAGAATAAAATGGAGAAAAAGTAGAAAGGAAGAAATGAAGAAAGAAAGAGGATAAAATAAAATAATATAAAATAAAATAAAGTTATTAAAATAAAAAATAATTAAGAAATTTTTTTTTAAGTAAAACAATAAAAGTAAATACGGACGCACAGAACCTTAGGACAAATGGTGAAAGCAAAGCTATACAGACAGGGCTTCCCTGGTGGCGCAGTGGTTGAGAGTCCGCCTGCTGATGTAGGGGACACAGGTTCATGCCCCGGTCTGGGAAGATCCCACATGCCGTGGAGCGGTTGGGCCCGTGACCCATGGCCGCTGAGCCTGCGCGTCCGGAGCCTGTGCTCCACAAAGGGAAAGCCCACAACAGTGAGAGGCCCGCGTACCGCAAAAAAAAAAAGCCAAAATCTCACATAGAAGCATACACATACACACTCACCAAAAGAGGAAAAGGGGAAAAAATAGTAAATCTTGCTCTCCACGTCCATCTCCTGAATTTGGGATGATTCATTGTCTATTCATGTATTCCACAGATGCAGGGTACATCAAGTTGATTGTGGAGATTTAATCCGCTGCTCCTGAGGCTGCAGGGAGGGATTTCCCTTTCTCTTCTTTGTTCGCACAGCTCCCAGGGGCTCAGCTTTGGATCTGGCCCCGCCTCTGCGTGTAGGTCGCCGGAGGGCGTCTGTTCTTCCCTCAGATAGGACGAGGTTAAAGGAGCAGCTGATTCAGGGGCTGTGGCTCACTCAGGCGGGGGGGGGGGGGGGGGGGGGGCGCGGGAAGGGGTACAGATGCCGGGCGAGCCTTCGGCAGCAGAGGCCCGCGTGACGTTGCACCAGCCTGAGGCGCGGCGTGCGTTCTCCCGGGGGAAGTTGTCCCTGGATCACGGGACCCTGGCAGTGGCGGGCTGCACTGGCTCCCCAGAAGGCGGTTGTGGAGAGTGACGTGTGCTCGCACACAGGCTTCTTGGTGGAGGCAGCAGCGGCCTTAGCGTCTCATGCCCGTTTCCGGGGTCCGCGCTGATCACTGCGGCTCACGCCCGTCTCTGAAGCTCCTTTAAGCAGCGCTCTTAATCCCCTCTCCTCGCGCACCAGGAAACAAAGAGGGAAGAAAAAGTCTCTTGCCTCTTGGGCAGCTCTAGGCTTTTCCCCCGGACTCCCTCCCGGCCAGCCAGCCGTGGCGCACTAGCCCCCTTCAGGCTGTGTTCACGCAGCCAATCCCAGCCCTCTACCTGCGCACCTACCGAAACCCGAGCCTCAGCTCCCAGCCCCGCCCACCCCAGCGGGTGAGCAGACAAGCCTCTCGGGCTGATGATTGATTGCCGGTCGGCACCAATCCTCTGTGTGGGAATCTTCCCGCTTTGCCCTCCGCACCCCTGTGGCTGCGCTCTCTTCCGCCGCACTGAAGCTCCCCCCCCTTCCGCCACCCGCAGTCTCCGCCCGCGAAGGGGCTTCCTAGTGTGTGGAAACCCTTCCTCCTTCACAGCTCCCTCCCACTGGTGCGGGTCCCATCCCTGTTCTTTTGTCTCTCTTTATTCTTTTCTCTTTTGCCCTACCCAGGTACGTGGGGAGTTTCTTGCCTTTTGGGAGGTCTGAGGTCTTCTGCCAGCGTTCAGTAGGTGTTCTGTAGGAGTTGTTCCACGTGTAGATGTATTTCTGATGTATCTGTGGGGAGGAAGGTGATCTCCGCGTCTTACTCTTCTGCCATCTTCCCCCTCTCTCCCTCTGGGGAGGTTTTTAAATGCCTCTTCTTTCCTATGAAAGTATACAGTTATATAGCTGGAATCCAGATGGCAGCTAATTTTATTTTTCCAGTCTTGCAGTAGGCCTTTCATTTTAATGTTTCTAGCATTGCTTTGGGTAATTCCAAATACCTCATTCCTTTTTTCAGTTGGTGTTTTATTATTAATATTGGGACGGCAGTGTTCTTTTGCTAGTAGTGTCAGCATTTGGCTTCTGCTCTGATAGGCTATAGGAAACATTATTTATGTTAAAAAAAATCCATTTGAGTTTTTAAAGGAGTAAATATTTATGTCACTAAAAAAGCTCCAGTAGATATAGTTTAAAATTATTAATGCAGTTTGTTTTAGGGAAGTAGTTGGAAATGAGACTGAGAAGTCTAGATTGGCACCAGTTAAGCGCCTTGAATGCCAGTGTTGGTCCTTGGGGGGTGAGGGGGGCAGCATGGATCACTGCATGTCACTGAGCATTTGTCAGCTAGATTAGAACCATGCGCTAGGACATTTGTCTGGCAGTGGTGTAAGGACGGATTGGGAGAGGCAGCCAATGGAAGGGACCATTAGGGGGGCCACGGGAGAAGTAACGGAGCCCTGAGCTCAGTGGCATCAGTGAAAATAGAGAGGAGGGAACAGATGTCAGAGACACCGAGGAAGGAGAACCCGTAGGCCTTGGGAATTAATGAAGTGGGAGGGAAGGAAGGTGAACATATCATGAATCCAGAGCTGACTCTTCAGTTAGGACCTTCATGTGTATATTTCCTTTGAGAATAGGCAGGTTATCAACTTTATGATCTACTGATAATTGAGTATAAAATTCCCTCTAACCTTTCAGGCTCCTACACTAGAATATAATTTTAAATGTTCATATGACTTTATCATAATTTTTTTTCTTTTCAAAACAGTTTCCTGACCAGGCAACACAGCTAAAATGGAACGTTCAGTTTTGCCTGACGATCCCTCCCAGTGCACCGCCAATTGCACCTCCTGGGACACCTGCTGTGGTGCTGAAATCCAAAATGCTATTTTTTGTAAGTACCACCTGGCGTGCACGTGTTTGTGTGTGTATGTGTGTGTGTGTATATGGGTGCAGGTGCGCAGAGCTTCTGAGGGAGACTCCATTTGAGGATAACAGAGCATCTTTTGGGTACCTACAGAAATTACCTGTTGCTGCCAAATATAGGCCCAGATCCCTTAATTGTCAGACCTCACATAACCTTGGTTCCTTTAGTAAGGAATATATTGAACTAGGTAATTGTGTGACACAGTTGCATCTTAATCATAATATTTAGTTGTTTGTCACTTTTCTTGTTCTATTTAATTTTCTTTTACTTGTATCTTAATCTGACAGTAGAGTAAATGATAGTACTTTTGATACATTTACATAAATATTTTGTTTTCTTACTGTGTTTTTATTCTCTTTTGTTTGTGTTGTGTCCACAGCTTCAGCTAACTCAGAAAACATCGGTCCCTCCCCAAGAACCTGTTAGTATTATAGTTCCAATCATTTATGACATGGCTTCAGGTACCACCCAGCAGGCAGACATTCCCAGACAGCAGAACTCTTCTGTTGCTGCTCCCATGATGGTCAGCAACATTCTGAAGAGGTTTGCAGAGATGAACCCACCACGACAAGGTACATGACAAGTAGATGATATTTTATTGCATATATGTTATAAACGTTCTTTTGAGAGATCCCCCTTCTCCCCTCTGCTCCCTCCTTACCCACCTTGCCCCCCAGTCCTAGTAGTAGAGCTCTGGTTGCTGTGGCCCTCTTAATGTCTGCCTGTCGCTTTCTTCCTTTCTCACTGGTTCTTCAGTTTTGTCCATGTCTCTGCTGCCTGGACTTTATTTTTGTTAGTGATTTACTATTGGGACTGACCCAGTTGCTAATGCCAGAAGCTTGTATTTATAGCACACGTTGCCACAAAGCCCTAGGTTAGGATGATAGAATTTTCCATGGCTGTGAATTCCTGCCCCACCATCGATACCTGCCACTCTGTACATCACCAAGTTGAAATGCATGTTGGTTTCTCCTATTTCATGGTTCAGTCATGAATAGAATAATATCACTCAAACTTCTGTATCTTCTAAATGTTTTGTGAAGAATAAAAGCTGATACAAATGGCATCACTGCTCCTTGGGCTTCTTATATAAGTGTTAGGCGGGTGCAAGTGAACCTTTTCACCAAGTGCACAATGAAGCTCTCAAACTGAACATTTTCGAAGAGACCAGAATGATTCTGGTAGATAAACAAGGTCCCTTCAATACCGGAGTAGCCTATGCTTAACACGGAACTTCTGGCAGTGCTAAATTTTTTACTATAAAACATAAAGCTCAGCAAAGAGAACTTCTCTTCCATTCTGCTTATGTCTAACGTTAAGGAAATTAAATTAAAATTTGCTTATTTCTAATATTAAGGAAGTCCTCTGTATCTTTCTGTTTAGAATAGTATGATAACAGAATTAATTTTTTAAATGAGGGAAAGTTGTTCTCTGAAACATTTTTTAGGTACCACAGTGTCAAAATTTTACTAGACACAGGAATCATGGGAGAAATTATATTTTCAGCTGTTTGTTGCCCCATATTGTATACATAGACAAGTTCTCACCTACATATAGTTTATAAGGAACACACTGGGCAGTAGAGAAGGGTGTGCTTCTTTTGTTGTAATGCTTCTTCCACTTCTTATAATTTTCTGCTTTCATCCTTTGACTTCTCTTCTTTCAGCTCAGAATAGGTCCTTCAGAATCAAAGTTTAAAGCTATCAGCATTTTCCAAGTAGCAGTTCAGTGTAACTTTGATAATAAACACCATTCCTTCGCAAGCAGATGACTATCATTATTATGTCTCATGGAATTTAAAATTTAAAGGAAAGAATGTTTGATCCTGTTGGGATCGAGCAAGTTTTTCTCCCTATCAATAACGAAAATGTGTTTTTTAAAAAATAAAAAGTTGTAACTTCTTTTATTTAAGAAATTGTTGCGATATTTTGGAAGTATATTTCTTTTTTTCCTTTATTTGACCTTAGACTGGTTAAACCTTTGGATTTTTCTTTCTGTACCTTAATTTTCCAGTAGTTGGAGAGAAGGTTGCAGTGACTTGCGCAGGATCACTGCACATCCTGCCCTTTGCCGGAAGGCCATTATTCAATTGAGGTCTTCACTTCCTTCGCTCTCAGCCACTGTAGCGTTAGGCCATGCTCTAGGGAAAGGACCCGGTTTGGGGTTTCTAATATTTACAACTGGTTTTGGTTTATTGTATTGAAATATTTGAGATACGTGTGTGTGTGTGTGTGTGTGTGTGTGTGTGTGTATGTATGTACACATACACACACACACACACAATAAGTAAGAGGCAGGGTATTTCGTTCTTTGAGCAAAGGGGAAATTGAGAGGATGAATCATTAACCTCCCCCAACCACCCCCCCATACACACGCACACAAACGAATCTTGTTTTGGGATTGTTGGTGTGCTGTACTTTAGCCACCCCTCCCCTCCTCCCAAACTCATCACTTCCTCCCCGGTGAAGGAGAAATCATTCTATTTTTGTATTAATTGATTTTAACGTTGAACTCCAGAAGTTGATCAATTCCTGGAAATTTGAGGGAGACTCCAATAGGTGTCATAGACCTGCACTGTCCAGTATAACTGCCACTCTTCACATGTGGCTATTTAAATTTATTTAAAATCAAATAAAATGTAAAATTCAGTTCCTCAGTCACACTGGCTATATTACAAGTATTCAGTAGCCACAGCACACATATAGAATATTTCTGTCATCACAGAAGGTTCTATTAGTGCTGTCGTAGACATTTTTATCTGGCCTTTAATGCAACATCAGAAGGACACGATTGATGTTGTTAACTAATATATAAATATAAAATTAGATCTTGCATTAGATTCAAGAAAAGGTCGTCAGGAGCCTTGAAGTCCGACTTCAAAGTCTTATCCAATGCTCCAGTGTTTCTGTAGAGAAACTCTAGGCATATTGTCTTAAATTCAGATCTAACTGGGAGTTGCCCAAAATGTCTTCATGATGAAAAAAACAAAACCCAAACCAAGTATCATCTGATACTTAACGCTTAATCCCCTATAATCCGTGCAGTTAAAATCTAGTCTTTTGTTTTGGTCTTTAAAGTTCTTGCTAATCTTAGACTTAATTACCCCTACCCCCACCGGTGTGTTAACATCATCTTTCCTGTATTGCGAATAGCTAATGACCATTTTTCTCTGTTGCAGGTGAATGCACAATATTTGCCGCTGTTCGTGATTTAATGGCTAATCTTACACTGCCCCCTGGTGGGCGTCCATAGATACTATTGTTTTTAAACCAGGAAGGCTGACAAAAGAGACAAAACAACAAAAAAAAAAATCTGAATTCAGCCTTCAGTTTAAAAAAGCAAAAGGACTTTTTTGACTTTAAGAGCTGAATATTCTAAAGTGGCAAAAATTTTCAGGGTGCACTTCTTTCATCAAAAAGACCATCAATCTTTTGTATAGTGAACTTGTATAGTGTGTTTAAATGGGACACATTTCAAATTAGGTAATACGTCAGTGTCCGCTTGCCAGTAATAGATTTAATATTCTGTTTTATACTATAAAATTATGGAAATGCCAAATTTGTTTATTTAATTGTTTTCTTATGTTTTGGGTGTAATAGTCCTTTTTTGGGTTTTGTTTTTTAAGGCAGGTCTGTCATTTTTGAATACTGTAAAACTGTGATAAACTTTATATTGAAGCTGTATTTTAATATGACCGCTTTGAATCCTTACATGAAAATGTTCTGGGAGTTGTTATAAACACATCCCAAAGAAGCAATATTTAATAAAACTAGGTTAAAACAGTGACCCCTCACTTGTGTGTATATCAGCTCTGTAGACTTCTCAGGGCCTCCCTTCATCTTTAACCTGGTGGGGCCAGTAATTAATTTCTAATAATACATGTCTGAAATTTGACCAAAATATCTTCGTTTCAAGGTTAATTTATTTTCCTTAAACATTCCTAATTTGACTGGTGGTTAACATTTAGGACCTTGGTTGTCTTTCAGTGTAGGATTTGGGTAAAAAAGAAAGAACCCAATCTTTGAGAACAAACAGTAAGTAGTTCATATTGATCAAGGATCCCAAATACTGCAGTCATTCTCTGTTGAGGATGTGGGAACTTTTCTGTTAGGCAAATTTAGTTTACAGGATACTTCTGCATATAGCATTAATTAGGAAACCAAGAACTTGAATGCTCTACCCTTGCATGAAATTTCTGTGACGTTTCTTTATCTTGATTAACTTCTCCCCCTTGCCTTCCCCACCAGAATTGGGGTGGTTCTAAACAATCCCAATTTAATTTATTGTCAACAAAATGATGAAATGTTTTACCTGGAAGAAGCCTGGTGCAGTGCACTCACTTGGAAGAATCCAAGACCCAGGGTCTGTCCAGGGTCAAATGGAGTTTCTGTTACACATCTCAGCAGAGTTTCTGTTCGGAGCACTGTGCTGTCTCTCCCAGTCCGTCGGGAACTTTTTTAAGCTTCAAAGAACATGATCCAAAGCAAAGGTCTTCTGGAGACTTGATGTTATTTGGGAAAGTTTTTTAAATGGTAATACCATGCTGAGCTATCTGATCACTGTTATACTTGTTCTCCATGAAATTTTAGATGCTTTATCTAATTCTACTTTAAGATGATTTAATTGAGCTTCTGTGACTATCAACTGCCAAATTCTAGTTTCAAGCATCTCATTGCAGTTAATATCTGTTCTCAACTTTGCTTGATTCTCCATTCATTTCTGGTCGGAACTGAGGCCTTCTTTGCCTTTCTTCTATGTCTTATTTCTGCCTTCATCTCCTGCTTCTCACCCAACTCTGCCACTATGCAGAAGCAGGTGACTAAACTTTTATCCTTCCCTTAACTTACCTTTTGTCCTTCTGTTTTTGGTTCACCTTACAATGGTAATCACATCAGTTTGGCAGTCTGAGATGTCTTTTATCAAGGGTCAGCCCTTTCCTATTTGGAGCTGAATCCTTTCTTTCATGTAGAAATCTACATGTATATACAAGAAATGTATTTTTATCGGCAGGATAATATTGTCTCAAATAATTTTATTAATAGAGTTAAATTTTCAGGCATTTTCCCTTTTAATTGTGGTTTTGAAATATTAATTGCATTTTTAAACATGATACAGTCAGTGGATACTTTGTTCCTTATTATAAGTCATCTCTGAATGCATTGTGCAAATCAAAAGATAGAATTCAGTGAACAGAATTTGCTTTTGATGCTTATGAAGAGAAAACCCATGGATGTGAATTTTGATATCACGCTTGATACTTGGAATTGATGCATACTTTATTACAGCTTGAAAACACTGAGCATTTGAATCTTAGATTTCATCACAAACTATGTCTTTTGCCTCTTCTGTTAACCGAGTTCAATCGAAGGGACTGTATGCCCATAGGGATTTTGCCTAATAGGTGGTTTGGGTCTGTAGTGTATTTCAATGTGACTTTAGAAATTTCAGTAATAAATAAAATTCATACAAGTTTCAGAGAACTACCAACTCTCTAGTTAATTTTCATGAAGATGTTTTGGGTAGTAGTCTGGTTTATTATTAGCTTAACCTTGAAGAAATTGGTCCTGATTTGCCGCATTCTTTTTTCCATCTGCTGAAATGAGGACTCCGCACTTCCAATGCAGGGAGCCGCGGGTTCAATCCCTGGTCGGGGAACTAAGATCCCACGTGCCGCGGCACGGCCAAAAGATAAAAAAAACAGAATGTATTAGAAGTATTTTCAGAATTAGAGAGGAAGAAAGCGAAAACTTTAACAGAACATATCAAGTTATTAATAACAGGAGCGCTGAACTTTGTTTGAAAACTAACACTGAGTGAGCTAAGTGCAAGCATAAACTAAAATATACATGATTTTAAATTTAAACACCACTAATAACTTTACTATGTTGTAGTTAACACAGTAACCTGTTCAGCGACGAGATACTAAATAGTCTGTTAGTCGTTTTGGGGATCATGGTTAATTTGATAACTTCAAGAAATATAATTTTGCTACTCTAAATCTGGGTCCAATTTCAACATAAAAAAAGATATTCCTGGGGCTTCCCTGGTGGCGCAGTGGTTGAGAGTCCGCCTGCCGGTGCAGGGGATGCGGGTTCGTGCCCCGGTCCTGGGAGATCCCACATGCCGCGGAGCGGCTGGGCCCGTGAGCCATGGCCGCTGGGCCTGCGCGTCCGGAGCCTGTGCTCCACAGCGGGAGAGGCCGCGACAGTGAGAGGCCCGCGTACAGCAAAAAAAAAAGAAGAAAAAAAAAAAGATACTCCTTTCTTTCATGGTTTCTTCCCCAGAAGAAATACCTATTACATTTTACTTTAATCCAGTTTACTATCATCCAAGTGTTCCTGATATAAAATCAATACACAGAAAATGATAAGAGAATTTATACTCAGGGAACTTAAGGGACAGAAAGGAAAGATGTTAATGTATATTTCATTGTTCCCTGTGGAATTTCCTTTTTCATGTGGTTTAATGGGAATGGACAGTTTGTCTAAGGGAATGATTTGAAATTTACTTGGGATGGATTTACTATCGAGGTTTTTAAGAAAAAATTAGCAGAGGCCAGCCAGCATTGTGCTGCAGAATTCCAGGAGGCTATGATCTGCTCACGGTTTTCTATAAATTGCCTCCATTTCCAGGTGGCCAGTGATTTGTTAAAATACTTTGCCCAGGAATGACTGATTGATGAAAGGGCACGTTTAGGTCAATATAAAATAATAGCTAATATTTACTGAGAGCTTACTATTGCCCGGCACTAAGTATTTCAGACTGTATTTAATTGTCACAACAACCCAACAGGGTAGGCCTCCTTTTACCGTGAGTAAACTGAGGCCTGGACAAATGAAGGAATTTGCTGAGATCAAATTAAGATTGCTTAAGATCAAACAGCTAAGAAGCAGCATTTTGAGTCCAAAGCTGACCCTCCTGAACACTGCCACTTTGCTGTGAAACAAAGTCAGGGGAAGGCTTCAATGTTTAGGCTCTTCCCTCAGGGCCTTTTGACTACACACAATTTTAAAATGTTTTCCAAGCTCAAGCAGCTCACTAAAAGCAACTAAAATTGAGATGACCTCTTGTCATTCGGAGTTGACAAGCCATTGCCTTCTGACCCTCATGGCACTTATTTGGAACTTAGATTACCTTATGCAAGGAGCTCTAATCATCATATAACCAAGAGTACTAAGTCACCTAAGCTCGATGCTTCAAGACCATAGTGGAAGAAGTCCTCATCCCACTCGGGGCGATGCAGCCCTCCAGAATCCGGGTGATGTGTCGTCCTGTTTTGCCTCTGCTAGGTAGCCCAATGGCGGATGTCTCTGAGCTTTGTGTCACCTTGGCACACCGCAGGCGCTTAACAGGTGCGCGGTGCAGACAGCCAACGGTCAAATTTCACTAATGTCCAGATAGGCTACAGCCAACCTGCGGGCTTCGGATCCGGTTAAGTAAACTTTCTAGAATTGTATAACACAAGGAACGTAAGTAATTCAATAACTGTCTTGAGCACCGTCTTACACCTCTACAATAAAAAAAAAAAAACACAGGAGCACAGGCTTCAGGAGAGGGAGCCCAATCGTTGGCTGGCGAGGTCTCAGTTTGGGGGAACAGAGTAGAGGCTTTCTGGGCGAGCACCAAAGTACATAACGCGTCGGTCGCCATCTAAGACGGGGGTGGGGCCGACGTGCCCCGGAAACTAGAACTCCCTGCCGCCTGGCGGTTGGGGGAATCCGGGGCGCCTTCGGGCGGGGCCACGCCCAGAGCGCCACCGTCGCCTCGGGCGCGCCCAGACTTCCGCGCCTGCGCACGACCGTCCGCCCCGCCCCTCGCTCCGTGGCCCCGCGGGCTCGTTCCCGGCATGGTGCTCTCTGAGCTGGCTGCGCGCCTCAACTGCGCCGAGTACAAGAACTGGGTGAAGGCGGGCCACTGCCTGCTACTGCTACGTGGCTGCTTGCAGGGCTTCGTCGGCCGCGAGGTGCTCGCCTTCCACCGCAGCCTGCTAGCCGCCGCCCCCGGCCTGGGCCCCCTCGCCACCTGCCGCAGCGGCTCGCGGTGCAGCCCGCGCGCCCGCCAGGTGAGCACCCGGCCCGGGGTCTTGACCGTCGCCCCTCACCCCGTCCGCGGGCGCAGTGCCTCGTGCCCTCCCCGGAGCCGGGCCGACCGCCGTGCCTGGGGTTCAGATGCCCAGACGCCGCCCCTCCCTCCCGGGCCCCTCCTCACCGCCGCCCCCTGTAGTTTCAGCCTCAGTGTCAGGTGTGCGCAGAGTGGAAACGGGAGATTTTGAAACATCACACCAGCAGAAATGGAGAC
Source organism: Delphinus delphis (assembly GCF_949987515.2). Taxonomy (NCBI): domain Eukaryota; kingdom Metazoa; phylum Chordata; class Mammalia; order Artiodactyla; family Delphinidae; genus Delphinus; species Delphinus delphis. Next base: position 92,063,783 of record NC_082704.1, read on the forward strand.
GTTCACTGGGGAAACTGCCGGCCGGTCCGCTGGCCGGTCGACGCCTGGGAGGTGGCCAAGGTAAGCACCTGCGGTCGGGAGGGTAGGAGGAGTTGGCCCACCAGGTAGGAGTTACCTGGAGCCCGGGGCGTCTGTTGGGTCTGTGTGGGAGCTGGGCCCCCATAAACAGATGCAGAGAGAGATTGGGCTTTTGATCAAGGGTGTAGTGTCTAGGCGGCTCAGGGCTGTTATATCGGACCCAACGCAGCTTAGTGAAGTAGAAGATTTCAACAAGGGACGCTGGGGCAAGATGTAGAGTGGGCATCATGGGTACAGGCACAGAGGGAGAAGCAGGCAAGGCCTTTTGAGGGTAGGCTCCCTGCGTAGCTCACTTTGTCTGTAAGGTGCCATGAGGATGGCAGAATAAGCCAAGGGAAGTTGGGGTTAAGATAGAAAGGACCTTAAGTGCCTAGCTAAGGAGTAAAACTTTGGGGAGGTAGGGGTGGGGTAGGCAGCCAGATAAAAGGGGACTGTTCGGCCCGTTTTCAGATCTTGGTGATGTGACTTACTAGCTGGGCTGATTGAAGAATTTTTTTTGATTTTTTGATATTTGCCAGAAGCCCAGTAGGAGGGGGGGAGGGGGAGTCGAAGTAGCCTCCTAACACAAATTCACCTCTGGCGTCAGTCTACATGCTAGTTACCAGCAGGCACAGGCTTGGTGCCTGGGAAGCAGGGATCAGAATCTCCGCCCAGCTGCTGTGGTGCACCACTGGGCCAGCCTCTGTTCCCTAACCTCAAAAATGAGGAAGTTGGACTATATCGGTGGCCCCCAGACTTTTGGCTATCGTGGTCCAGTAAACCCATCATACCCTCTCCCCCGTTGGTTTGTTGCTGCCATAGAATTGCCAACTTCTGCTTTTACTTAGAAAAGAAGAAAACTTAAAACTCTACCCTTTGCTATGACCGTCCCTCACCTGTTTGCTTTCTGTCACTGCTTTCATACCCTCAGAATCCTCTTGAAGCCCATGCCACCTGTTTCTGCCGCTCTTTCCCTTCTTCATTGCTGTCACCTGCAGACCTAGTCTAACCACATGTGTATATTCTCTCCCCAAGCTGGACTCCCCTCTCAAACATCCTGGGATCCTCTCGACCTCAGCCTCCCACTTGCATGCTCACACCCGGACTGTGTCAGCACAGGGAGCTGCGGTGTCCAACATCCTGCTTGCCCTCGGTGTACTTATTCAACCCGCCCCCACCTCTGCCCCACCCTTCGTCCCTCTCCAAAGTCCACAGCTTTCCCAATCCCCAGCAGCCTCTGCCCTCCCAGCTTCCTTTGCTTCCTCAGCCAGCCCAGATTCCACAGTCCATCGTTCTGTTCGGTCCCTTGCAGTTGTCTCGGTCTTCTTCCTCCTTTCTCTGCACTTGCCAGGCCCAGCTCCAGCCCTGATGACACCACACCTGCTGCTCTGGGGAAGAATCTTTCGAGGGATCTTTCGCTTTCAGTTCTTGATCACGAGCCCAGCAGCCTGGCCCTGTCTCTCCGTAGGTTCCTGTTCCCGGAGACAACTGTTGCTGCCTCTCCTTCGCTGAGCTCCCACTCCTCTTCCCCCACCTGCAATCCCAGCTGCTAACCTTGCTCTCGCTTTCTTATCTTTTTACCAGACCTACCAGCCTACCTCAATGTGCACCATCTTCTTCCTTCTGCTACAAAGGAGGAAGGGCGTTTCTCCTCTTACCGCCCTGTCCCTCCACTTGAGTGTTGGACCTTATCCCCTCCCACCTGCCCAAGGACTTTGAGTCTCCACTCTTGCGACCTCCCAGTTTATTCCCATCACCGTACAAATAGCCTTAGTACTGCCTTGGTTTATTCAATTTTTTTAAAGAAAGAGATTTCAGTATAGAGTTAATATATGACTTAGCAGTGCCACTCCTAGGTACATACCTGATGAAGTGGAAACATGTGTCCCCGCAAAAACCTGTGCACGAATGTTCATAGCCGTACTCTTCACAATAGTCAAGAGGTGGAAACAACACACATGTCCATCAGCTGATGAACGGATAACCAAAATGTGGTTTATCCATACAATGGGATATTATTTAGCCATAAAAAGGAATGAAGTACTGATACATGCTACAGTATTGCATGAACCTTGAAAACATTATGCTAAGTGAAAGAAGCCAGTCATATATTGTATGATTCCATTTATATGAAATGTCTAGAATAGCCAAATCTATAGAGGCAGAAAGTAGATTAGTAGTTGCCAGGGCCTGAAGGAGAGAGGGGGCAATAGCTAATGGGTAGAGGGTTTCTTTTTGGGGTGATGAAAATGTCCTAAAATTGTGGTGATAGTTGTGCAACTCTGTGAATATACTGAAAACCACTAAACTGTAAATGCTTAATTTTTTTATTGAGGTGTAATTGATTGTAACGTTATATTAATTTCGGGTATACAACATAATGATTCGATATTTAATATTTAAATATTTAATTTCACGATATTTAATGTGAAATGATCACCACAGTAAGTCTAGTTAATGTCCACTACCATGTGTGGTTGCAAATTTTTTTTTCTTGTGATGAGAACTTTCAAGATCTGCTCTCTTAGCAACTTTCAAATACTGCAGTACAGTATTATTAACTATAGTCACCATGCTGTGGATTACATCCCCAGGACTTACTTGTTTTATAACTGGAAGTTGGTACCTTTTGACCCCCTTCACCTATTTTGCTCACTCCCCACCCCCCACCTCTGGCAACCACCAGTCTGTTCTCTGCATCTGCGAGCTGGGGTTTTTGTTTTAGGTTCCACGAATAAGTGAGATCATATGGTATTTGTCTTTCTCTGTCTGACTTACTTCACTTAGCATAATGCCCTCAAGATCCATCCATGTCATCACAAAGAACTGTGTACTTCATTTATTTTTTTAGCCGTATTATTACATTTTATTCATTGAAAATAAATAATTACCAATGAATCCTTTCTAGATTTTCTAGTTTCCCAAAGTTCCCTGTATTCACATTCTTTTTTTTTCACACACACACACACACTGTATTTTATTTTTACAAGAGATAAATAAACTGACATCGAGCATTGTAAATGGATGACCACAACAAAAGCAACAACGACTGCAATTACCGAACACGAAACACACTCATACTATGTCATGATATTGGCGTTCAGTCCAGTAATCCTCCACGGTAACAGCTGCTTTACTTTGCAGTGAAAATTGATTTGTATATTTTTTGCCTCTGAGTCCTTGTGGGATTTTTTTTTTTTAATTCACACAGAAAGTCACAAAAATTGTAATCATCCTCATCAGTTCACTCGGTCCCATGTAATTAATTTTTTTTTTCATCTTGATCTTTTGTTAGCACTTTTGTGAATTCATCAGTTTTCCATTAGAGTTCTGGAAATGCTTATTCATTCAGTTCAGCAGTACAGTCAGTTACCAGAAACCTGTGCTTGTCAGAGTCTTTTCCATGAAGGACTGTGTACTTTAAATGGGTGAATTATATGGTATGTGAATTACATCTTAATAAAGCTTTTTTTAAAAAAGAATTGAGTGAATACTTGGAAAATAAAATTTGAAAAGAAAGAAAAACGTCCTTCATCCATTCCGTCCAGCTGTCTCCCCATTTCTCTAACTGCCTCCCACATACATACCCAGTAGAACTTCTCAAAAAGTGCTTTATGCCTAATTCTCTTTTCAGGGTTCATGCAGGTCCCGTTGACTCTTCAACCCACTCCCCTCTGCCTTCTGCCCCGCCACTCCACTGCATGTCTTGTCAGGGGCACACGTGACCTTCCGTTCTCTGGCCTCGCCCTTCCTACCTCTCAGCTATTCGGCGCTGCCGCCGCACTGCAGGCCACTCTTCTTGAAACAGCCCTGGCTTTGTGACATCCTCCCCTCCTGGGTTTCCTCCTGTCTCCCCGGCTCCTCCTTAGCCTCCTTCTGAGTGTCGGTTGGCCTTCCTCGGGCCTTTTCTGTCCCTCCCCATCCCGCCTTCTCCCCTGGTGATACTGCCCAGGCCCGTGGAGTGAAATATTAAATACTACGTTTCTGCTGACGGCTCCCAGATTGGTACCCCTAGCAATGCGCTGTTCTGCGCTCCGGGGGCCCATACCCAGCTGCTACTTGATGCCTTCACTTCATCACCTCCTGGGTACTTCGTCTTTTCTTCTCAAGCAGGACTCTTCATCTCTCCCCGCCAGCCTGCGCCCATGCCCCACCACCAACTACCTACAGTCATTCTTGCTTCATCTCTTTCCCCCCACCACCCCTCTTATTCGTAACGTGCAAATTATCTTTGGAATCATCCTCGCCATCTCTGCATCACAGCTCTCGCCCCCTCTCCTGCCAGCCTCCCACCTGGCCGCCTCTGCTGCTCTGCTCACCCCTGGTTGGTCCTTCACACAGCAGGATGTGCGGTCTTCATGTGGGAATCAGATCGCTTTCTTCCTTTGCCCAAAACCCTTGGATGGCTTCCCGATGTCCTTAGAGTAAACTCCAAACTCCTTGTCAAGTCCAGTAAGGCCCAGCACGTCTGGCCCCTGTTTATTTCTCCACCCTTGTCTCCTACTACTCAGTGAAGAGACAGGAGGGGGTAGTGAGAGGCAATAGCGTGTGTTTCTCACCCTGTGTTTGTCACGTACGGAACCTGGCCGTAGGCGATACCATTTTAAGAAACAGCTTTCAGAGGCAAGGAGGCGGCAGAGCCTCTGTCGGCTTCTGGTTCTGAGGAAAGGAAAGAAGTACTAGAATAAAACCTTGACGTGGGAGAGACAGGTTTATATTGGTGAGAAAATGCCAGACTGGACATACCTTGTAATGGGAAAGAAAAACTCTGCTTGGTTTTGAGGCAACTAAGGCCCCTCCCACTTTGGGTGTTCCTCTCAGCCACAGTTGGAATAAGCAGTGTTTCTTTCCTTCCTCTTTTTTTCCTCTATTTCATCAAATTAGTTTGCCTGTGATACATTAGTTCTTTGTTAACACTTGTAACATCCATAATCTACTTTCAGCGGGTTGGCCGGAGACAGTGATGGTCTTGGCTACTGTACCTTTTGATAGGGGCCATCCAGTGTGTGTAGAATTCTTCTCAGTTACATGAGGCCGAGGTGTGTGATTCTGCCACCATCAGGAACAGAGCCCTGACTCTCCTTGGGGGGTGTCGGCCCATACCACGTTCCTTTTTCCGCATAGCACCATGAGCACTGTAGGAAGCAGCATGGTTGATGCCTACGGAAATGTGTTTGTTTTCAAGGGAGCAGGTCTCTTTATTTAGAGTTCTTTTTTGGCGAGTCATTTTTCATATGTCATCTCTTCTAGTCCCTTGGCAGGAATGTACTCTCGAGCTTCGTAGCTTGGTAAAGTTGTTGCCTTCAGATGTAAATTTGGAAATACTTCGGGAAAGAAATACGCCCAAGCCTTGCTATGACACCATTTTGGGGGTACACACCATAAAATGCTACAAAAGGAAAGATCATGCTCGAATGAGGCCATTCTGTTGTATCTAGTATCTCAAACCCTGGGACCCCGTCTGTAACGCCTGTGTAGGTCCTGCTCACCTTGCACCATCAGCATAATAACTGCCAACATTTGTGGCCTGTGTATTAGCATGTGCCAGGCACCGTGCAAGTGGTTTACTCGCATTAACTCATTTAATTCTCGAAACATCCTTCAAGGTAGATGAGGACAGTTAGCCCCTATTTACTGATGAGGAATCCGAGGATAGGTAACTTGCCCAAGGTCACGCAGTTGACAAGTGGCAGAGCTGGGATTTGCACCCCAGATCTGTCGCATTCCACAGCCCAGACTCTTAACTTTCTACTACCATACTGAACTTTCTCGAGTAATTTTAAAGTGTCCACTTGGGAATAACTATTACTTTTAAATCTTCTTTAACAACTCAGCCACTGAAACTTCAGTAAGGAAAAGAAAAGGGTGGTTTCTTCCCCTGCCTCATGCTTATATGCCATTAAGAAAGGACAATTAGGTCAAGTGTGTAAGTGTCTGTAATAGCAAGTGGACAGATGGAGCAACTCTTCAGTTATTGCCCTGGGCTGAGGCTTGGCTGCCGCACTGTTTCCCAACTTGTGTTTTGGACTCGTGAGGCTCTAACTTGAAACCTCAGTAAGAGAGTTTCAGTCATCATTTGGGGAACAGGCACATAGCATTTGTCCCACTAGCCCCATATAGATAGATGTCTCCTAGGGTTGGAGGAGACTCGAGTGCCCCTTGGGCCTCCCCTGCTGCAGGCCTTCATGCCCCGAGGACTGGCAGACAAAACAGGACCCGAGGAATGTGACGCGGTTGCTCTTCTAAGTCTCATCAACTCCTGTGATCACTTCGAGGTTGATCGAAAGAAAGTCACAGAGGTAAGAACTGTCAGATTGAAAAGCAGACAGAGTTGGTCGGGTGGGTACTGTGAAGACCAGCCAGGAGCCACACCCCGTGCTGCTCACGGCTCTCCCCAGACAGTGGTGTGCGAAGGAGTTAGACTTTGGTCCACAGTTGTCATCGCTGAGCAGGCAAGCAGGGCTCACATCACATGCACCTTCCGTGATGTCCCAGAACCCCTGTGCGAATGCAGGCGGGAGACTGACCCTTCAACCCTACCCTGTCGAACTTTTCCAACAACCTGCTGTTGCACTCTTTGCCACTAAATCGACAGGCCTCAAATTTCTCTTCCCTGTTCTGCCATAAACAGAAGCAAAGTAATCTTCCATATTAAAAAAAAAAAAACAAATACAGAGTGATGCGTCATTCTGTCCATTGGATGCCAGCATTGGAATCCTGCCCTTCTCAGTCTCATTGGCTAAACAGTTGCAAGGCCAATTTACCTAGAACTGAGGAAAATATAAACCCTAATGGATAAACAGTGTCAGAACAGATCGCTACGCTTGTCAGACTTCCTCTGGGAGATTTAGACTATCTCTGTTTCACCAGAGAACAGCTCTGGCACATTTGTTACTCTAAGGATCCTTGCAAAGGGTATATAGCATACCTGGATTATTTATAATGTGTAGAGAAAATGCATGTATATTTTGCTAGCATGCCAGCAGCTGAAAGGACTGAGAATCCTTTATCATCAGCGGACTCAAAAACTATCACAGTATAAAATCGACCCCTTTGGTAGCTTTTAACCAAGAGTGTGGAAGACTTGGCATGAAATGTATACTAAAAGAGTTTTGCATTGTCTGCCTTGGCCTTTGGGTATTCTCAGAGCCAGTAGCCAATAGTTTTGCTCTTTGGCAGGTTGTTTTAAGTTAGGGCATTTGGGGGATTGTGCGAGAGATACCCACCCGGCCACGAGATTTCAAGGACTAGCGACAGTTATAGGCGTGTTTGTATTTCTTACCCCGATTAATTTATTCAAGTGGCTGGGGGTTGAACATCCCCCTCGAGTCTCGACGGCACCTGCAGACCACACACTTGTGGATTTTAGAATTAACAAGGCCTTTCAACAGTCTTTCTCTGGAACTACAAAATCTCAGTTTACCCCACTATTGGCCTTTGAAGGCTTTTCTCTCTTCTTGTCTTTCTATAGGTGATTAAGTGTCGTAACGAGATCATGCACTCTTCAGAGATGAAAGTATCTTCTGTGTGGCTTCGAGATTTTCAGATAAAGATCCAAAATTTTCTGAATGAATTTAAGAATATCCCAGAGATTGTGGCGGTATACTCCCGAATAGAACAGGTAAAAAATCACGTTTAACAGTTCCTGCATAAAGACCTAAGGGGGAAAAAAAGGAATCACAGTCACTCATTTAGAATTTGAAGCTTATTAGATTTGAACAAAATTCTAGAATGTAAGTAGGGGAACAATATTGATATGAAGTCAGAATCGTGATTGGGCTGAGCAGCTTTTCTGTGGTCACGGGATGTTATTAGACTGGATCCAGTCAACGATGTTTAATTACAAATTCTTTGAATACCTTTTTTTTTTTGGAATATCTTTTCCATTCAATCAGTTCATATATTTGTTCGGTAACCCAACAGCTGTTGACATCTGACTGGGCTGTTTACATCCCTGAGGAGGATCAGCCAGATGGGTGTGACTATGAAACAGGAGTTTACCTGAGTGAGCACCAAGTAAACGAGATAGAAATGGAGTTACTAAAGGAAAAACTTCAAGAGCTATATCTTCAAGCAAAGGGACAAGAGGTGTTGCCTGAAGAGGTAAAAAAAAAAACAAAAAAAAACCCATTATATCCTCTGTGTGAGTAAACAAAACAAAGAAAGGCACCAGGGAGGAAGAGTAGCACATTTTAACTTATTAACGGTTATGTTTCTGCTTTAAAAGTCAAATAATTTCCAGAAATGGATATTCTTTTGGCATAGATTACTGTTACCCTTAAACAAATGTTTTCACCCCATCAGCAAACATTTGGGTGCTAATATGTGCCACAGAGTGGAAGACCACAGGAAGGGCGGCCACAGAATCCTGAACCGCAGGCTCCCGCGACTCTCTGCAGTTCAGAGGGGCGATTGCAGAAAAAGGCTTTGCTGAGAAGGCGCTGTTGAGCTGGGACTAAGAATCAAATCAGAGTTCAGCAAATTGGCAAGAGCATTTGCCAAGACATGAAAGACTAGCCTGGGCCAGACAGTGACGAGGCGACGTAGGAGGGAGGTATGGTCGGTTGTGAGGGTGGTCAGGTAGGTCGAAGCCATGTTTTGAAAGGTCTTCTATGCCTCACTAAGGGGTTTGGACCTAATTCCCAAAAAGCAGTTGGGAGCCAACAGAGGTTTTAAATCAGGAGAGAGTAAATGAATAGATACGATAGGGCTTTTAGAAAGTGACGTCTTAATGGCACTTGGAGGTTGGAGCCAGGAGGCTCTTGGCAGTTGTGTGAGGGTGAGAGAAAGAGGACAGAAGCTAGAGGTGTGGGGGAGGAGCCGGGTGCGGGAGGCACTACTGGGGCCGAGCCGCAGTGTCTGGTTAGATTACTTGGGGCGTGGCCCGGGGCCGGCGGGAGGTGGCGAAGGAGGGGTTAAAGGATCGTCAAGGCGTCTAGCTCAGGACGCTGCAAGCTAACGATCGTCTCAAGTACAGGAGATGTGAGTCCCCTTTGTTACATGCAAGATATTAAAAAAACTAACAGTAGTAGAATTATATTTTGGTAAGGTTCAGAAATAGCCCAGCACTTGCTGGATTAGAATTCCAGATTCCCAGGATGTCTTGGACAGATCATTTTACCTCTCCAATTCCACCTCGTCCGAGGAAAGTAGTTTTACTGGCTACCTCGTGAAACACAGCGTGTTTTAATACAAAGTGTGTATTTCATTTTTTAGGCCATGCTCCGTACTGGTCCGTATGCCGACGCTAACTCTTCTGACCTTGACCCAGGTGCTTTACTCAGCTTGATGAACTCCTTTAGCACAGGGACTGGGTACCAGTGGTTTTGGGGTGCACCCACCCTGGCACACCATAGGTATTTAAAGTGACGAATAAGGCTGTTAAAGCTGTTTTCTAAATCCATCTGTTTCATCTGGCTTTATTTTTTTTTTTTATTTTCAAAAAGTATTTATTTGTTTGGCTGCATTGGGTCTTAGTTGCGGCAGGTGGGATCTAGTTCCCTGACCAGGGAGCGAACCCAGGCCCCCTGCATTGGGAGTGCGGAGTCTTAGCCACTGGACCGCCAGGGAAGTCCCTCATCTGGCTTTACTTTAAAATGCCAATAGAACCATCCCCAGTTTTCTTTCCACTGCTCCTTTTAAAAGCAGAGTCAGACAACAGAAGAAAACCGGGGGATCAGGCTCACGGTCCCTGAGTCGTCAGAAATTCTCTCCTCTTTCTTGAGGGAGCTGCAGTTCTTTTCCTGTTTGTGTAACAAAGAGCAAAATGCATCAGTAGCAACACACTGAAACCAGGAGTCTCTGCAAGTTGGGAGCGGGAAGGGACCTGGGTAATACCCTGCTTTATAGCAACCCTAAGGGGCAGGTGCTGATGGGCTCAAGGCCTCACGGCTGGGGTGTGAGGGCTGGCCCGGGGGTCTTCCCGCTCTGGCCCTGGGCCTGCCTTCCCACGTGCCGTGCAGCGGCTCTCATGTCACCGAGCAGCTAGCAATTGTAAATTTCAACCCTTCATTATCTCTGTTTTACAGAGAGGAAATTGGGGTTAATTGGCTTGTCCTCTGGGTCCCCAAGTCTCTAGATAAAGGTGATAAATTCTCGTTTTTCATGCTTTCTGTTCAGTGGACCGTGGCATTTCTCTTGATATTTCAATTGATCAAGTTGTAAGTTCGGACTGATTGGCACGTTATCTCTGAGAAGCTGAAGGATGGCTTTCCACGATGTGTGGAACAGACCTCTTTTGAAAGTTCAGCAGCAAATACGATTATTCATGTTCTTTTGGGTTAGTCTCCAAAGTCAGAGGATTTGGTAAACCAAATTTGAGTGACTTTAAAACACTATGAATTGCAAGACACACCATTAATTCAGTCACTTGTAAGAAAAAAAAATGCTGCCAGTTTCCTGTAAGACACTATCAGTGGTAAGGCGCATTCTCATTCGAGATGTTAAAGTATTTAAAAATGTGCAATTAGGAATCAAGAAATGCAGTGGTTGTATTATGACCGCGGCACTTTTTGTGTGAATGTTTAGCAAGACCTGTTTCTGGTGTTCATTAAAACAGCAGAGCTCGGGTTGGAAAGCCAAGTTGAGAAGAAAGGGTTAATGGTGGTGATTTAGTGCGACAGTCCCCCGAAAGGAGCACGGGAGTGAGTGCCAGGGACCACGAAGCAGAGAGTTCATCATCTCCATTCTTTTCTGTCCAATTGGCGAGCCTTAATGATAACATTATAAAAGGGGGCTCCCATTAAAATACACTGTGCGTGCATAACTGTGATTGTAAAACGCGGTCCGCCTCAGAGCCAAATGGGAGCAGCAGCTGCCGCCCAAGAGCCCTTCACACACACCTGCCGGCCCTCGGCGCTCTGTTAGGATCTGGGGGGTTCAAAATTCAGCCAGAGAGCGTTGAGCGCAGTAAGTGGCTAAAAACCATGCAAAGAACTTGCACATTCTTGAAAATCATTACTGACTTCTTAAACCCTGGTGGGGGGACCGCTTTCAGGGGGAAACTCAGGGAGGAAGTGACAGGATGCAGTCGAGGCAGGCAGGGAAAGGATGGAAGTGACACTCCATTGGTTATAGGCCAGATTTATTTCATGAGTGAGTGCCTACTATTGGCCAGGCACAGTTCTAGAAGCTTGGCGTGCATCAGTGAACAAAACAGATGGTAAACGGTCAGCATAATAAGCAATGATGGGGCGAGGTCGAAGGAGGAGGGTTGTGTGGAGCACAGTGTAGGGATCAGGAGTGGCCGAACGGGGCTGGGGGTTGGGTTGCGCGGGGTGGCCAGGGAGGCCCCATTGGGAAGCTGAGACTTAGCGATACCTTGGAGGAGGTGCGGAGCAGCCGTGTGCGCTTCTGGAGGAGGAGCGTTCAGGCGGAGGGCAGGGCAAGCTAAGCAGGCTGGCTGGAGTGCGGTGAGGAGCTGAGCGAAGGGAAGCCTTGTGGGCCGTTGGGAGGATCCAGGCTCTTCCTCCTGAGGCGGCAGCCACACTGAGTTCTGAGCAGCAGAACGATGAAGGGAGCACGCTGGCCGCCGTGTGGAGGATGCAGGGCCGGGGGCCAAAGATGGAAGCAGGGAGACATTAGGAGGCTGCCACAGGTACCAGGTCAGAGAGGTGGTGGTTCAGACCAAGGTGGAAGGGTGAAGAGTAGAGGTGGTGAGAAGGGGGGCACGTGTGGTGTGGGAGAGAAGGAAAGGCATCAAAGACAAGTCCAAGGGTTTTGGCTTAAGTGCCTGGGAGTATGGAGGCGCTAAGCATCTTTTGCCTAGAACAGCGCCCGCCTGGCACATAGTAGACTCTCGGTACACTTTTGTTAAATGATTGTCGGAAGGGAGGAATGTACCAGACACAGTGCTAGGTGCTTTTACTAGATTATTTCTAATCCTCACAGGAATGCTCGGTGGTGTTGGTATCATCATCCTATATTTGCATATATGGAAGTAAGCTCAGAGAGGTCAAGTGTCTTGCCCAAAGTCACACAGCTAGTTAAGTGGCAAAGCTGGGCTTCAATATCCAAGTCTGTCTGACTACTTTTCTAGCACTTTGTTTTTCCATCTTTACTTCCTTCCCCATTTAACATATAAACGTGCATAAGCCTTCCCCCATTCTTAATAAATTTATTTAAAAACTCCTTTTGACTCTTTCTCCTCCCCCCAAGCTAAAATAATCACCCCTGTTGAGCACATTTCAAGAGCAGAGAGGGTCAGGAGGTGACGGCACAAAGGATCATAGCTCCCAAGTCATGAAATGAGAAGGTCTATGGGAAGGGAGGACCCCACTCCATCTTGGAGGGTATGTGTGATGCACAGACCAGGCCGGCATGGTCTCGGGCATCTGATGGGAACCAAGGAATGGGAAGAACCCTGGGGTGCATCTAGAGCACCCGGCACAGGCAATGAGTGCTAACAGTGCAGTACCCGCAATTACTAATTACTAATGTACACTGTGAATTATGTCATTGATGTAATCTTCATTTCACGTTTTTATGGTTTCCAGATTTATTATTTAAAGCCCAGGTATCTTTCAGGAGCTGTAGGCTTGTTTCTAGCCATGTAGTAAACAGCTCCAGCTGAAGGGCACATCCCCATCTACTTAGTAACCTGTCTGAAGACCTCTGGTCATCCTCAGCTCCACCCTGGCCCTCCCTGTTCCCTGTTCATCCTGGTCACAAGCCCTAGGCAGTCTTCCCCTCCCTCCCATCCCTGGCAGCCATCGTTCTGCAACCGACCGTCTCACTCACTGCTGTCACAGTAACCTGGTGCTGCTTAGGTTCTGCCCTAGCCCTACTGCACCAGAGTCCATTGTGTACATCTCTAAAGTTTAAGAACCACCACTCTGCTACGAGTAGGGTACTCCATCACTTTCCTTCGTTAGATGTCGATCATCTTGACTTAGCTTGGAATTGGGGGTCCCTCATTTTAAACAATTCACCACACCCCAAAATATTAATAACTCTCTTCTTTGTAATAAGCACAGTGACCAGTGAGGGTATCCTCGGATAAGCCGAGTGAAAACACTTCCGTGGTACTATTCTAAGAATACATGCTTTTATTAGTTTAAATGTCAGGAAGGATGTTACTGGTGGGAGTTTAAATTGGTATAACCTCTAGAGATGACAGTTTTGGCAAAATCTATTAACATTAAAACAGAAAACTCTATCAATTAAAACTTCATTCCACTTCTAAAAACAGATCCTACAAATAGCCTGTCACTTTATGCAAAATGACACATGTCCCAGGTTAGTTACTGCAGCAGTATTTCTCTTAGCAGAAGGTTTGAAATAATATGTTAATACATGAGACATCCATAACTGAAAAACTATTCAGCCATTAAAAAAAATAATGAGGCCACTCTTAACAATCTGATCTAGAAAAAAATCAGTTGAAGAACAATGTCTAATGTGCTGCCATTTGTGTTTTTAAAAATGTGCATGTGCCAATTACGTCTCAATAAAGCGGAAATTTTAAAAAGGTGTGCACGCATATACATATATGCTCACGTGTAAATGCATGGACTGCCTCTGGAAGAGACACAAGAAACTTCATTGTGGTCACCTTTAAGAGGAGCTGGGTGACTGGGGACAGGATGTGGAAGAGGACCAACTTTTTACGTTGTACCCTGTGTTCATCTTGAACTTTGTACCAGTATATTTATTACTAGTAAATATGTATGTATATTTTATAAATATTGAATAGTAATAAATGTATATATGTATACATATTTACTAGTAATGAGTGTGTACAAAATTCACAATCAAAGAGCATTATATGTGTGAGTGTATACATTTGTATATATGTGTGTGTGTGTGTGTATATATGTGTAAATGTATTTAATCATAGTAAATGGGTACAAAATTCAAAATGAAAGGGCTTTATTTTTATATATACATATATATGTATGTGTATGTATACGTATGTGTGTATATATGTGTATGCACACACACACACACATATAGGTATAGACATATAGCCCTTTTGTACAAATGCAGGAAGTTTTACAGCAAAAAAAAAAATCATCTTTTAAAATTTTTTTCCAGTTTTTTTGAGATGTAATTGACATACAGCACTGTATAAGTTCAAGGTGTACAGCGTAATGATTTGACGTACATAGATCGTGAAATGATTACCACAATAAGTTTAGTTAACGTCTGTCATCTCGTATAGATACCAAAAAAAGGAAAAAAGTGTTTTTTACCTTGTGATAAGAATGCTTAAGATTTACTCACTTAACAACTTGCAAATATACCATACAGCAGTGTTAACTATTGTCATTGTGTTGTACATTACATCCCTAGTACTCATTTATCTTGTAAACTAGAAGTTTGTACCTTTTGACCACCTTCATCCAATTCCCTATTCCCACCTCTGGTAACTGCAAATTTGATCCCTTTTTATGTGAGTTTATTTTTTTGTTTTTGTTTTAGATTCCACATATAAGTGAGATCATACAGTATCTCTCTCTCTCTGTTTGACTTAACTTAGCATAACGCCCTCTGGGTCCATCCATGTTGTCTCGAATGGTAGGATTTTCATCTTTTTTATGGCCAAGTAATATTCTATTGTGTATGTATATATATATATACCACATCTTCTTTACCTATTCATCTGTTGATGGACCCTCACATTGTTTCCTTGTCTTAGCTATTGTAAATAATGCTGCTATTTAACATGGAGATGCAGATATCTCTTCAGCGTGGTGTTTTTGTTTTCTTCAGATATATTCCCGGAAGTAAAATTTCTAGATCACCTGGTAGTTCCTTTTTTAAGTTTTTGAGGATCCTCTATACTGTTTTCCAGAGTGGCTACACCAATTTACATTCCCACCAGCAGTGTACGAGGGTTCCCTTTTCTCCACATCCTCGCCAACATTTGTTACCTCTTTTTGATGATGACTGTCCTTTTTTTTTGGCCGTGCCGCATGGCTTGTGGGGTCTTAGTTCCCCGACCAGGGATTGAACCCGGGCCCTTGGCAGTGAGAACACAGAGTCCTAACCACTGGACCGCCAGGGGAATTCTCGATGATGACCATTCTAACAGGTGTGAGGTGATACCTCATTGTGGTTTTAATTTTCATTTCTCTGGTGATTAATGATGTTGAGCACCTTTTCCTGTACCTGTTGGCCATTTGTATGTCTTCTTTGGGAAAATGTCTATTCAGTTCTTTGGGAAAATGTCTATTCAGGTCCTTTGCCCATTTTTTAATTGGGTTGTCTGGTTTTTTTGCTATTGAATTGTGTGAGTTCTTTTTATATATATGTGTGTGTGTGTGTGTGTGTGTGTGTGTATAATTTTTTATTTTTTTTGGCTGCGTTGGGTCTTTGTTGCTGCGCACAGGCTTTCTCTAGTCGTGGCGAGTGGGGGCTACTCTTCCTCGCGGTGCGCGGGCTTCTCACTGCAGTGGCTTCTCTTGTTGCGGAGCACGGGCCCTAGAGCGCACGGGCTTTAGCAGTTGTGGCTCGAGGGCTCTAGAGCGCAGGCTCATTAGTTGTGGACCACGGGCCCAGTTGCCCCGCGGCATGTGGGATCTTCCCGGACCAGGGATCAAACCTGTGTCCCTTGCACTGGCAGGCGGATTCTTAACCACTGCGCCACCAGGGAAGTCCCTCTTTATATATTTTGGATATTAACCCCTAAAAGCAAAAAATGTTAAGGAGACAAGCAAACACGCCCTTGTGTGGCCCCAGTACCAGCTATTGGTAGACACATGAACAGGAGCCAGTCTTGGAGCTAGTAAGTTTTTCATCTGAATTTTAAGTCTGCTATAAAATTATCTAAGCTGTACATTGTATGGTTTCTTCTCACAGATCTTAAATCAACTGGAAGTGGTGAAAGAATTTCTGAGAAACAACGAGGATCTTAGAAATGGTCTTACAGAAGATATGCAGAAGCTAGACAGCCTCCACCAACAGCCTCAAAAACTGGATTCGAAGGAACCTAGGGCACAGACACCTGAAGGGAAGGCCTGAAGTGAGTTTAAGCATATGATGGTAAATAAGGACAGAATAGCCTCATCTCTTTAATGTCTGTTCTTTTAGGTAAGGCCATAACACACATAGTCTCATCTGAAGTTTCCCTATGTCCTTTTTATTTGAAAGAAAGGACACTGAGCTTTGTGCTCTTTCTGATTGATGGTTCTCACATCTGTGAACTAGTTCAAGATAAACTCCCTGTCAGCTTTGTTCAGTCAAGTATACCTGAAGTCACTGGTCTAGTCTTAAATGAATCAACTTTATGACATAATCAAGAAGCATTTCAGCCCTAAAGTGATGCCAGTGATGCCTCACTCTTAGCCATGGCATGAATAATAGCAATTTGTTTATTTTCATAAGAAAAACTTGTTGGGACTTCCCTGGTGGTCCAGCGGTTAAGACTCCGCGCTCCCAATGCAGGGGGCCCAGGTTCGATCCCTGGTCAGGGAACTAGGTCCTGCATGCCACAACTAAGACCCAGTGCAGCCAAATTAATTAATTAATTAATTAAAAAAATACTTGTTAAAATAAGTAACTATCTTCAGTATTTTACTTTTTTTCCTCAAATGAAGAAAATTAAATATTTTCTTTTATTTTAGGTTGACCTTCAACAAAAATCAGGCATGTTCTGTGAAAGTCAGCCGGGTTTCCATCTCAGCCGTCCTTTTCTGTGCAAAAGGGAAAACTTACCCAAGTACTCCACTCAAACAAAAAGGAATTTGTGTCATCTTTTCCTGGACTTTCCCTTAACTCTTTGGGAGTTTGTTTTGTTTTGTTTTGTTTTGTTTTAACATTCCTAATCTTGGTGTTATGTGATCTGTACCAGCCAAAAAATATTAGATACTCTTGTGCCAAACTTGCTGTCATCCGGGCTTTTTTGTTTGTTTTTTGGGTTTTGTTTTTGGTTTGGTTTTGCTGTTTAAAAGGTGAGATTCTTTTCTGGTCCTAAAACTCTAACTGCTTAAACACTAAAGGCTGTGTTCGGCCAGGCCTGTGTGAAGGGCCACGCAGAGTTCTCTGCCCACTGGCACGCAAGTCCTGTGCCCACACGCTTGCCTGAAAGTCTCATTCATGAGGATGCCCACGGGTGGGCTGTGATGTACATGTTGAGATATAAATCCTTTTCGCCAGCAGGCAAGGAAAACAATGTGCCCGAAAGGCCATTTTCTAGCCATTTCCAGTTAGTACAGAACTGTTACTACCTGTTTCTGGTAGCTTGAGGCAGTAGGACAAAGAGGTGGGCTGGAGAACACAGTAACTTGACCGACCAAAGCAGGGGGAGGGCCCAGGCCAGCATCACAAGCAGGGATGTCCGGGCAAGTTCTGAGGTTGCTGGCTTGTTTATGGCACTCTTAAGAAAAGTCAGCCTTGGTGGCAGTCACAGCTCTTCCGGTTCAGTTATAACCTGAGTGCCGAGCACAAGGCCTGGCCCTTGCGTGCTCAATGAATATTCATCAACTGAAGGGTCAACGGATAGCTTAGAGGTATTCATAGACGCAGATGTTAGTTACACTGTTAACTAAGCCTTGTCCTTTGTTATGAGATTGAGGAATGAAACTTTAATATTCTTATGGAAGTTCAAAGACATCCTTTTCTTTCAGCAAATTCACAGATTCATTCATACTTCCTTATTCCTTTTACCCAAAAAGTCATACACTTTTGACTTTGTCCTGTTTGTTTCCTAAACTGCAAAACCCCTGTCCCATTGTATGCAGTGATCTGTGGGATCAGCTCTACCCTCACCTTCCCCCACCTCTGCTCATTTCCAAAGCCAGCAGTACTGAACTGGGCCTTGTCGCCCCTGGACCTTGAGGGACAGAATTGCCACATTCCCCACTGCCTGGAGGAAGTGCATCCGTTTCGAGCCCAGGTGAAGCCCTGCTCCTTTGCTTACTCAGCTGCCCAACAAGGATGTGATTTTTAGAGAATGGGGGTGGGGGGATGCATTTTTACCCTGAAATGCATTTAATGTAGTTCTGTAAAACCTAGATGAATCCACATATGCCTGTGACTTCCTGCTTTCATCTTTCCTGCTACTATTTGGTCTTTAATCTTACATTTTCTTTCTCCCTTCATTTCATGGAGTTCCTTTAGAAGACTTCAATAGTAAAGTAACAATTTTCTTTCATCTTGCAACTTCCCACAAACTAAGATACTCCATGAAATATTTCCTAGTTTCTACATGTAAGATAACAAAACTTGGGATCACATTAAATCTTGATTCACTAACCAATTTAAGATCTGATTTCTCACCTTAGGAACTTTGGATTATGAACACTTTCATTTCATACCTCTTGTATCTATTTAGCTTTTCCTTATCTACCCAAGAAACGTTTTATCAAGTATCAACCACATGCCAGGCACTGAAGTTGATGCAAATGGAGGATATGTAAGGTATGGACAATGGTATGTGAGCTGTCATCTTACTGGATTTATTGTCTGCTCTGATGAATTAAAGATACTGTTCAGGGAATTCCCTGGCGGTCCAGTGATTAGGACTCAGCACTGTCACTCAACTGCCGGGGCCCGGGTTCGATCCCTGGTCGGGGAACTAAGATCCCAGAAGGCGGGAGGTGCGGCCAAAAAAAAAAAAAGAAGATATTGTTCAGAAAACATTATTCTGGCAACATTTAATTACATTAAAATTGAAACGAAGATAGGAAGACATGCCTGGAGGGGGCTTTAAAGCAAACGTAGCTTTACAGCAAACACAGTTTTAAGACTTCCATGGTGGCACAGTGGTTAAGAATCCGCCTGCCAATGCAGGGGAGATGGGTTCGAGCCCTGGTCCGGGAAGATCCCACATGCCGCAGAGCAACTAAGCACATGTGCCATAACTACTGAGCCTGTGCTCTAGAGCCCGCAAGCCACAACTAGTGAGCCCGCATGCCACAACTACTGAAGCCGGAGCACCTAGAGCCCGTGCTCCACAAAAGAAGCCACTGCAATGAGAAGCCTGCACACCACAACAAAGAGTAGCCCCTGGTCGTCGCAAGTAGAGAAAAGCCTGTGCGCAGCAACGAAGACCCAATGCAGCCAAAAATATAATAAATTTATTTTTTTAAAAAAACTATAATTAAAAAAAATAGCAAACATAGCTTTAAAGGTTGATCCAGGGACATCAGCCCTGTGGGACTCTCTTCTACAGATCTGTGCACGTGGGCACAGGGCATGGACAAAAGAGAGAGGGGACTGGTTAATCACAGCACATCCATGCTACCGAGTATTATGCAACTGTTAAAAAGAAGGCTGCAATGCCATGATAGGGGATGACGTGTAAGACATTATAGATAGAAAAGCAGAATGTGTAACAATGCATAGCATGCTATAAAACTATGGTATTTTCAAAAAACTATGGTATTTTCAAATAACAGAGGTCTGAAAAGTTGTGTACTTTTCCCAAGCTTTTTTGCCATGTTACCACTGCCAAAGGAATTGGGGTCGAATTTGGCTTTTCTATTTTTTGCACACTCGCGTATGACATTTTTACAACAAAGCTGCACTCCTGTAGTTTGAAAACTTTCCATTCAAATTTTGCATTTCAAAATAACAGACATAAATTCAAACTGCAAGACTTACATGTCACGTTTCCTGGAATATATTGTAGCCTCCATTTTTGCGGGGGTCAGCTCCACCTCCAGGGGCACTCGTGAGTCATCAGGGTCAGGAGAGGCCCAGGAAGTGGTTTCCTTCCCGCACAGGGCTTCATCATCTCCAAGTGCCTTGTCTTTGTCCAGCAATGTGATTTGTTCCCAGCCTCTCCCTGAGACACAGTATGAGGTTCATAGTTTTGAAAGAATTAGAGGAGAAAAATGGTTGTAGCATTAGAGTTGCAAAGATAAGGCAGTTTGTTGGATTTTAGTCTGGGCTTTGCCAGGAAGGTCAGAGGACCTAAAGAGGAAGATGTTACTTATTAAACTCAGTATAAAACCCAAATTCCGGGAAGTAACAAAAGTGTGTCAATAACAAAAGCTTCCGAAAAAATAGCTCTGCCTATTTGGAAAATGTTTTTGGCTTCATAAAGTAGTGGTAGAGACCTGTAGACAGTTTAAGTTAAATTGCCAAGACCAGAAAGAATTATGTTTGAGAGTTTGGGGAGATTATGAAATGATTATTACCCTAATGATTTGAAGGGTGTGTTTTTATTAAAGTATTAATCACTTACATGGCTTTAAACACTAATATCCTAGGCAACAAAGGGTTAGAGCTCTTAGCTGGGTGGGCATGCTACAAATTAGGTCCTGTAAGTGGAGCATTGCATTAGAATGGAGGTGTTGCAATCTTTTGGATATTTGCTCTAATCGTTTTGCCCTCTAAAAATGTAGAGTGACAGGAAATTATCAGCAGGGATTACCTATTTTCCCCTTACCAGGTTAATTAGAAACGTACCTGCTCTGATATGTCTTCAACAGACAGTGGCCTTTTACTGAAATACAAGAGTCAAATTACAAAATACATTTTGTAAAACAAATCTAAAAATGCATTAATTTCCACTCATGTAAGAGCAAAGGGGGAAAATCTTTAAAATTTTAATAAAAATCTCGATACAAGGTTATGATTCATTTCAGAACTTTCAGAACTGCTTTTTATTTTATGATAGTCTGAACTATCTAAAATATTATGAGCTACCACCTATCTTCCAGAGACTTTTTTCCTGCTTCTCAAACCCATCCTCTGTAATATATGCATGTTTGTAATGACCACAAAACTGTAAACTGAGCATTTTGTGACATCTCTTGGGGAAGGTGGGCGATGACCTTAACATGATTTATTACTTTCTACTGAGTTTCAGGAAGGCAGGAGAGTTTTTATTTCAGAGCCACGTGTGGTAGGCAGTCTCCAAGATGGCCCCCAATGATCCCTGCCTCCTGCTAGTCCCACCCTTGTGTTGTCCTCCCACAGCGTACCAAGGTTGGTCCATGTGACCAAGAGAACACAGCTGAAGTGATGGTATGTCACTTCCCAGATTAAGCTATAAAAGACTATGGCTTCCATCTTGGGCTTTCTCTCTTTCGGAACACCTCTGGGGGAAGCCATGTTGTGAGCAGCCCTATGGCCCACATGACAAGGAACTGAAGCCTCCTGCAAACAACAGTGTGAGTGAGCTTGGAAGTGGATCTTCCAGCAAGTCTTCAGAGACTGCAGCCCCAGCAGACCTGAGACCCTAAGGCAGAAGCACCCAACTAGGCCCCTCCCAGATTCCTGGCCCTACAAAATTGTGCGAGATATTTGTTTTAAGTTTTTTTAAGCTAAGTTTGGGGGTGATTTGTTACACAGCAATAGATAACTCATACACTGTCACTTTCCAGAGTTTGTTTTTCCCCCTGTATGCAGAATGTGAAATGCAGAAACTGCCTACAAAGAGGACTACTGCTTAGATGCCACAGAAGGTAAAGTGCCTGTCTTGTCCAAAACCTGATGTCTTCAGAAAATTTCAGAGTTGTTTTCAATATCTTTGCATTTGAAATCTTTAACAAAAGTAGGGGTTTTGATCACATACATGGGGGTTCCCCAGTAGACCACCCTGGAACTTCCCGCATTCTCCAGAGGGAGGGGGGATTGGGGGTCAAATCCTGAAGGGCAGCCTCTGCTGCAGAGGTAATGGCCTTACACCCAAAGCCCTACCCTTCTCTTTTCCCTCCTCATGCTCCCAAGCAGAGTCCTTTAGCACCCACAGGATTCCTAGGGGGGATACCCTGGGCTAATACTGTTTACCACTGACCCTCATCCTCACCCCTAGCTACAGTGCAACACAGGGTGATAGGTTCACCACCTTTACAAACTGTCAGTTCCCCCATTTTTAGGCATGAGGAAAAGAGGAAAGGATAATGATCTTGTTTTTATTTTCTGTTTACCTAGAATTCAGGGTTGACAGCCACTGACCTGAGTTGTTTATTTATCCTGATTCCATTGAAGGTTCTGTCATTGCTCCCGGTCACCAACAGATTCTAGGTTCTCTTGCTAAGTACTCCTTAAAAGTCTGAGCTGGATTTCACTGAATTCATTTAAACCCCCTTGGAAGTATTTCCCTCAGTAGAAGTAGCCCTTGGAATTTTTTGGTGTACAAACATTGTGGCTCATCTGGCCCGGACACCCGAAACAAGTAACAAAAGCATGTTCCCAGGAGAGCTTAAAAAAAAATAAATTAGCTAAGTTGAAGTGTCTTTCGTTCAGCCTTCCTCCCCTACATAAACTAACCCTCGAGTTGCAGGTCCCGTGGCGAGGAAGACTAGCCAATCTACCCTCACCTTCTAAAAACCATTTTATTTCCCTGTCACGAAATAAACAACACTCAACAGCTTCAGTTCTGTGCTATTTGCCATTTTTTATTAACAGAACTGCAGGTTTCAATCAGATTCGCACTGTTTCAGAGTCAAAACCAAACTTTTTATTGATCTTTTCTTTAGGAAGAACAGTTCAGTGCTTGCAAGCTGCAAAGATTTGATAGGGCCCTCTCAATCATGTTCTGGGGCCAGCGGATCGTAGTCGGTGACCTCCAGGCAGTCGCCGTCAGTCACAGGGTCTTCAGCTGCCGGGGGGGGGGGGGGGGGGGGTGGTAGCGGGGGTAGCGGCGGTAGAGCCGGGAGAAGCGACAGAGGCAGCAACGGCTGTGGCCGCCGTGGCGCCGCCGTAGTGGTAGATCAGATAGCGGCCCCCCTGCACACTGCGCCACCACGTTGGTGCTGTGACACGCTATCAGCGGCAAGCTGCGAGGCCGTACAAGGTAGGCGAAGCGCATGAAGACCATCGAGTATAAGATGAACGCCGTCGTCACGCGGCCGCTGATGATGTCCGGCGGCGCCCACATGTCCTTGATGGCAGCCAGCGGGATGCCCCAGTTGGCGACTGGACCCCAGAAGTGCGTGCTGGTCACGTAATCCCGGAACTCCTTGGTCTTCACGATCTCCACCGCCCTCCGCCACAGTGCCGCCACCGCCGCCATGATCGCCGAGCCGTGGGAGCGCCAACGGATAGAACAGCCTACCGACAACGAGGTGGAGCGCAGAGCCCGGAACCGTTGATTACCCTGCGTCGGCCCGGAACCTCCGCCTTCGTGCGGCGGCCGTAAAGCGCGCTAGACAGCACGTGCCGCTGTCCTGCGTAGCTTTGGGGGCGGAGGCGCGGCCTCGCCCTCGTGCCTTCACGTTTCTGCCGTAAAGTGCACTAGATGGCACGTACAGCTGTCGTGCCTGTCTTTGGGAACGTGAGGCGCAGCCTCGCCCTCGTGCCTTCGCGTGACTGCCGTAAAGTGTGTATGCGTGTGCTTCTAAGTGAAGGTGGGCTCACAGCCTCGTCCTTCGCTCCTCGTCGTGCTGCGGCCTCCTGAAAGCTCCTCGCCCAGGGAGGCGAGGGTCCTGCTGACTGCTTCTCAGCTACACAGGGGGAAACTGTTCTCTCCAGTCTGTGGACAGCGTTGACTAGATGTTGATACAAAATTCTTCAGCCAGGTACAGAATTTTCTTTGCACAATTTGCCCGAATATTACTTGCGAAGTGACATTTCACCTCTAAATATTTCAGCATCTGGCTCTTCACAAGGACATTCTCCTACAAACCACAGTACAATAATCCACTCAGATACTTAACATGTAGTACAGTACTATCATCTAATATGCAGTGCACATTTAAGTGTTATAGTTTTATGGCTTTTTTTTTCCTTTATTGTTGGAAGGGGGAGATCCAGGATCCACTCAAGATTCACATTTAGGGCTTCCCTGGTGGCGCAGTGGTTGGGAGTCCGCCTGCCGTTGCAGGGGACGCGGGTTCGTGGCCCGGTCCGGGAGGATCCCACATGCCGCGGAGCGGCTGGGCCCGTGAGCCATGGCCGCTGAGCCTGCGCGTCCGGAGCCTGTGCTCCGCAACGGGAGAGGCCCCAACAGTGAGAGGCCCGCGTACCGCAAAAAAAAAAAAAAAAAAGATTCACATTTAGTCATCATTTCTTTTACATTAATCTAGAAGAGTTCCCCAGCGTTTTTTTGTCTTTTGTAACATTGATATTTTTGAAAAGTACAAGTCAGTGTTTTTTTCAGAATGTCCTTAATTTGGATTAGTCTGTTTTCTCTTAAAGTTAAATGTTTTTTGGCAAGAATACTACACACGTGTGGTTGTGTCCTTAGTGCATCACAGTGGGAGGCACGTGATATCACTTTGTTCTATTATTGGTGATAGTGAGTTTGATCATTCAGTTGAGTTGTCTGCCAGATTTCGCCATTGTAAAGGACCTTTTCCTCTATGTAATCAACAGATAATCCAAGGGGAGCCTCTTATGAGAGTGTATGGATAAGTCTTTCACCTAATAGTTAATATCCATTGATGAAAATTCTTAATGACAAAACTGATGACTCTTTTCCCAGTGTTTTCTACCTTTTCCAGTAAAAGTAATGTGTTGAAAAGTAATTAAGTATACATTGAAATATTAATACTTTAGTGATTTATAAACAAGCCCATTATACTTTTAAAAATTAATACATTCATTATGTTCATTTACATCTCAGATGTTTTACAAATATAGCTTTAAAATGTACGGTATAGCCATTGTTCAAAAGGAAAGCAGCATCATTTTCATATAACCCTTTTAAAGCACTGGGCTTCCAAATATCGATGACCGGTATACTGGTGTGAGTCAGTTAAGTATACATTTGAATTAATAAATCAGCAAGCATGAATTAAGTGACATTTTAGGCCTACCCTGCCAGATGCCCCAGTGTCCTAAAAGAAATGTCCACAAGAAGCTATCAGTACTCGTAGATCGTCTCACATAGCTTGTTACTTGATTTTGATTACCTATTGCTGTGTAACAAATCACCCTAAAACATAGTGGCTTAGAACAACAACAATCCCTTATTTTACTTAAGAGATTTGCAATTTGGGTGGGACTCAATGGAGACAACTTATCTGCTCCTATCATGGCCAGCTGGGGCAGCTCAGCTTGAAACTGGAAGATCCACTTTCGAAATGATTCACTAACAAGGCTGGCAAGTTGATACTGGTTGTTGACTGGGAACTCAGCTGGGACTATTAAAGCTGCTTGTGCTTCCTCACAGCATGGTGCCTAAGAACAGGTGTAACAAGAGAATCAAACAAGCTATGTGGTAGGCAGAATTCTAAAATGACCCCTGCCCTTGCATAATCTCCTCCAGGTGTGGGCAGAACCTATGAATATGATTAGATATCACTCCCATGATTATATAACAAAAGGGAATTTGCAGATATAATTAAGGTCCCAAAGCAGCTGACCTTAACATAGGGAGATTCTCTAAGTGGACATGACCTAATCACATGAGGTGTTTTGTTTTTTGTTTTTGGCTTAAGACAACAGAAGTTTATTTTCTCACAGTTCTAGAGACTAAAAGTCCAAAATTCAGCAGGGTCACGCTCCCTTTTGGGGCTGCCTCTTCCATCTTCTGGTGACTACAAGCATTCCTTGGCTTGTGGCCACAATACTCCAGTCTTGGCCTCCATGGTAACATTGCCTCCTCCTCTTCTGTGTGTCTTCTCTCTGTCACATGAGCCATTTGAGTGTGGCTCTGGAGGTCAGAGACGGAGAAAGTCAGAGATTGAAAGTGTGAGAGGGATTTGACCTGAGGGAGATTCTCTATAGCTGGCTTTGAGTGTGAAGGGGGCCACGTGGCAAGGAATTTCGGCAGCCTCTAGGAGCTGAGGGAAGCCCCAGCTGAGTGCCAGCAAGGAGAGGCAGACCTCAGTCCTACAGCCACAAAGAACTGAATTCTTCCAACAGCATGCATGCCTTTTGAGACCCTGAGCAGAGAACCTAGCCATGCTGTGCCCGGAATTCTGACCTACAGACTGTGAGCTAATACGTGGGTGTTCTTTCAAGCCACTAAGTTTGTGATGATCTGTTGTGCAGCAATAGAAAACTAATATAAGCTGTATTTATTGGCTTTTATGATCTAGCCTCGGAAGTCCCATAACATAACTTTCTCCAGACAAAAGCCCACCCAAACTCAACGAGAGCGGACATAGACCCACCTCTGTAAGGCAGGAATGTTCAAAGTCATACTTTTTAAGAAGAGCATGTGGGATGGGAAATATTGTTGGACCACCTTTGGAAACTACAGTCTACTATATTCTCTAACTTGAAATCACATGACTATAGAACATTGGATCTCACGGATTGTCTGTACAATAGGGATGATAGTGGTACCTACCTCACAGCAGTATGGTGAGGTTTCAGTGTGTTCGTCCATGTTCAGTGCTTAATATAGGGCCTGGTGTATAAGAAGTGCTCAGTGAATTTTACCTGTTATCATTATTATCGTCCAGTCCAACCCTCTCAGTTTACAAATAAGGCAGGAAGCTTTAAGGAATTGTGTCATTTGCCACGGTGACTCGGTGAATTCATGGTAGACCAGGATTAAGATTTCCTTCTCTCACTGTAATCCTCTGCACAAATCACTTTAACGTCTGATGTGTTTCTGTCTTTCCAACTATGTTGTAAGTTCCCTTAGGCCAGCGAAAGTATCACCGAATGAAATATTCCTTCTCCCCACAAGCCTTTCTAATGTGTTGACTGGATTTGGCCCAAATTGAACAAGACAAGATCTGCCTGTTCAGAGGGGCATTTTAAAGCTAGAGAAACGGAGGTACAGACAACGGTACAGGCAACGTTTAAGTGACTTTCCTGGTAGATTCCCGGCTGGTAGATGCCTGGCTAAATATAGTCTTTGTGTAAGGTTTGTGCCTGGTAGATATTTGTTGGTTGTTACAGTTGCAATGAATGGCCCAAATGGAGGGTAAGACACTGTAATGGAACTTGGGGAGACTTGAGAAGGATACAAGGCTAGGAATGGGCAAAGCTGTAGCGAATCCTACCTGGCAAAGATAGTGACAAAACAGTTTTAGGATTAGAGAACATCAGTAATGCTGTCCTGGGATTACCCTTCCCCACAGGGAAATTAGGCTGCTGTATATTTCACTGTATTTTAATAGATGAGAGTAAGCAGTTAAAGGTTTATTATTATTATTGATAGTATTTCTCTACCATTATTATCATTTCTACTCTCTGTGCCAACATAAAGCTCTCAGGGCCCGCTGTGTGGCTCCACCTTGAGACACATGAACATGGAGGGCAAGTTCACTGGCATCTTTCAAAGGAAAGCGCTGGGAGAAGACTGGCAAATACTAAGATTCCCAGCTTTCCCCAGTCTACTGAAAACTTGCCCTCGCATACTTTCTTCTAACGAAGATTCCAGGTTTACAGGTCTCATGACATTTTGCTGGACGTTAAGGATCCGGACCCACGTGGCCGCTCAGTGAGTTCCAGGGCACTGGACCATGGAGAGCACACCTTTTGATTTTAATTTATTTTCTTTTTAACTTCTTATTCTGAAATAATTTCACATTCACGGAAAATTTAAATAGTTTAAAACAAGAATGACAAAGCAAGAAGTGTGAAAAGAACTCATGTATATCCTTCGCCGAGATTTACCAACTGTTAACATTCTGACACATTCACTGTATGGTTTTCTTTGCCCCTAAGAACTTCAGAACTTCAGTGTCTTTTTCCTAAGCATGCAGACGCTCGTGGACTTTCTCTTACGTTACCGCAATATACCCATCAACAGCAAGGCATTTACCGTTGATACAGTACTGTAATCTACAATCCTTATTCACATTTTGCCAATTGTCCCAATAAATGTCCTGTGTCACAGTTTTCTGTTTCCAGTCCAGGATGCAGACTGGGGTCACGCATTGCATTTAATTGTGATGTCCCTGTAGTCTCCTCTAATCTACAACAGTTCCTCCGCCTTTCCTCAGCATTCATGACCTTGACACTTTAGAAGCGTACAGGCCAGTGGTTTGATAGAATGTCCCTCAGTTTGGGTTCCCTTGATGTTTTCTCACGACCACGTGCAGGGAGTTCATGTTTGGCAGGAGCCCCGCAGAAGTGACATCCTGTGCCCGGCGCGGCACCTTACCAGGCACATGATGGCCATTAGTGAGACGAAGGTGGCCTTCTGGTGACTAGTGAGAGCAAGGTAATGTTCACTAGGTCTCTCCACTGTAAAGTCAGTATTTCCCCCTTTGTAATTCATAAGTAATTTGTGGGGAGATACTTTGAGACTATGTAAATATCCATTTCCTCATCAAATATTTTAGCATCCATTGATGATTCTTGCCTGAATCAAGAATTACCGTAATGGGAGTTCCCTGGTGGGCCAGTGGTTAGGACTCGGCGCTTTCACTGCCGTGGCCCGGGTTCAGTTCCTGGTTGGGGAACTAAGATCCCACAAGCCTTGCAGTGCGGCCCAAGGGGTGGGGGGAAAGGATTACTGTAATGATGACAGCATTTAATTAATTAATTTATTTTTGGCTGCGTTGGGTCTTCGTTGCTGCACGCAGGCTTTCTCTA
Organism: Delphinus delphis; assembly: GCF_949987515.2. Taxonomy (NCBI): domain Eukaryota; kingdom Metazoa; phylum Chordata; class Mammalia; order Artiodactyla; family Delphinidae; genus Delphinus; species Delphinus delphis. Next base: position 92,092,178 of record NC_082704.1, read on the forward strand.
GTTGCGGCGAGCAGGGGCTACTCTTCATTGTGGTGCGCGGGCTTCTCACTGTGGTGGCTTCTCTTGTTAAGGAGCACGGGCTCTAGGTGCACAGGCTTCAGTAGTTGTGGCTCGCAGGCTCAGTAGTTGTGGCTTGCGGGCTCTAGAGCACAGGCTCAGTAGTTGTGGTGCACAGGATTTGCTCCGCGGCATGTAGGATCTTCTCGGACCAGGGCTGGAACCCATGTCCCCTGCATTAGCAGGGGGATTCTTAACCACTGCGCCACCAGGGAAGTCCTAGCAGTTTATTTTTTAAATGATTTTCTGTCTTGTGGTCTAAAACAAAAATCAGATTGTATTTCATTAGAGCTTCCCTGGAATGCTGGCCAACATTTATAAAACATAAGACTATTCCTGAATTATGGCTATGAAAACTGAACATTTAGTATTTAGGTATTTTATGAAATTTGTTTTGGCCATATCTTATGCTGATTTCCTTGGAATATTTGCTCTCACATTGTACCAAAGGGAATCAGTAGCACCGTGCCTCGAGAGAAGCTGGATGAATAAGACAGTAGGCAGGGGCTTCCCTGGTGGCACAGTGGTTGAGAGTCTGCCTGCCAGTGCAGGGGACACGGGTTCGAGCCCTGGTCTGGGAGGATCCCACATGCCGTGGGGCAACTAGGCCCATGAGCCACAATTACTGAGCCTGCGTGTCTGGAGCCTGTGCTCCGCAACAAGAGAGGCCGCGATAGCGAGAGGCCCGCGCACCGCAGTGAAACTAGAGAGAGCCCTCGCACAGAAATGAAGACCCAACACAGCCATAAATAAATAAATAAAAATTAAAAAAAAAAACAGTAGGCGGATATATTGGCTCTGCTATTTTCAGTTACCGCAAAAAGTAATTTTAGAGCCATCTGTGGCCCTGATTCTAATCTTTTGCCTTCTTATGCCGTTTTTCCCCCCCTACACATGTGAATACAGTGGCTGAAGCCTGCGTGGTTATGCAGCGTCTTCCAGTAGCTAAGAGGACGTCAATTAAGTGTGTCATACCTCGGCTTCTCTAGCTATAAAACGCCCCCTGTGTCCTGGTCTGGTCTGGGTCCCTCCGTGCAATTGAGTGGCAGGAGGGGATCATTGGGTCCGGCCCCCAGTGGACCGTGGCTTCCTCCGCATCTCCTGTTTCATGTCTGCCTTATTCCTGTGTCCTCAGATCAGGTCAGTGGTGAAAGAAGCAGAAGGCTGCAGGCCTTCCTCCCCCTCCCCTGCCAGGGCCTCATTCGCAGCGTCCTGTCACCGGAAATAGGTCAGTGCCTACTCCTCACACATAGTCTTGGCACCGGAAATGAAAAAACCTTCTGTTAACCTTTTACTGAAAGGATCATCAAGTATTTTAAATCTTTGAAAATTTTGATATTTTAAAACTTTGTTTTGAAAGTGTTTCACACTTACAAAAAGGTTGCAAGAATGCAGAGAATTCTCATATACCCTTTCCTGAGATCCACCAAGGTCAGATTCTATCCGGGAAGCAGGGCCGCTGGATGAGAAGGGATTTGTTGCAGCGAATAGACGGGACGGAGCTGGGGATGTTATGGGGGAGGTGGAGGGAGGAAGAGTCGACAGCCGGTCAGAGCGAGGAGCCAAAGCGGGGCCTGGGCCCTGAAGGGAGGCTGACCAGGAGTCTAGTGCTGGGCCTGGGGAGAGGCGCTGGGGTCAGCCCCGCAGTCAGGGGGACGCGCTGGCCACGGAGCAGAGAAGAGAGCAAGCTGGAGTCCACCAGCACCTCTGTGCCTGCCTGCCTGCCTTCCACTGCGTTTAACCCTGCCGCCTTCTGAGAGTCAGTTTCCTTCTGCTGCAAACCTCTTGCAGTGATGTTTGAGCCAGCTCTTCCCTGGAATCGCGCGGGGAAGGCGATTCCGGAACCATGGTCCGGCTCAACCGGGTTGACACAGTACCAACCACTGCAGCCAAGTTGAAACTTTGCCATGTTCGTTTTAGTGTTCTCTTTATAGATATGCATGTGTATATGTGTGTGTGTGTATCTGTATATGTAACATATTTATATTTATATAATCCAAACACACATTACTTTTTATCTGAACCATTTGAGAGTAGGTTGCAAACATCATTTTGCTTTACTCCTTAATACTTCACTGTGTATTTCCTAAGAACAAAGATATTCTCTGATGTAACCACGGTATAGTTATCATTGATGAAATGTTGTATACAATATTTTATGTAATTATAGTGCACATTTCAGTTTTGTCAGTGGTCCCCAAAATGCCCTTTATTGCATTTTTTCTCTTCAGTACAGGACCCATGCAGGGCATTTAGTAGTCCCCTTTCATCTGGAACAGTTCCTCAGCCTTTCTCTGTTTTTCATACCATGGACATTTTTGAAGAGCACAGACCAGTTATTTTATAGACTGTTCCTCAGTTGGGGCCTGCCTGATGTTTCCTCACAGAGTCACATCTCAGCCAAAATACTGTCAAAGTGATCGGTGTCCTTCCCAGAGTATCACATCCAGAAGCACGTGTCTGTCTGCCCCGCACTGGTAATGTCCATTTTCATTACCTAGTCAAGGCATTGTCCAGTTTCTCCACTGCAGAGATACGACTGCCCCTTGCAGCTAATAAACGCTCAGTAGGTAATTACTTTAAGACTATGTAAATATCCTGCTCCTTGTCAGACTTTCTCTCCCATAGATTCAGCGTCCATCTTCTCCAAATCCATATTTACTGTGATGGATGCAGAGTGGTGATTTTCCAGTTCCACCAGTCCATCCATGTATATCCGTCAGCATTACTATAAGGAAGACCCTCCCTTCTCCCTCCATTTTTTGTTTGTTTGTTTGTTTGTGCTGCACCGCTTGCGGTATCTTAGTTCCCCGACCAGGGACCAAACCCGGGCCCTTGACAGTGAAAGTGCCGAGTCCTAACCACTGGACTGCCAGGGAATTCCCCCTTCTCCCCCTTTTTATATACTTACCTATTTATTATTAAGGTGGTCTCCTGGATTCCTACTTTATTCAGTGGGTTATAATCCTTTACTGTCCCCTTAATTTGATGCCCTAATCAGCCCATGTTTGGACAGTGGGAGCCTCTTGAAGCTGTCTCCTCTGACCTTTCAGCATTAAACTCCACAAAATGATACACCCTGCAAGGGCTGTCTTCTCCCCGATTTATTCCATGCTGTCCACCCCCATCCCCAAACTTACAGGTAACTAACTACATTGTTTTCTGGTTCATCCTTCCTGTGTTTCCTTTTGCAAAAGTGAGGAGATACGTGCATATTTACTTATTTCCCTTTCTTACACAAATGGGAACAGACTGTTTAAACTCCTTTTCACTTTACAGTATATCCTGGAAACCACCCCACATCACCTCACACAGATCTTCCACATTCTTTTTTCTACAGCTATGTAGTACTCCATTGTGTGGGTGTATCATCGTTTATTTAGCCAGTAGCCTTGATTTGGACACTTGGGTAGTTTCTACTATTTGGTGAGTACGAATAATGCTGAATACCCTTGTGTCTGTATTTTCTTGTTGTTACTGGTGTATTTTAAGAGGAAGGCCCTAGAAATGGTACTGCTGGGTCAAAGGGTAAATACAAACCTAGTTTTGCCAGATATTGACAAATTCACCTTCCGTTTTGCATTCTCACAGTGTTTAAGAGTGTCTGTTACCGCACAGCCTTGTCAACAGTATATTGTCAGGCTTTAGAATGTTTGCTAACCTCATAGATGAGAAATGGTATCTCACTGTAGTTTTTTCTAATAACAGCTGTATTGAGGTACAGTTCACATACCGTACAATTCACCCATTTGAAATGTACAGTGGTTTTTAGTGTTTTCAGAGCTGTGCCATCATCACGGTAATCAATTTTAGAACATTTTCGTCGCCCCGAAAAGAAACCCCTTACCCGTTAGCAGTCCCTCCTCATTGTCCCCTCCCCGAAGTCCCTGGCAGCCTCTCGACTCCTTCCTGACTCTAAGAAGTTGCCTATCCTGGACATTTCATATATGTGACATTAGGTCTGGCTTCTTTCATTTAGCGTTATGTTTTCAAGGTTCGTCCATGTGGTAGTGTGTGTGTCGGTACCTCATTCCTTTTTACGGCAGAACACTCTTCTACAATGTGGAGAGACCACATTGTGTTCATCCATTCATCAGTTGATGGGCATTTGGGTTGTTTCCGCCTTTTGGCTATTGTGAATAGTGCTGCTGTGAACATCTGTGTACAAGGTTTTTGGGTTTTTTGTTTGTTTTTTTAATTGAAGTATAGTTGATTTACAATGTTGTGCCCATCTCTGCTGTACATCAAAGTGTCTCAGTTATACACATGTAGACATTCTTTGTTTGTATCCTTTTCCATTATGGTTTATCACAGGGTATTGAATATAGTTCCCTGTGCTGTACAGTAGGACCTTGTTGTTTATCCATCCTGTATATGCTAGTTTACATCTGCTAACCCCAAACTCCCAGTCCTCCCCTCCCCTCGGCAACCACAAGTCTGTTCTCTAGGTCTGTGAGTCTGTTTCTGTTTTGTAGGTAAGTTCATTTGTGCCATATTTTAGATTCCACATATAAGTGATATCATATGTTATTTGTCTCTTTTTAACTTCACTTAATATGATAATCTCTAGTTGCATCCATGTTGCTGCAAATGGCATTATTTCATTCCTTTTTGAGTAGTATTCCATTGTGTGTGTGTGTGTATATATATATATATATATATATATATATACACAAACATACCACATCTTCTTTATCCATTCATCTGTCATTGGACATTTAGGTTGTTTCCGTGTCTTGGCTATTGTGAATAGTGCTGCTGTGAACATAGGGGTGCATGTATCTTTTTGAATTAGAGTTTTGTCCAGGTATATGCCCAGGAGTGGGATTGCTGGATCATATGGTGATTCTGTGTTTACTCTTCTGAGGAACCTCCATACTGTTCTCCATAGTGGCTGCACCAACTTACATTCCCACCAACAGTGTAGAAGGGGGTTCCCTTTTCTCCACACCCTCTCCAGCATTTGTTATTTGTAGACTTTTTAATGATGGCCATTCTTACAGGTGTGAGGTAGTGCCTCATTGTGGTTTTGATTTGCATTTCTCTAATAATTAGTGATGTCGAGCATCTTTTCATGTGCCTACTGGCCATCTGTACGTCTTCTTTGGAGAAATGTCTATTAAGCTCTTCTGCCCATTTTTTGATTGGGTTGTTTTACGTGGTTGTATGTTTTCACTTCTCTTGGGTAGATCCCTAGGAGTGGAATGACTGGGTCATATGGTAACTCCATGTTTAGTCTTTTGAAAAACTGTCAGACTGTTTTTCCAAAGTGGCTTCAACGTCTTACATTCCCACCAGCGGTGTACGAGGGTTCCAATGTCTCTGCAGCCTCAGTAATGCTTGTTGTTCTGTTTTTGATCGCAGCCATCCTAGTTGATGTTCTCAGTGTAGTTTTAATTTGCACTCTTACTATTGAGTGAATTTGAGGATCTTTTCACATGTTTAAGGGCCATTTTACTATGCTTTTAGGTGAATTGTCAATTCATGTCTTTGGCTTGTTTCTATATGGGAATTTTGGACTTTTTTCCCCTCTCATTTTGAAAGTTCTCTCTGTATTAGACATATTAGTACTTTATCTGTGAGGTATGTCGCAAATATTTTCTTCTTTTGTGGTGTTTTTAGCAGCATTACTCATAATAGCCTCACACTGTGAACGGGCATTTCAAATGTGGTCTATCCATTACTGGGATACTGTTCAGCAATAAAAAGGAAGGAACTATGGATACATGCTATGACATAAATGAACTTCAAAAACCTGATGCGCAATGAAAGAAGCCAGACACAGGAGACCACATGCTATATGATGTCGTTTATATAAAATATCCAGAAAAGGCAGATATATAGAGACAGAAAGTAGAGTAGTGGTTGCCTGGCTCAGGGGATCAGAGTGCAAAATGGGATCAACAGTAAATGTGCATGAGGGATCTTGGGTATGAGAAGGTTCTAAACTGATTTGTGGCAGTGTCGCACAGCTTGGTAAATTTACTAAAACATCATTGAATTGTACACTTGAAATAGGTACGTTATATGATATCTAAAATATACCTCAATAAAATTAGAAAAAAAATTATATTTTTAGATAGTAAAATTTATCAACCTTTTCTTTCATTGCATCTGGGTTTTGAGTCGAGTTGGGAAAGCTGTTCCCTACACTTGGGCCATTGAAGTAATTCACCCTGTTTTCTTCCAATACTTGTATGGTTTCTTTCTCTGTCTTTAAAATCTAGATCTCTCACCCATTTGGAGTTTGTTCTTGCGTGTGCTGGGAGATAAGAGATCTAGTTTTATCTTTTCCTGTTTGGAGTTTGTTCTTGCGTGTGCTGGGAGATAAGGGATCTAGTTTTATCTTTTTCCAAATGGGTATCCTGTCGCCCCAACATTTATTCAGAAGTTCACCTTTGCCCAGTGATTTGAGATGCCACTTCTACCATATACTAAATTTCTGTATGTACTTCAGTCTATTTCTAGACTTTCTGTTCTATTCCATTGGTTTGTCTATCAGTGCATCAATACCATACTGTTTTTTTTAGTGGAACATTTTATTTTATTTATTTTCGTGGTACGCGGGCCTCTCACTGTTGTGGCCTCTCCCATTGCGGAGCACAGGCTTCAGACGCGGGCTCAGCAGCCATGGCTCACAGGCCCAGCTGCTCCGTGGCATGTGGGATCTTCCCGGACCGGGGCGCGAACCCGTGTCCCCTGCATCGGCAGGCGGACTCTCAACCACTGCGCCACCAGGGAAGCCCTATTTTTTATTCTTTTTAATATATCTTTATTGGAGTATAATTGCTTCACAGTACTGTGTTAGTTTCTGTTGCACAACAAAGCGAATCAGCCATATGCATACACATGTCCCCATATCCCCTCCCTCTTGAGCCTCCCTCCCATCCTCCCTATCCCCACCCCCGTAGGTCATCCGCAAAGCACCGAGCCGATCTCCCTGTGCTATGCTGCTGCTTCCCACCAGCCAACTATTTTACATTCAGTAGTGTATATATGTTGATGCTACTCTCACTTTGCCCCAGCTTCGCCCTCCCATCCCATTTCCTCAAGTCCATTTTCTGCGTCTACCTCTTTATTCCTGCCCTGCAACTAGGTTCATCAGTACCTTTTTTTTTTAGATTCCATATATATGCGTTAGCATAAACCATACTGTTTTAATCATAGGGGCTTTATGTTTTAATATCTGGTAGAGAGTTCACCCTTGTAACTTTTCCTTTTCACTGTTCTCTTAGTTTTTCATATATAAACTTTAGGATCAACCTGTCTAGCTCCATAAAAACATTTTTATTTTCATTAGGATCAGATTAAATGTGTTAATTAACTTAGGAAGAACTGACATTTTTATGATGATGTTGTGGGTTGAATTTTGTCCACCACAAAGATATGTTGAAGTTCTAACCCCTGGTACCACACAAGGTGACCTTATTTGGAAATAGGGTCGTTGCAGATGTAAGTAGTTAAGATGAGGTCATACTGGAGTGGGCCCAGTACTGAGGGTGGGCCCTTAGTCCAATATGACTGTTCTTATAAAAAGGAATTCTGCCTCAAGTCTAGCATAGAAATACAGGTTTGAGTTTCCAGCCTGCTGGCCTGTGCCCACAATCACATGAACCAGCTCCTTAAAATAAATGTGCATGTATATATGTGTGTGTATATGTATTTTTCATACATTCTCTGGAGCACACCGACTGATATACATGTTGTTTTTCTATTCAAAAAGATGTCTTTTCATTTGTCTATTTTTGTGTCTTTTAAGAGTGGTTCAAAATTGAAACTTGGTTTCTATAGCCATGGTTTGAGATATAACATTCTGGGCTTGTACGTTCTTTCCTTGGGTTTCTTGACAATGCTGTTCTGCCCTCGCAGTACTTTGTATATTACACATGAGAAGTCTGATGCTAGGCAAATTTTCTTATTCATATAAGTAATTTGACCTTGTGCCTGGAAGCCCTGAAGATCTTTTGTCTTAAAAGTCTAAAATTTTAATGAGATATGTCTCAGAGTTGATAGATTAGTGTCAATTTTCTGAAGTACATGGTGGGCCATTTCAATATGTAGATTTAAATTTTCTCTTATTTCTTGGATTAGAGTTTAAAAAAAGGTAATGTCACCGAAGATTAGACATATTGAGATCATGTGCCTCCTGACATCATGAGCAAATATCAAACCAACAATTTTATAGAGAGACATTCTATAAAATCACTGGCCATTACTTTTTCAAAAGTGAACCAGTGGTCCAGTGGTCAGGACTCGGCACTTTCACTTGCTGGGGCCCCGGGTTCAATCCCTGGTCCAGTCTCTGGTTGGGGAACTGAGACTAAGGAGACAGGACAACTAAGCGAAATGCGCTCCTGGACTGCATCTGGGTCCAGTAAAAGGTCACTAGAGTAGGACAACTGACATAATTTACTAACCAAAGTTTGTTCCTATTATTTGCAATCAAGAAACTAGCCAGTACATATCAGTGGTACAATGATGGGCCCAAGCAGAGTTCCTTGAATTTGGTACTATTATTATAGTTTATATTAAGCATTCACAAACCTTTGAGCATGTTATCCCACTGAATGCTGACTTTCACAAACCTGGAGTATTACCATCCCCGTTATGTAGATGAAAAACTTTGATTCAGAGAGGATTAAGGGATTTGCCCAAGATTGTTCAGCTAATAAGTGGTGAATTGGATAACTGAATTCATCTTTATTTCAGTTACAGTGCTTCTTAACTAATGCCTTTTTCTGACGACAACTTATTTTTCCAGGAAACCACTGCATAGTCTGTCGTGAAAAGGCTGGAAAGAAACCTACCGGAAGCCAAGGTTGGAAGGCCTGATGCCACTGCACGTTTTGGAAATTGTTGGTCGATCACCCATTAAAAAGTAAGTTTATGGCTTCCATATTATTTGGTACTAGTGAAAATGGATTCAGGATAGCATTCCTTCACAAAAGACAGCCAAAGAAAGTAAAAAACCAATTTTCTATTACTCTTAACAGAATTAGGCTATAAGCAGCATCTACCACATGTAGAATCTCAGGTATTTTATAAACCTGGAATATCCCACCGATTAGATATAAAGTGACTGGGTTTTCTCTTTCAGTGTCAGTGGAATAGTCTGCCATGAGCCTGACTTTCCTGCCTCTCACACAAATCTTGACCTCATGATTTATGTTCCTGAACAAATTAGACTTAAGAGCAAATCATCAGCAACAGGTATAATAATCTTGGCAGAACATTTATTTTAATTAATTGCTTTCTGCCTACCACAGATGGAAGGGTGCTAATGCAAGGATTAGTGCTGTCATGTTGATTTTTTTTCTTCTCCTAGAACTTAGTCTCATCAGTTTTAAATTACAAAGGCACTGGTTTACTTCCTATTTCATCATAACAATCTAACTTCTGTGGCAATATTTATATAATAAACTTGTGAAAGAAGAAGGAATTTTAACTGCTCTGCAGCGTTGTAGATCCCTGTTCCCCAGACATAGGCCCTGTTGGGTTCCGTGGGGGTCAGAGTGTTTGCGGAAAATGCCCTCACCCTCATAAACCTGGCAGGGGGTAGTGGTGGAGAACACTTGAATGATTTTAGGGCCATTAGTTTTTCTTTCCTGTGGAGTTATCAGCTTCACTATTTATAGTTCAGTGAGAGGCAAAAAGAAAACAAAAATTTCCTCCACTCTATGGAAGTTTAACACTGTAACTGTCAGCGGTATCCTGCAGTAGTGGTAGAAAACGCAGCTAAATAGACTCTGTCTTCTCAGGTTATTGATTTGATGTTCTTTGCAAAGAAGAGGCAGACAGAGCTAATACTAAACCCAAGTAGGGTTCAAAAAGGTGAATATTACAACTAATTGATTGTAGAGTATGAAGAACTAATAAGGTAAAGGCTTAAGGGATACCGTTTTAAATTCTTATAGCTTACCCAATTCGATTTTTAAACTTCAGGATTATGTAGCTAAGTTACTTCAGTATGAGAGTTGTGCTGCCCTGCCCCTGGGAAGGAAATTTAAGCCTTCCCTACCTGAAGTCTAAGTAAGTGTGAATTTATCACATATTCTGTATAAATTCAGTAACAAGCATAGTAATTGAAATGTCCTCCTCATATTGGTAATGAATCTCAGGAGGCAGTGAGAATAAACCGTTTGTGTAACAAAATAGCCAATTCTGATTAGATTACAGCCAATTTTGATTAGATTAAAACCCTTTTCAGTTAGGTTTTTACAATATAAAATAGCTCTAATATTGAAATGACACAAATTTGGAATCATTATTAACTTTATTTGCCACTCTTTATTATTGGTCCACTTCCACATGAAAAGTAGGGAGCATCTACTTCCACTTAGCATTCTATAGAATAACCAGAGTAACTTACAAAAGGGGAAAAATTACTGAAATCATGCCCCACGATGTCCCCCACATGTTTTTGTGTGTGTAATTACAAGCATCTATAACTCCACAAAGCTAGTTCCTGTTTACATCAATGTAGTATCTATCTTTAATATCCACACCTGACCATTCGGATCACCAAACTTTCAGAAGAGGTTAAAAAACAGCTGTAGTCTGTCAATCAGATGGAAGTCCAAATCTAAGTGACTATATAAGCACATACATAGTTTAGAGCTGCTTGAAGTTAAAAACCTTTACTCGTTTCAGAGGTATTTACATTAAGACGTTCATGTTCATAGTATATGACAGTCCAATTATCACTTTCACCTGTCCTGTGTAAGGAAGTAAGTTAAGCATTTTAAGCATTTCAAATTCAGTGCATTTTCCCAACACAAACTGTCCTATATGAAATAAATATTTATTTCAGTGCATGTTTCCAAATATTAAATGGAATGAAATTAATTGTATTAAATGGTTATATCAATCATAGTATTTGAGCATCTATATCACACAGCTATAATTCGCTCTAAAAGAGCATCATCACAGGCACACAAAATAGAGAACACAAATCTGCTTTTTTATACTATCTACTTTACACACTAAAAGATTTATTATAACGAAAATTTCCAAACCCCTTTTCTAAGTTGGCATAAGGAAAGTTCAATCCATTCGAATCTTCTGGTTTGTCATCCTATAAATGATGCTATCATATCCAGGATCCATGTTCCAAATATTGTAAGAGGTGATAATCACAGCCAAGGCCAAGGCGATCATTATCCAAAGTATCATGTTGAAAACCACTGGATATTCAAAATTATACTTATATGCGAGGTTATAGGTACTTGATGGGTCCTTCTACAATAAAGAAATCAAGAGGGAAGAATGTTTGTTAAGTTAGGAAATTATCCCAGTTTGCTAGCTATGATTCATTTATCTAACAAACTATATTAATAAGTGGCATAAGAGCTCCTTTTATATTAGGAGGAACCAAGAAGGGGAGCCTTCACAGAGAAGGTAAGCACACTGTTTGGTGGAGGTATATATATAGTGCTCCAACTGCTTGCAACGCCGATAACGTGACTGTAAGTATACTGTGATCCAGCCAGTTCATGCCCTGGGGAACACACTTGTAGATGTAGATGTGTACCAAGACATGTGCAAGGATATCCATCAACGGGATGGACAATTGTGGCACATCCCGTGGAACATAGAGTAGTTCAGGTCATTTTACTGCTGTATTTATCAACTTGCATGGCTCTTAAAAACAATACTGAGCCTTTGCTCAGAGTAAAATACATATAGTATGATTCTAGACAGGCAAAACCAAACATTATTTAAGGATAAATACATATTTATTAAAACTGTAAAGAAAAAGCCAGGGAATGGTTAGCCAGGGAATGGTTAACATAATATTCAGGAGAGCAATTACCTCTAGATGGGGAGGGTAAAGGAATAAGACAAGAGGGAGCTTCAGAAGAACAAGTATTCTCTTCAGCTTTATAACGTTAATTTTTAGAATTCTTCACTAGTATTACATGTTACATACTTTGTATGCTGTGTGTGGAAGGTGTGTCCTGCCAGGGAGGCTTTACATTTGCTTCTGCTGGAGGCCACCGGTCTTACCAGCCTGGGGCTGAGGTTTGTGTCAGTTTCTTGGCCTGGGGCTTCCTAGAACTTGCGGATAGTATAAATGTGAGCCTCAAACCCACATAAAGGTGGCCCTGTGGTTAAGGATTCCCTAGGAGACATTCCACCCCCAGCACATACCCCGACTGCACAGCCCCCAAGCTGCCTTCCTGTCTCCTTCTGCTGGCAGGCAGGCTGTTTTCTAGTCTGCCCTCACTGCGGGCACAGCCCTTTCAGGGTCCCATCAGGGTCCCAGCTTCACGGGGAGGCGTCAGTTCCAACTCCCCACAGAGAGCCCAGTTGCTCAGTAACCCAACTGGAAATGTTCCCAGGACAGCCTAACACAGTTCTCCAGTTCCCTTTCTTAGTTGCTCCTTAAGAGTTTCCTTTACTTTTTTGAGAGTTAAACTGTGCATTCAAGAGGGTGTTTACTTTTTATCCACTATTTCTAGCTCTGTAGTCGGAAAATTTCGCTTTGTCTAGCCTGCCATGCTGTCTTAAACAGAAGTCTTTCCACTCCGAAACAATCGCAAACCAGTCACATCTAGATTATCTTGAACACATTCATTATTTTTGAGCATCTCACTCTAAGTCCCACACAGCGATTGGTAAAACAGAGGAGAGTGCGGGCTGCAACCAAAGGAGAGCGTCCCTAAACGACTGGGAATCCGCCTGCTCTGAGAGATGAAGCCAGCTGTAAGTAATGTTCTTGGCCGTGCGCACACACACGCTTGTTTTACTAGGGCTGGCACCCTTGCCTATGTCCTCTAAATGCTTAAAAATCAAAGCAAGATCCAGGTCAAAATTGTATTAATAGAGAGTGTACGTAGCCGGAAAATGGGAGACTGTACCACAAAGACAATGTACCTCTGAGAAAAGCAGACTCCACAAGTTGAGAGCACCACACCACTCCCTCATGTTAACTTCTGAGGTCTCCTTGTAATACCCATATTTGAATTACCTTATGGGCTCTGACACATTTGCTTTTATCCCTAACAAAGTCTTGCATTATCTGACTACAACCCCAAAGAACTGAGCATCACTGGCAAAACACACATACCTACGTGAATAACTACGTGAATAAGAAACCTGCGATTTACTGACTGCTCATTCATACTGCCCACGAGTGATACAGGATTTAGTGGGGTTTTTAGAGTTAATCTAAAAACGTACTCACCGCTTGTTTTGCCTCGAGGATAGTCCTAGTCTTCCTCGCAAGGGATGTGTCGAACGATCTGACAGTCACTAACTCTACCACTGCATTCCCACCGTAGAGATTGTACATGTCATCTGCAAACTGAAGAGTTATTGACGTTACTATGAATCTCAAAACACATACTTATTTAAAATTTTTGTAAAGCTTCTGTGCACTACAAGAAAAAATACAAATACCTACTGGGTCATGAAATACAGTGTGTCTTAAAATAGGCAAGTCTTAAAGGTTTAAATATTCAGAGAAGTGTTAAGATTCTATAAACGTTCAAAATAAAATTACTTCCAGAAAGGAGTAGTCACTGAATTTGTTGGTGTATAAGTTGGGGGCAGGGAAGTAGGAAAAATGAAATCTTTGTTGTCTCTGGTTGATTGCAAACATCTACAAAGATTTAACTATGAAGCCTCACTGAAGAGCTGCAGGTGAATAACGTCAAGGGCAGAAGAAAACTAGCATTTACTAGTATCTGCTAAATGTCTGGTACTGTGCTAAGTGTTCTCCTTCGGTTATTTCATGGGGATTAACGGGGACAGAGTTTCGGGGAAGCTGAAAGTTCTGGCGATGGATGGTGGTACAGTTGCCCAACAATGTGAATGTACTTAGTGCCACAGAGCTGTATATACTTAGAAATGGTTAAATGGTAAATTTATGTTAGATATATTTTACCAGAGACATCCCTGGGATTTCCCTGGTGGTCCAGTGGTTAGGACTTGGCACTTTCACTGCCGGGGCCCGGGTTCGATCCCTGGTCGAGGAACTAAGATCCTGCAAGCCGCTCGGCAAGGCCAAAAAAAAGACGAAAGACAGACATCCCAACATACACCTGTGACCTACTCCATCCTCGGTCACTGAAATTAGAGGGCCCCTCAAAGAAGGTGAGTAAAAAGACTTCAATCAATAATTTCACTAAGCAGATTTTTCCCTAAAAGTCAAGTGCTCTAACTGCTCACACCCCATTCACTGATGGTTTACCTTTTGTAGAGCATCAACAAGGATCTTAGAAGCATCTCTAAATTGTTCAGAGTCTTCCCCGTAACGTTTCCCAATTTCGTCCAAACCTGCCAGCTCCAGTGAGTATAAATCAGGAGAATGATCCTTGGCTAGATGCTTATGTCGAGACAACTTAGGAGAACAAACAAAAGGAAATAGATGAAGTATTGTCAAACACAGCCAGTTGGAGTTTTACACCTAACTAAACTAGGCAGAAACACCCCAGGGTACCACAATAGTCTAGAACGGTGGCAAACAGAACTGGTTTAAATGGGAGTTTCTGATAAATCCAACACAAATCTCATTTTTAGGAGCAGTTATAATAAAAGCTCTTTTAAAAATTAAAAATTTCTTAGTTTAAAAACCTCAGGTACGGGCCAGGGTATGAAAGAGCAGATGGTTGGACCAGGCTGATCCCAGAAGAGATGAGCCATCAGTGCTCACAGAGCAGTCACCTCCCACACCACCAGCACTACACTTCCACACTCCCCAAACCAACCCCACTGAGAGTTTGGGCAACAACTTCAGAAGACGGCACACGGGTAAGATTTTCTATTTCATCATAGGAGGGTTTTTTTAAAAAAGTCATTCACCAAAATCACCAAAAATATATATATATATATATATATATATATATATATATATATACACACACACACACACTACAGGCATATATATTCCCTTCCTGACTTGGTCGACTGCATTATTAGTCCAAACTGTTTAAGTCTTGATGTCTGAGTCTTGATGTCTGACAAGAAATCAACAGGTCAGAAGCCTGTGTTCTTGGAAGATATATTAATACTATCCCTCCTAAAGGTAGAAATGCAAAGTAATTTGTTAACATGCGATGAGTTCAAACTTCCCAACACCACTGCTGATTTCTCAACTTCCATGGAATCATAAATCTAGGGCACATAAACTTTTTGACTGGTTTCACTATCATTCAACTATCATTCAAGGACTCTCTAGAAATGTCTTCCGGAACCAGAATAAATGGAACTGAAAAATTAGAGAAGCCTACTTACCAGACTTGAAATATCATGTAGCACTTGCAGTTCAGAAAGAAAAAGCAGATCAACCTGCAGAGAGCAGAAAGAAATGAGCATTATTTTATTTTATTTATTTATCTATTTTTTTGCGGTACACGGGCCTCTCACTGTTGTGGCCTCTCCCGTTGCGGAGCACAGGATCCGGACGTGCACGCTCAGCGGCCATGGCTCACGGGCCCAGCCGCTCCACGGCATGTGGGATCTTCCCGGACCGGGCCACGAACCCGCGTCCCCTGCATCGGCAGGCGGACTCCCAACCACTGCGCCACCAGGGAAGCCCAACAGCTTTATTTTTGATAAAGCTGTGATAAAGCATCTAAACTCTAAACTGGTTTTCCCTCAGGACATCAGAACATTCTGGCGCACTGCAACGAGGTCCTGCCAATAGCCTACTTTGCTCACATCCCTTGAAGAATAAAAGATGGTGGTCCTGGTCATCCAGAGTAGGTGAAGAAGGGAGGCTACCACAAAGGTGGCACGCCATGTGGTTAAGAGGGTGCATGAACAGGTGGTGAAGCTGGCATACAGGAGTCAAAAGTAAGGGTGGTGCCCTCCACTGTACAGTCAAGAATGAATTAGAAAAATGAGGCAACACATCAAAAGTGGCAGTGAATAATGGCTCCCACATTACCAGGTCCACACAGCTCTACCAACTAGTTACTGTGATTTCTGGCCTGTCAGGATCAATTGGTGGCAACCCTTGCGCTAGAACGTAGTGCTATTTATTACTACAGATCAGCTCACAAACAGAGTCAATTCATTCATGAGATTCATTTTTTAAAAATTACACTAAAGGAAAAAAGAATCTACTCCAAGCAATAAACTTGCAAAACTTTTCATTTTCTAAAAGGTCAAGTTTGCTCTAAAGTCAGGAGCATAAGAAATGGGCAATTACTAATGATGTTCATTTATTCATTCAATAACTGTACTACTTACTTCATTGTTCCTACTCAGAGAATTGAGGGGAAGTGAACTGAGAACAGAGTTTTCTTGAAACAGTCGATTGCGGAGCTGTCTTAGTGTTACTGAGAGATCTTCAAAAACCGAGTTTGCCTTCCCCACCATGTACACTCTCTGCAAGAATCCAAAAATTTTGTTACATTCTACAGAATAATTCCAATATACAGAGGTCTGTCAGCATTTTTCATAAATTTTCATTAAATAAAGCAAGCTTATTTTTTAAAGCATTTAAAATAAAAACTGTATCACACTTACTTCCTCACTGGGAGCCAACTGTAAAACTACAGGAGTTTCTTCAGAAAATAAGGAGTGAATGGAATTTGCAACGCTGTCAAGACTAAAAGGAACTGCCTGAAATTTAATAGTGAGATCTTAATTATTATCAGAACCAAAATGGGAAGAAAAATCATTTACATAGTATTAAAAAAAGAGCCTTAAAAAAAATGTACCAGCATTTTCTATGGAAATCAAAAAATCATATCCAAACACAAAGAGCCCTTTTGAGGGCACAAGAAGATTAAACAGCCCCCTAGTGGGCCAATGAGTTCGTGTCTCCAAATGTGCCTATATGAGAAAAAACGTGCAAAATAAAGGACAAAACATTACCTTCCACAAACGACCATTTTCTGGTGGTCATTCAGGTATTTTAAGCAGCAATACATCTGGTTTCAATATTGATAAAATATGCCACAATGAATGTATATTCTACAATAATGATAATGTATTAACTTGCATTTAAGAGAAGGTCAAAGGAATTTGAAGACTTGAATATAATTGAAAGAGACCATTTTTCATTTCAGAATTTTAAAAATGTTTATAAGATGTAGGGTTTGGTCTTCAGATAGACTGAAGACTCAGGCAAGGCATAAAGTATGTCACAAGAATTCTGAATGTGAAATTTATCTTGGGAACACATGATATTAATAAACCGAAATAGCTAATTGTGATAAAAATGTACTTTTTTCCGTGAATTTATTATTAAAGTGAAACATACACATAATATGGTGCACAGATCTTGGAGTCAAAGCTCAAGGAATATTTACAAATGGATATGCTCATATAAGCCAACCAGAGCAAAACAAAACATCAGCGCCCTACAAGTCTCTCTCCCCACTCCCTCCACCCCCAGGGGTAACCAAAATTCTGACGTCTATTCCCATAGACCTGTTTTTGCCCCACATTATTTTATGGTAATTTTCCCCTCAAAAACTTATTTTATTCTTAATATTATTACAACAAGCAGTACAGTAGTAATGTTTTTGTTTTAATGGAGATTTCGTACAGTGATTTTTTTTCCCCCAGTAATTGCCTTTACTATTATTAAAAGGTTCATGTGTATAAGTAGCTCGTTAACGTGGGCCAGGCAGAAATAAATGTGATTAATAAACGTGAAGTGTAATCTGTTTTTACTCTTACACAAGATGCATATTAACTCTTCCCCAAATTCTCTTAAAATAAGTTAATGAGTAACTGAAGAAGGGGAAGAGTTCCAGCTTGCAAAAGCATCCTGTTACAAGCTCCCTGAGTCAGCCACAAGCGCTCCTCCTTTTGCAAGCACACACTTCACTTCCTTGGGCTTTGGAAGGAATACGAGAACATGTAACAAACTCTCCAGCCTCATTTCACCTCAGTGGCACACACAGCAGGAAAGTTGAAGATTAAAGGTAACGTGTCCCTAGCAATCAAATTGGAGAAGCTACTGAGTCAGGTGAGCGCCAAACTGTGAAGGAAAAGAAAAAATTATATAGACTGCTATACTATAAAAGGAAAAAAGGTCACGCTTAAAATCCCATGACTGTTTTCTTCTACTACATTATAAGGATACACGTTTGTCCTGGGAAAAATGTAAATTCTGTATCTACAGGACTTGAAATCTAATGATAACAGCTAGCTAATCAAATAGAAGCTTTAAGTGGAATTCTAAGGCTTTTCCTTTTTTTGGGGGTGATTTTTCCCTCAGAGCTTTATATCTTTCCACCTACTGCCACTAAAAGGATTAGAAGCAGTCAGTCAGGGTCAAGCAATAACATGACCTCTTTTTAAATGTTTAGTTTTGGATTGTAGGCTAATGAAAATCTTAATGGCATATTGGATTTTTAATATACTTTATTTTTTGGCTGTGCTGTGTGGCCTATGGGATCGTAGTTTCCTGACCACGGATGGAACCTGTGCCCCCTGCAGTGGAAACGCGGCGTCTTAACCACTGGACCAGGGACGTCCCATATATACATTTTGTTTTGTTTTGTTTCCCTTTTTTGCGGTACGCAGGCCTCTCACCGCTGTGGCCTCTCCCGCTGTGGAGCGCAGGCTCAGCGGCCATGGCTCACAGGCCCAGCCGCTCCGCGGCATGTGGGATCCTCCCGGACTGGGGCACGAACCCGTGTCCCCTGCATCGGCAGGCAGACTCTCAACCACTGCGCCACCAGGGAAGCCCCCATATATACGGTTTTAAAAGAGATCTTCTACAGTGATTTTCACAGAAATCACATAACAAGCTACTTAATAATCTTTGCGAAGACTAAAAGTATCTTTTTCACGTCTTGCATTTTTATTGTTCCCTTCCTTCCATTTACTCTGAAATTCTTCTGGTTTCTTTAGCTCATTAATTTCCAATCTTTTAAATTATCTAACATGTGCCTGTAGGGTTATAAATTTTCCTGCTTCTTACCACTTTAGCTGTGCCCCACAATTTTTAAATATATGGCACATTTGTGATATTCAGTTCCAAATAATTTCAGCACTTCCACCATAATTTTCTCCTCAACCAATGAATTATTTAGGACTGTGTCTATTCCAGCTATCTTTTCTTGTTGGCTTTTTAAAAATTAATTTTTAAGAGTTATATATATACATGCGGTTTAAAGAGACAATTATCTAAGACTTTCTATGGAAGATAAGTTTGCGCATCCACTTCCTATTTCTATGAGGTACTTTCTTTCCTCCCCCGTCTTTTTTCTTCCTCACTTCGAGTTAGTTTTTCCAGTTTTATTGAGATACCGTTAACATACATCACTGTGTAAGTTTTAAGGTATACAACATGATGGTTTGACTTACATATACTGTGAAATGATTACTGCAATAAGTTTAGTGAACATCCATCATCTCATACAGATACAAAAAAAAGAGAAAGCAAAAAAAAATTTTTTTCCTTGTGATAACTTAGAATTTACCCTCTTGACAACTTTCACATGTATCACACAGCGGTGTTAACTACAGTCATCATGCTGACTGAACATTACATCCTTAGTACCTATTTATAGCACTCACCTTCAAATCTTTTGTTTCCTTTTCTTTTTACCACCACCTCTAAATGTTTATACTACTCCATCTTGATTTTTTAATTTTAGGCATTATGTATTTATCGGCCATTATAGAAAATGAGGATCTAGCTCTCCCACATTACCAACCACAGCCCTATCCCCTTACAAGCACTCTCTCTCTCCACCCTCCCAATAGTTATAATTTTCATTTCTGTATCATTTTATTATAACTACTTAAACAATATTCTCAGCCTAGCTTCATACTATGCAATTCCTGCTTTTCCTTTCTTGCGCTTCTGGTCCCTAATGGCAATGATGAGAAATCTGCTACCATTCTGCTCTCATTCCTTTGTCATGACAGCGTCTTTTCTCTCTGGCAACATCATTAGCGTCCGCGTCCTTGACAGTTCTTCAATTTCACTATACTTAGGTGTTGATTTGGCTTTAGTCTACCTCAGTGTGCTCTAAACCTGAGGAGTCGTTCTTGTGTTTGTTTCTACCATTTCCAAGCATTTTTTAAGGTATCATTTGTTACTGTATTCAGATTTAACTGCATTGTGGTCAGAGAGGGTGGTTTATATGATACTGATTATTATCCATTGAGATTTGCCTTGTGGCCTAGTACATGGTCATTTTTTTGTAAGCATGTCATGTGTGCTTGGAGATAATCTATACTAGACCACAGGAAAAGTGTGAAACATGCCCCACCACCAAAATCAACATCATATAGACCAGTGTTACAATGCAGTGAAATTAGAAACTGAAAAATCAAAACTTATTTTGAAAGAACCCATATGTTACAACACTTCTAAATAACTCATGGGTTAAAGAAATCAGTATATCAGTATAAATTACAAAATATTTTTAAGTGAAAATGAAAGCACCACATATCAAAAATATCTTTCAACTGCCTCTGGTTTCTATCCCTTCCTTTAACTCTTTCACAATTTTAATGTATGTATTTTTAAATCTCTTTTTGAGGCTGGTCTGTTATCTGCAGTAGTTCTAGGGGGATGAATTCTGTTTGTCGCACCTGCTGACTTTCTCATGGCGTTTTTTTCCTTCAAGTGTTTGGGAAATTCAACTCCTCTTCGATTCTTTTTTACCGGAGGAGCCCTGGGCTGGGGAGGTGTCTGTGTGGGGTGGATTGTGTGAATCTGGAGCATGTGACTGCACAGCACAAGCCCATAGTTCCGATTTCCCTTAGGGGGGCTCTTTGGGCCCCACAGCTAAGGGTGGCAACCCAGCTCCTTCATGGTAGCCCTGGGGCAGCTGGGGTTTTAATAGTCCTCCTTTCAAGAACAAGACAGCATTTTATAGCCCCAGGCTTTCTGTAGGGAACACAATTTCACCTCCAGCTCCTGCTCACCACTGTGGCTTTTGAATTCTCTATTCATATCTGGCACCTGTGTGTACCCCTTGCTTGCTTTCGAGTTTAGTGATACATGTAAAGATGTTTGGTGACTTCTATATGCTTACAGTAGAAGGACGGCCTCTCACAACAGCTCAGTCAGCCATATTGCCTGAAAGGCCAGTGAAGGGATAAGTGAGCCAGCAAAACTGCCTCCAGTCTCCTTCTTACACAAAAATGATAAAATTCTGAAGGGAAGGTGACAAAATAATGCCCTAGAAAATGTCAGCAGGTTACACCCTCAACTGGTTTCTCTTTTTTGAGCCTCTGACTATTCTGAGAGTGGGCCAATTTCTCTGTTACCTTAGAAAGTATTCTCATCCATGGCAAACAGCCAAGTCTCAATAAATTTACAACCATCATATAATTAAAAAAAGACTATCAGTGCATTAAAAAAACAACACGAGTGCTTAGAACACAATCCATAATGACAGCTGACAAAACAAAATTTTAAATGCATCCCTTTAATTCTTTATAATAAATACTCACATTTTCCAAAGGGTACGAAATGACACTGCCTGGGGGTAGAGCAAGCTTGTCCACTCCCTTCACCATCACCATAACGGTAGCCCGAGGACGGTGGAATAGGTTACCCACTGCGAGTCCCGGCCAAGAAAGGTCCTACACATTGAAAAGTGTGAAACTGTCCCAATTATCAACTCAGGAAACCATTTCCCTAATAACATCTAACAAGCAGAATTACGGGGTACTGGGATGACACTGGCAATGAAAACTCACACGGACAGCAAATGTCTTATTTAAAGCAGTAGTTGCAATCTCCTAATTGAGGATGCTGATTTCTACCTTCTTCGTTTTCTTAAACTTCTACAGACTTGAAACAATAAAGTCTAATAATAAGTCATCTCAAACCTTCTGTGGAAAAAAGCAGGCAAATAAACAAAATGTAGGTACTTTTCAAATTCCAGATTACAAAACATTCTCTTTTCCATATAACCATGGACATTTTCTTCCCTCACATCATTCTTTGCCCTTACCTACAGCATCACTTTTCTTTCACAGTGACACAGCAAGGCTACCATTACAACATTCTCTTTAGACTAAGTGCTTTATAAATAAAATTCCTGCTGAAAGTAACTCTCAGTAGTTGATTAGTAATTATTTCTAAAGGTTACTTTGACAGCCATTTGTAGTCAAAATTAAGTTTGTAAAGAACTAGGTACAAATTTCATCCTTAAATGTGAACAACCCATCAGGTTCACGCAAGGAACGCGGGGGCTCCACCCAAAGGCCCAGCAGAGGCAGCTCCCATGCATTGCTTCTGGTTTCAAGGGCACTCAGGACCTAGGAAGAATGTTCCTTTGAGTGATTGATGACATCTAGAGACCACCTCAAAAGCACCAAAGTTTAAAGTGGGAGGAGACAGGAAGATAAAGCAAACTCCATCTCCTTTCTTCCAGCCCTGAGCTTTATAAAATGTCTCATACTGACGGGACCTAGGCCCCCTACGCAACAATCATGTAAGCAGCCAGTTATTACAAAAGGTTATGGCTACTGACCACACTATTTTCCTAAATTCAGGTAAGATGCATATACATTTTATCATTCATAAAAAATTGCAGTGGACTGAATGTACGTGTCTCCTCAAAATTCATATTGCAAAATCCTAATCCCTCCAGTATGACGGTATTAGGAGTAGGGGCCTTAGGGAGGTAACTACATTATGAGGACGGAATCCTCGTGAATGAGCTTAGAGCGCCCTTATAGAGGGGACCCCAGAGGGCTCTCTCCGGCTCTCTCCACCATGTGAGGGTACGACAAGAAGTTGGCAGTCTGCAACCCAGAGAGGGCCTTCACCAGAACCCTACCATGCTGGCACCCTGATGGCAGACTTCCAGCCCCTGGAACTGTGAGAAATAAATGTTTATAAAGCAGCCAGTCTATGGTACTTTGTAATAGCAGCCTGAACCAAGACACAAATCTATCACGTGTACTGGAAAAACACAATAAAATTATACATCCTATTAATAGTAGGACAGATGCATTCTCTTATATAACAAAGAACGTCACTACTATGAATAAACGATTACATGGTTAATCTTTTATAATGATTTGTTTTCATAACCGAGCTTCGAACACTTATCCAAAATCTCCCTGACTACAAATAAGCTTTTTCCTTTTGTGACCTGGACCTATGTTTGCCCGTTGCTTTCCTGGCATATTAGCAGAAATCAACAAAAATGCTTGCACAAGCAGCTCCAAATATTTTTTTAAAATACACATACTTCTTTCACAGAGAAGCCCATGGACAATGCAGCCACGTCTGGGATTCGCTCTCCTGGTATGGGCCAATTTCCATCCCGGAAAACAACAGACCCTGGTGATCTTAATATACTGAACTCGTTCCCTAAGACACCTGAAAGGAAAACAGATTAATAAATGATCACCATCATAAATCTTTTGTACCCACATTGAAAATTATTAAATATAATACATACTTTCCCATTCTCCATTGACTTTAGCATACTAAATTTTGATTGGACAAAATGCTAAAACCTAAACATCAACAAATTCTTTTTCAAAGTATCACTGTAAGAATTTAAGTCCATACATTCTGCTGTAACAAAGTTACAACTATGAAACAAGATTCTCCTAATGATCTAGGTGCCTTCCTACAGATGGCCCTTAAACAGGGGCATGTGGCAATTTGGCAAGAATTAGAAATCAGCAGCATTTCTCCACATTTTTAAAGAACCAAAACCAAAACCTTGGCCCAGACCAGAAAGGAAGAAAAGAAACTTGAAATCTGTAAATTATTTCTACCATCGAGGGCTTCCCTGATGGCTCTGTGGTTAGGAATCCGCCTGCCAATGCAGGGGACATGGGCTCGAGCCCTGGTCCAGGAGGATCCCACATGCCGTGGAGCGACTGAGCCTGCGCTCTAGAGCCCACGAGCCACAACTGCTGTAGCCCGCGTGCCTAGAGCCCGTGCTCCGCAACAAGAGAAGCCATTGCATCAAGAAGCCCACACACCACAACGAGGAGTAGACCCCACTCACCGCAACTAGAGAAAGCCCGCGCACAGCCACGAAGACCCAACACAGCCATAAATAAACAAATAAATATTTCTACCATCGATCCTCTCTTGAAAATGCAAATTCATAAAATTCCTAGTATATCACGCCAAAACTTCAGCAGGTTAGTATATCTTAGGATAGATCATAGCTTCCCTTATGTCCCACAGGCAAAGCTATTGAAATGAGTACTGTCAAATGGGGGGTCCACGTTACCAGTCAGAATGTAAAATACTTCAGACTCTAGAAACAAAGTCCAGGACATAGTTTTTCCAAGGCACATATCAAGAGGCTGAGAAAAGGTATTCTGTAATAATAAAATCAACTAGTCTAGGGGTATGGGGCCTGGGATTAAGAGGTGAGAATGAGAATCAAGGGACTATGTTATAGGCCCTCCAAGGCTAAGGATGAGGTAGGTATCTTGCTTCTTCACCCATCGTGAGTTAACCCAATGATGTCTAGATTACACAAGGACAAGTAACTAATGGAAACTTTCGAGTTCCTATGAAAAGATTAGTTCCAAGTCCAAAACAAATCTTGGTCATGCCTAGTACAGGAAAATTAGACTTTAACAAAGCATCACTGTTACTCTCTTGACCTAAGGAAAGTACCACTTACAGGCTATGGGAATAACGTTGGAAGCAACAGTAAATGTTTTGGTGTTGCAGTATTGACAGTAAATAAAAGGCCTCAGGATGGTGCTGATACAACATGAAGAGTTACGAGTTTCATTCAGCACAGCCACTAGAGCAGGAATTTCCAAACTGCTCTACCCGAAGGCAGACAAAAATTAGCAGGATGGAATGGCAGTTTGTAAATGACAGACATCTTGCTTCGCTGAAGTAGTAGTTAACTGCAAACTCTAAGGAAAATGGGGCAGCAAGGAAGGCATACTTTCTGAATACCATACGCACTTAAAGAACAATATCTGGATCTGGAGATTGCCTTGTTTGAGATGCAGCCCTACTCACTCGACCCCAGCAGAGCTCTACTAAATTACTTTGCCTCAACTTTATAGTTAGAATCCACTTCCACACCTGTACAACAGTCCTTCAGCAGCCTAGAGCTTCAGAAAACCTTACAAGGACTCCTATACTGAGAAACTGCTGCTTCACGCAGGCATCTCCGGGATACCTGAAAGAAAGTCACCCATCCTCTACCTGAATGTGACCAGTGAATGGGGATGCCACCTCAGCGCCACGTTTGCCAGCAATCATCTCCATTGTCCCAACATTCTAACCCTTTAAAAAGTTTAAGAAGTTGGCTTCCCAACTTCTCTCAACTTCCAGTTTTATCACTCCCAACTCAGTCTCACCAGATAACCTCATCTCCAGCTTCAAGAGAAAGCACAGGAATTCCTCCAGCTTCCTGCTTCCTCTCCCCATCACAAGTTTATCTGCACAAGCCCCTATCCTTATCTCCTCTCCTTCCAGGTGCTGGCAGGGATGTCCCTCCTCCGGTTGAAAATATCCCACAGTTCAGCCTTCAAGGGACCTTCATTCATTCACCTACTGAATTATTCATTCAGGGTTTATTAAGTCTGTATTCTGGAAGAGAGGATGTATCAGGAGTTAGGTGGCTATATGGTTTGGAGCATACGAAGCTGGCCCTGTACAAAAGAGCTCCACGAGGGCAGAGGTTTCAGTCTATCTTGTTCACACAATATCCCCAGGGCTGAAACGGTGCCTGGCACACCGGTGCTCAATAGATACTTGTTGATTGAATGAATGAAGCCACATGTTGCACTAGCCGTTTCCCCTCTCAACTGGCTCTTTCGCTTCAGCATAAAAATACGCGTAGGGTGCTCCCATTCTAAAATCCAAACCACAAAACCCTTCCTTTGGTCCTACCAGCCTCCACCTACTTCTGCTTCCCTTCAGACGAAGAATCCTGGAAGAGTTGTCAGCCATCACTGCCTCTGCTACTTCTTCATCTCCTGTTTGCTACCTAACCCACAGCTTCTGACCCCACCATGCCACTGAAATGACTCACCAAATCCCAAAGACAATTTTCAGCCCTCAATGTATGTAACTTCCCAAAGCAACTGATACTGACAACCCCTTCCTTGAAACTCTCCTGCCTTGGCCTCCATAAGCCCGGGCCCCTGGTTTTCCTTCCAATCCCTCCGGCTACTTTTCTCCTCAGTTTCTTCCCCTTCCCATCCTTTAAAGCAGTGACGTCCAAACTTTTGAGATTTCAACCCTTTCAGTATAAAGTTTGAAAGTATTCCCAATATACATATATTTACTTATAAAGTATACATTTCTAGTATAAAATATATATTCATAATATATTACAGAACACACAAAATAAATAGAAATTTTTTAAAAGGATGACACACCTTAGTATTCTTCCCAATTTAATCATGAGAAAATAGCAGACAAGCCCAAATTGAGGGACAGTCTACAAAAATATCTGACCATTACTATAAAAAAAAAGAAAGAGAGAGAAAATAAAAGACAAATGGAATTTCCAGTACATTCTTCTGGCATCCCAATATCACTGGGCACACTCCACTTTGGAGATCTGCAGCTCCATTTCTGACCCTCACTGCTTTCTATTCTACACTGTTCTACAATGGAGTCTCCCCCTGGCTGAGCCCATCTACTCCTTAAGACTGCAAGCACCAAAAACACACTAATGGCTCCCAGATTTTTATATTCAGCTTAGATTTCCCTTGAACCTTAGGCCTGCATACCCCACAGTCAGCTGAGCGTTTCCTTCTAAGTCCCACGGGTCCTTCAAACTCAACAGGTTCAGAACTGAATTCACCATTTTTCCATACACGCCTCCTACATTCTCTGTATCAAAGGATGACACCACCTTCCACCCAGCTGCTTGAATTAGTCATCTTTAAATCCTTCCTCAGCACCACAGCTAATCAACCAATGAATTCTGTCCATCTTTTGTTCTTCTTCTTATCTCACAACCCTTTCCCCTCCATGCCCAGGGTCCTCATCAGGCCCTCCCCACTTCAGGCCCTCCCGAGGCTTGACAGAACTGGCCGCCTTATGACCTGTCATGCCACTCTCAGATCCAGCCTTCCCAGCACCTTTTCAAACTACAGATCTGAACATTCACCCTGCAGCTCAGCCACCTTCACTCGATGCCCGGAGCCTTTGAAACAAAATCCAAAATGTAACACCCAAAGCACTTCACCACCCTTCCTTTTGGGATCTCCCCAACTTAACCCCTATGCGTTTCAGCTCCACCAAACTATTCGCTCTTTTGCTCTCACACCTCTGTGCTTTTCTTCCCACCCCAACCTTTCACACATTTGCCGGTGAGGCACCCTGCCGAGGGAAATTTCCCCCCGCCTCCCCAGTCTGAGAGAGAGGTTAAGAATCCTTCCCCTCTTTGGGAACTCCCCACCATACTATGCTGTCATCTATGAATGGGGATGGAATCAACAAGTGAAAAAATAAACAGGTCCTACTTTTGACCTCTGGGGCATCAGTGACCAAACTGAATCCCTCTTCAACGTGACATCCCTTCAAATTCCATGTGTTCACCCTTGGCCTTTTCTCTCCAAGCTAAACATCTGAATTGTTTTCAAATACTCCTCATGACCTGGTATTCATAACCCTAGATCCCTTCCCCTGGTCTCTGGTTTGGTAACACCATTGTAAAGGACTTATATATATTTTTCTCAAATAGAGAAGTCAGATCTCTTAAAGATGTTTTCCATTAAATCACATTTAGTCATTGTGGAAAATAGTAATTTCACCTCATCTGACAAGAGCATGCAGTGCAGAAGCTGACAGGATCAGATTCTTGATCTGTATGAACTAGACTATTATAGTTAGGAAAGCAGGTTCAAACCATATACAGAAGCAATTATTTTGCCTCAGACCAAAACCTAACAAAAACCCCTAAACCTCACTGAATCAAAATAATATCAATCATAACATTAAAACATGGAATTTCAGCGAGATGTTCAGTTAAATCACAGTATCAGAAGGAAGATCTTTAAATTTCAAAAACGGAATTTAAAAACTTAAAAAATTCCCCCAAAGAAATTGAGTAGATAGATCAGAACGACCTTGACAGAGCCAGAGACGAAAGGTACAACACAACCTTAAAATTTGGGGGTCACTAAAGTAAGTGTAACTATCATCAACACACAACACTGGGCACCTCCAAGGATGGAGAAAACCTGCAGGTTTCAAAAACATCAAAGGTCTGTACCTTCATGTAGAATTAAACCACCATTCCCAAAGTGGGGCATCTCGGCACCTCACAGAGCAGCGGCACAGGCGTCCTACAGATTTTTAACGTCTAGCTTTTGAATCGACACACTGGGGAACAGGGACCCATTCCTCCAAACTGTTCTCAACTCGGCCTCTTGTTCACCACTGTGCCCCCAGTCCCTGCCCCCATCATTCCCACATTCTCACACCTGTGCCACGACATGTATAATGGGAAAGGCCCACACTTTGGAACCAGGTGATCTGAGTTCAATTCCAGCTTTGCGGCTTACTACTTGTGTGCTGTTTGGGTAATTTATCTAGGCTTGACCACTCTGTAAAACGAGGGTGATATCCTCTTCTAAGGATTGGTGTAAAATTAACCGAATTACATGATGCACGGTAAGAGGCCAATTATGAGCTGACTTGCATTCCCCTTGTTGAATGCTAGGGAACCTAGGTTCCACGGAGAAAACTACCATTTTTTGACATGTGACCCTAAGAACGTGACTCACATCTTAGTTTCCAAATCCTTAAAATTGGGAACTATTGCAAACTACTGAGAGGAACTTTAAATTCTCCTTGAGAAATAATCATACAAAAACAATTACTCCACCTCCAACTTCCGTATCCTGAAACACTGGGGGGAGTGGGAAGATTTCACCAATTACTGATGATAACCGCTAGAAATGAAGACACCAGAAAAATGCAAAGAAAAGCAGCAGCTAATGGCAACTGAGAAGCCTGCCTTCACTTCTTCGCAGAGGGCTGCAGTTCAACAGTTGACTGAGAAATGCATCCCCGTCCTCCGAAGCGCCTCCCGAGCCGGAAGAGGCTGGAGCAAGACAGGCGGGCGCGCCTTTCTTGAAGAGGCAAAGGGTGGAGGCCGGCTCAGGTGCCCGCACGCAGCCCAGCCCCGCCCGGCCCCAGCAAGCCCGCCAGGCCGCGCCGCCACAGGCCGGCCCGGACAGAAGGCGGAGAAGGAGGCGGCTGGGCCGAGGCCATCGCCAGCTGCCCGCACTGCGGCATCCGCCCCACTGCCGCCCACCCGCGGCCGCCCCCGAGTCCCGCGGCCCGGGGCCTTACCTGCCACCAAGAAGGACAAGAGCACGACGAGCACAGCCATGGTTCCGCGGCGGCCGCAGCAGTGCAGGTCGACACAGAGCTGGCCGGCGGGACGCCAGCGACCACCGCCGCACGAGTGGTTGACGAGCTCGGGCTCGCCCCGACCCCCTAAGCCCGCCCCGTCCTCGCCTCCTCTGGGACGGCCGCAGCCTTCTCCACCAATCGCCAGCTACGCCGCGGCCTGCGGAAGAGACGAAGCCCGGGAAACGTTAGCGTCATGGGCGGAGCCTAACGTGATGGATGGAAGGCCCTGCCAATGGCAGGCAGCGATCAAAGAGCCGGGGAGTTCCTCTCCTGGCCCGTGACGAACGGTCACGGGATGGAGGGTAGGGCGGGTGGTCGGGGGCTGGGGGGATGACGAAACCTGTCGAGGGGTCCAGAGAGCCCACAGGGTGGGGCTGCCTCCCGGGTGCGGACCCTTTCGCCAGTCTCGAGCGACGGTCTCCAACCAGGGTGTCTGTCTGTCCCGGTCGCGTGGCCTCGCCCCGCTACGGGTGCAGCTGTGGAAGCTGCAGGGCTGGTTTGGGTTTCGCTATGACAATTACACAGATGCTGAGCACCTGCTGGGAGGAAGCCAGGCGCTTCGGGAAACCCCTGCACTCCAAGTAGGGGTGCTAGATAAACTACAGGACGCCCAGTTACGTTTGAATTTCAGATAAACAACGATACTTTTTAGCATAAACATGTCGTGAATATTCCATGGGACATACTTATACTAAAAAAAAGTATCCGTTGTTTATCTGAAATTCAAATGTAACTGGGCGTCCTGCATTTTGATTTGCTAAATCTGGCAACCCTATCTAAGATTTTCTGATCTACCAGGAGTTAATTACATTAATTACTTCCTTCATCCATTCACTCAGTGTTAGGCGAAGGCTAGACATAATAATTTGACCAGGATCCTCCCTTCTCACATCTTACGGGGTTTTATTATTATTATTATTAAACCTATGATATGAAGCAAGAAATGACAGTGTATCATCTGTGGTCAGAAAACGATGTCCCAGCCAATGACCTTGAAAGATGGATGTGGTTTCAGTACGCAAGGATAGGAGATGGGGAGGTTCTTTCAGGTAGCAAAAACTAAGCTATGACAGGGAGAAAACCCATCAGGTTAAGCATTAAATGTTTAGTTTAACCAAAGAAGAGGGGCACAAAGTGCTAAAAATTTCAATTAGGGACATGTTTATTGAGGATGTTGAATGTTACATAAAAGAACCACGCTTCAGTTGGTAGGAAATGGGGAGCCACTGAAAGGTGTCTGAGCACCGTTCGGTGCACAAATGCGAGACGAAACTGTTGGGGGGGAAATGCCCTACTATTTCCTCAGTTTCCAATCTCCATTTTCTTCTTGGGATTAATAGAGGGAGAAAAAAAGGAGAGTGGGTTGAAAGCAGTGACCTCAGCAGTTTCTCAGGTATCCTAGGAAAATACTCAGGTTTGAACTGTCTAGAACCCCTACGCTTACCAAAGCCACTCTCAGTTTAGGGAATGGAATCTGGATTTCCTCGCTCAATTTCAGAAAACCCTTGGACTCTCGAATTGGCGTTCTTTCGGAGGAGAATTTGCACAAATGTGATTTTAAAGAAATCTGAAGGGGGAAGGGATATTTTTTCATTAGGAATGTGAAATTATTAGATTACCAAAACTATCTAAAGCAGCTAAGTTCAAAACAACTCTAAAATGACTGGCTTGAAAAAAATAGATATCAATATAAGAATTTAATCATTTTTTAAAAATTCATTTTCAAGCACGATGGAATCATTTCTCTTCACATCAACTAAAATTTCATCCTTTGTACCTCTTGCTATGTATTGTAGAACAGGTTCTAGACCAAGGCCCTGAAAACGTTTGTCTAAATAATCAGCTAAAAGTGGAGCACAACTCCTGCAATTTCATCCAGCCTAAGAAACAGGGAAAGGAGTGAATTTTTCTGTTCTTGAAAGAGTTCTAGGACATTCTTATTTCTATTAATTTGAAGTAGACTAAAAATATTATAAATAGACTGGAACATAAAATAAATCCTGCCTCTTCCCCCCCCCCCAAGAAAACCTCAAAATCTCACAATCTTTCATACTCTATGTCTTGAGAAATAACATCCATTTTTGAGCTAAGGGTGAACAGCTTGTCCTTTAAACCTAAGACCCCTTTTCATCTGAGGTCTCAAAGGGGCATTGCTGCTCCTTATAGCCTTGAAATGCAGCAGGATAAACGCGGTAGGAAGCTTTCTCCTTGTTTCATAGACTGAGAGATTGAAACCTGGGGGTGGGCATGCGTACTCAAGGTCACCTTCTGAATCGTCAGCAGTTCTGCTTTATGAACACAGCCCTTCTGATTCAATCTTTAGCGCTCAGTAAACAACCGGTGATGTGCAGTTAACTTTTCCATTGAAGCATTTCAAGGTGGATATGTGTGTGGCAGGATAATATTTGAAGTAATGACCCATGTGTTAGCCTAAAAGAACCTCCTCCCCGACTCTTGCCACACCTCTCCTCCCAGGCCAAATAGCCAAGACTCCAGCCATCCATTGCCCTGAGGGGAGGACTCTTGGAGAAGAACCAGAAAACAAAAATGTCAAATTCCTGGTTCTTGAGTTCCCAAAGGAGAGGTCCAGATAGAAGATTTGAAAGAATATGTAATATAGTTTGCTTCCCCAACTCTGCCCCCTCCACCCCTTATTAATTCCAGCAGTAAGTTCTGAGTGATCCCAGAGAGACCACTGTGAGATGGTCTGGTCCCTGCAAATCAGCCATCAGGGAGCCCAGTGGAGGGCTCCTAAATTAAAATTAAGGATTTCTTTTCAAAAGACACAATATACAGAATGGAAAAGTGAGAGAGAAGGAGAGAATAACTTTACAGAGGAGAAGCTGACAAACACTGCTGCAGCCTGGTGATCAAGGTCAACATCCACAGTGACAAACCATGTTGACAGTACATACTCTTGACATGATGGGATGAGAATGGCACTCAATCTCTGTGACCTTCCTCCCCAAATCCATAACCCCAGTCTAATCATGAGAAAAACATCAGACAACTCCCAATTGAGGGACATCCTACAAGATATCTGACCGGTGTGCCTCAAAACTATCAGGGTCATCAAAAACAAGGCAAGTCTGAGGAACTGTCACAGCCAAGAGGAGCCTAAGTAGACATGACAACTAAATGTAATGTGGGATCTTGGACGGGATCCTGCAACAGAAAAAGGAAATCTGAATAAAGTATGGATTCTAGTCAAGAATAATGTATCAATATTGGTTCATTAATTTTGACATGCGTGCCGTACTAATGTAAGTTGTTGTTAACAGGGAAAGCTGAGTGTGAGGTATATGGGAACTCTCTGTAGTATCTTCTCAATTTTTCTTTAAATCTAAAACGTTCTAAAAAATAAAGTCGATTAAAAAAAACCCATAAGGTAAGTGAAAATACAAGTCACAAAATGGGAAAAGATCAATTATATCCAGAAAGTGGAAATCACTCCTACAAATCAATAAGACACCACCTGATAGAAAAATGGGCAACTGACTTGAATAGATACTTTGCAGAAGAGGAAATAGGAAAGATCAGCAACTATATAAAAAGATGCTCAACTTCATTAGTAGTTAGGGAAACGCAAATTTGAAACCACGAGATACCACGACACACCACTAGATTGGCAAAAGCCTAAAAGTCTGACCATGCCAAGTGTAGGCAAGGATGCGAATCAACTGAAACTCTCATAACATGCTGGTGGGAGTATAAATTGGTACAACGATTTTTGAAAACATTGCCTTGTCTATTAGAGCTGAAGATATACATACCCTATGACCCAGCAGTTCCATTCCTTGGAAGAAATACTATAGGAATATGCACTTACATGTGGCAGAATACACGTACAAGAATGTTCATAACAACACAGTTCATAATAGCCCCAAACTGGAAGCAATTGAAATATCCATTAACAGTAGGCTAGATAATAAATTGTGGTATTGTATGTTTCATACAATGGCATATTATATCATAATGAAAAGGAATAAATATAAATAACAGATTATGTATTATATATCACATTTATATTTATATTGTATTATATTATATAGAAATAAGAAATGAACAGTATGATTCCATTTATATAAAGTTCAAAACCACACAAAAAGAAAGTATGCTGTTTAGAGACGCAGCATTGGTGGTCAAAGTATAAAGAAAGGCCAGGAAATGATTACCATAAAAATGTCATAGAAGTTACCTATGGGGCGGCAGAGAGAGGGGGATACATCTAAAAGGGACATGAAGATCTGGGGATGCTGGTCATTTCTTAATGACTTGGATGGCTGTTGTTACACTAGCGTTCATTTCATTATTATCCACATTTTGAACATTGATGTTGTATGTTTGTGTCTTATATTTTACAATAAAAAAGGTTTTTAAAATCTAGTTTGCTCGTTGGAATCTTGAGGAGTCGTATCTCCCTTTGACTTGGTAGGAATTATTTGTATGCGATTTCAACTTACGTTTGGAGATTCTTGTGTTTACACAACATGTGTTCAATGAGGGTGGAAGTTTCCAAAGAAAGGCCAGAGTTACGGTTGGCATGTTAACTGCTGTCTTACAAGAGATCTTAGAGATGGTATCTACTGCGGGAATTCACCACAGGGCAAAATCCAGGCTTCAGCCCCCCAGCCTGAGAACAACAGTTCTGTCAGTGTCCCAGAGGGAATCTGACACTGTGACATTGACCCAAAACAATAAAGTCGTAAGTTCTTAAAGTTACAAATAGCATTTTGACATATATAAGTATGTGGTAGTCTGCATATTCATGACAACCTGGTCAGTGTTTTCTCTCCAAAAATGCAAGTGACACAGGAATCCTAGTTACTCAAAATCAACTTGGTGAGTATGAAGCCACAGCAAATAGTTAACGAATCAGGCTCTGTTGTACCCATCTCCGCAGCTGGAACACACCCACTGGGCAGACTAGATAATTGTGTCAGACTGACAGGGCACTGTAATAAGCCCCCTTTGGGTTTGACTGCACATACCATACCTCTCCATTCGTGAGAGCTTCCAGCCCCCTTCCATGGTCTTCGCCATATTTGTTTTCCTGATTAAACTCTGACTGAGACAGAGCGCAATCTTATTTCCAAGTTTTAGTGGGCATTTCATTTCACTGAGCCACTGGATACTGACTTCAGTGACTGGGTTAGTTTCTCTCCAAACCCCCCTGAAAAACCTAACCCAAAGCACCATGTCCTCTGAACTTACGATGACAGAAGTCAGAATGTTCGTAATCTGAGGGTGAGGGAGAGAGACTGAGAAGGGGCACAAGGGAACTTTCTGGGGTGATAGAAATATTCTGTATCTTGATCTCGACTGTGGTTACATGGGAGATATACATAGATGAAAACACAACAAGCTGTTCACTTAAGATCCGTGCATTTTACAGTAGGCAAATTACACCTAAAATATTTTAAGAGTATTCTCAGATTGCACCTAGTAGATGAGTATATTTAAACTAACATGAATAGAAGTTGTTTAATTTTTTCATTCACTCATTCATTCATATATCCAGTGTTGGGTGTTTGCAGTGTGCTCTGTGAACACTGGGTCCTGCTAACTTGGAGATGAACCCTGAATAAATAACCTGAGAATTTACATCCCATATGAAGGGGGAAAGGGGAAAAAGCTTCTTTTCATATGGTTTAGCTCCAAGTTAGCAGGGCCCAGTGTTGACAGAGCGCATTGTAAACATTCAACATTGGATATATGAATGGATGAATGAATGAATGAACAAATTAACAAATGATGGCTTCTAGTCATACACAAAGTGTATAAGGGAATCTTCTGCTAGTGAAGTGATCACAGTAAGTTCATTTTCCAGATAATTACAAAAGGCAAGAACAAGGTAAGACCATACTTTGGCAACAACTGTTTTCAAGACAGCTTCTGAAGCTGACAGGAGCTGGCTGGGATGCTTGGTCACCTGATCAGGTCCTTGGTCCTCTATTTCCCCCACTGACTCCCCTTCTGTCTTTTTTTTTTTTTTTTTTTGGCCACACTGCACAGCATGCAGTATCTTAGTTCCCTGACCAGGGATCGAACCCGTGCCCCCTGCAGTGGAAGCGCGGAAGTCCCTCCCCTTCTATCTTTTCTGCCATGCTCATTCCGCTATGGGCCCATGGACTACCCCTCACTCTTTCTCTTCACTACGCCCTGATTTCCCTGCCTCTCAGGACTTCTCTTGGAACTACTGGACACAACCCAGACCCCAGAATCATGTGGCTGCTTGCCTTCTCTTCCTATAATGGGCTGCTGACTGTTGCTGTGGAAATTTCCCTACCTCTGGGGATTGGCTCTCAGCTGGGCCCCCAAAACCTGCCCAATCATCCTTTCTCCTGACCCAGTCACTGCCTCCTCTCTCCCTCCCCCACCTGCATAACTATTTAAAGCTTCCAGCAAAAGTCTTCAAGCCCCTATCTCCCCCCTCCCCGCCCTCCCTAGCTCCAGTCCGCTGTTGGGCATCCATCCTGCTGCCCATAATGGGAAAGAGTCTAGACTCAGGAGTGTGCATTGGTCATTACCGATCCATTACCAGCATCAGGAAACCAACTGTGCTCCCTCTTCTCCCATCACCTCTGGCAGCTACTTCCCCTTCCTTATGAACGTGGTGAGTTATGAATGAAAAATGTCCAGTCTCCAGATACCCTCCCTCAACCTCAGAGGGCAACACCAGGAACCCTGCACACAGCAGCCTGTGGGGCGTCCTGCACTGACCCACTCCCGGTTGTTAGTGAGATTAGTGAGAGCCGAGAGGGGAGCGTGGGAGCCTGGCTTTGCACCGTCACTGCCCTCAGGCATGCACCCCCCATCCCCCCCCCCCACACACACACATTTTGAGCGTCCTGAGTTCCAGTGCGCGCTGGATGGCGTGCCCAGGGCTGGGGAGAGAAGGGCAGGTCAGACTCAGCCTCGTGTTCCTAACCCACCCGGTGTTCAGACTCCTGCTCTGGCCTTTGCTTCCGCTTTTGTTCACTGTCAGACTGTCTCTTGGTGCCCGGTTCGGCCTTCTAGTTACAGATGGTTTGCTCGTTTGAGTACATTTTAAATTTGAGAATAGTTTGAGGTGTACAGAAAAGTTGCAAAGATAGCACAGAGAGTTCCCACATACCCCACACCCAGTTTCCCCTATTGTTAACCTCTTATGTTAGTTTGGTGTATATTTGTCACAACTACTGAACCAATATTAACACATTATGATGAACTAAAGCCCATACTTTAATCAGATTCCCTCAGTTTTAACCTAATCCAACTGGAGTTTTGATTCATTTCCTTCCATCGTCTTCTAAATTTGCCTTGGCCTGAGCATGGATGGTCTCGGTCTGCAGCCCCACCCTGACTTCACTCCTGCACAGCCGCAGTGCTCTGCATCTCAACCAGCAGCTGAATCTCAAGCCTGGAAGCCCCAGTGACCTGCAGTTCTGACCTGCACCTGTATCTGGAGCTATCGCGTTGTCTCCTGCAACCACTGCATCCTTCCCTCTGGACTCCTGTTAAGTCTATTTGTATCAAGTTTTACCAAACTGGAACACTTCCATACATATTTGGCTTGATCAGAAGTGATTTGTTTGCAAGTGACCTTAACAAAAACAGGGAGTCTTTATTGGTAGGATGTAAGGGTATATAACAACAGTGTTGGATAAAGAGTTCCTGTTATCCAACTGACTGTGATCTTGGACGAGTGACTTGACCTTTCAGGGCTCAGTTTCCTCATCTGTAAATGTGGATAACTGTGGTGTCAACCCCATAGGTCATGCGACGATTGAAGTTAATATGCATAGGGCTTCCCTGGTGGTGCAGTGGTTAAGAATCCGCCTGCCAATGCAGGGGACATGGGTTCAATCCCTGGTCCGGGAAGATCCCACATGCCACGGAGCAACTAAGCCCATGCGCCACAACTACTGAGCCCGCGTACCACAACTACTGAAGCCCGCGCGCCTACAGCCTGTGCTCTGCAACAAGAGAAGCCACCGCAACGAGAAGCCCGTGCACCGCAACGAAGAGTAGCCCCGGCTCATTGCAACCACAGAAAGCCCTGCGCAGCAACGAAGACCCAATGCAGCCAAAAATAAATAAATAATAAATATATAATTTTTAAAAATTAAAAAAAAAGTTAATATGCATATAGCACTTAGAACTTGGCGTGTGAGCATTCAGTCATCCTTAGCCATAATAATAAAGGGGAAGATGATGATGGTTATAAAGGTGTCTCAAGGAAGAACCAAGGAAGAGCATCAGAAGTAAGACAGAAAAACAGGAAAGGAGGTTCCTTTTTTAAGGCTACGAGGTCTCTCTCTTTCCTGCTTTTCTCTAAGTGTTTGATTCCTTCTTCTGTCCTCTGAAGATTGGGACACAGGCTACAAACTGAAGCTGAAGTTCCTAGTGCCTTCAAGCTAGGAGGCTCAATGTTGGTGTTCACGTTGCAAATTTCCGGAAGAGAAAAACAGAGAAGGCCCGCCGGGGTAAGGCAGCCTCCAGGGGTCCTGTCACTGGTGGTATGTGTAGGGCCATATGGAGCCAATGGATTCCTAGGGCTTCCCCTCCCAGACTGAGGAAGTGGCAGGTTCTCTCAGGGGGTGTCATAGTTATCTACTGCTGCATCACAAATAGCCCCCAAATTTAGTGGCTTCAAATCATTAGCTTTTATAATCTCTTAGGGTTTCTCTGCGTCGGGAATTTGGGAGCAGCTCAGCTAGGTGGTGTCCTGGCTTGGGGATCTCTCATGCCACTGCCGTCAGATGGTGGCTGGAGGTGTGGTCATTCTGAAGGCTTCTGCACTCATGTGTCTGACACCTGAACTGGGAAGACTCAAACAGCTGGGAGTTGGCACAGATGGGCATACTGGGTATCTTCCTCTCTCTATTTCTATTGATACGTGATCTTTCCACATGAAAAGATGTCTATATGATCATTCCACATGAAAAGATGTCTACATGATCATTCCAGCATGGTGGCTTCAGGGTAACCAGATGTCTTACATGATGGCTCAGGACACCAAAGGCTCAAGCGTGTGTCCCAAGCGGGAGAGAAAGCCAGGTGGCAGCCATTTTGCATTTTATGACCGGGCCTTGGAAGGTCAGTGAGCACCAATCACTTCCTTGCTCACTTGCTCATCACATCACTTGCTTGGTCAAGGAAGACAGAAAGATCTGCCCAGATGGCCAAAAAGCACATGAAAAGATGCTCGACATCACTATTTACTAGAGAAATGCAAATCAAAACTACAATGAGATATCACCTCACACTGGTCAGAATGGCCATCATCAAAATGTCTACACACAATAAATGCTGCAGAGGGTGTGGAGAAAAGGGGACCCTCCTACACTGTTGGTGGGAATGTAAATTGGTACAGCACTATGGAGAACAGTATGGAGATTCCTTAAAAAACTAAAAATAGACTACCATATGATCCAGCAATCCCTCTCCTGGGCATATATATATTTAGAAACGATACATGCACCCCAGCGTTCACTGCAGCACTATTTACAATAGCCAGGACATGGAAGCAACCTAAATGTCCATTAACAGAGGAACGGATAAACAAGATGTGGTACATATATACAATGGAATATTACTCAGCCATGAAAAAGAATGAAATAATGCCACTTGCAGCAACATGGGTGGACCTAGAGATTATCATACTAAGTGAAGTAAGTCAGACAGAGAAAAACAAATATCATATGATATGACTTATATGTGGAATCTAAAAAAATGGTACAAATGAACTTATTTACAAAACAGAAACAGACTCACAGACTCTGAAAACAAATTTATGGTTACCAAAGGGGAAAGGTGGGGGGAGGGATAAATTAGGAATTTGGGATTAACATATACACACTACTATATGTAAAATAGTTAATCAACAAGGATCTACTGTATAGCACAGGGAACTCTACTGAATATTCTGTAGTAACCTATATGGGAAAAGAATCTGAAAAAGAACAGACATATGTATATGTGTAACTGAATCACTTTGCTGTACACCTAAAACTAACACAACATTGTAAATCAACTATAATATAAAATAAAATTTAAAAAAAAAGAGGGACTTCCCTGGTGGCACAGTGGTTACGAGTTCACCTGCCAATGCAGGGGTCGTGGGTTCGAGCCCTGGTCCGGGAGGATCCCACACGGGTGCCCAAATAAGCCCGTGCGCCACAACTACCGAGCCAGCGCTCTAGAGCCCACGAGCCACAACTACTGAAGCCCACGCGCCTAGAGCCCATGCTCCGCAACAAGAGAAGCCACCGCAATGAGAAGCCCGTGCACCGCAACGAAGAGTAGCCCCTGCTCGCCACAACTAGAGAAAGCCCGCGCACAGCAATGAAGACCCAACGCAGCCATAAATAAATAAACAAACAAATAAATAAATAAAACAGTAAGAAAAACTAAAAAATTGTTAACACTTTAATTAAAAAAAAGCAAGAAAGGTGTGCCCAGGTTCAAGGGGAGGGAACGCAGCACCCCCACCCCCACCTGTCAACGGAGGCCTGTCAAAGTCACACCGGAAGAAGAGCTTGTGCGTTGGCATATTTATTGGCGTGACCATCTTTGGAAAACACAATCCCCAACAGGGGGGTTGCACACAGATGAGGAGACAGTGGCTGCCATATCTAATATAATACTATCTAATGTATTTTAGCCAAGAATATATTATAAACATTTCTCCACATAATTATTCTTCCCCAACATCCTTTTCTAACAAGCTTTAAGTTTTAAAATTCATGTTATCAAAGTAACACATACTCATAAAAAATTCAAAACGCAGAAATGCATAAAGAAACAATGGAAGGTCCCCCCTTCTCTTCCTGCTAATTATTCTCTAGGGGTAACAATAAATTTTATATCTGTTTAGACTTTCCTTTATACCTATTTAATCATATATATGATTTTTTTTTTTATAAAAATAAAAATCAGGGCTTCCCTGGTGGCGCAGTGGTTGAGAGTCCGCCTGCCGATGCAGGGGACGCGGGTTCGTGCCCCGGTCCGGGAAGATCCCACATGCCGCGGAGTGGCTGGGCCCGTGAGCCATGGCCGCTGAGCCTGCGCGTCCGGAGCCTGTGCTCCGCAAAGGGAGAGGCCACAACAGTGAGAGGCCAGCGTACCGCAAAAATAAATAAATAAATAAATTTAAAAAATAAAAATCATGTTATATATTCTTGCTTATTTTACTTTAAAATGGTTTAGCTATCTTGCTGTAGCAGGAAGCAATGTGTCATACTCTTTTTAATTGGTGCATAGTATTCTGTTGTCTGTGTTACGATGTCTCTAATTTACTTTAAGGACGGGCAGTGTGTTATAAAGTGTGTTATTTAGTTTAAGCTATGCTTTCAGGGCCAGTGAGCTGCTCTTTACGGGAATTCCCACTCCAGGAGCGGCGGCCAACTTTAATCAGAAAAGTCACCCTCCACGAGCTTCATCTATTTTTACCTCCCATCAACACTAGATTTTGCTAATTAGCAGAGTGATTGTTCAAGTGAATCTGTACAACGGATATTCCCAATGGGCTCTTATTGTTGAACTGAGAAGTATTCAAGGTATATGGCTTGCCTGAACTATTTTAGAGACACTCTCCGAACTTGCACAGACAGGGCAGTTGAATCTAGGCAGGCATGTAGCTTGTGCTCAGGGGCATGTCTGGCTAGATCTCTAGGGGGGCCTTTGTCCAACCATGAATCTGGATATTCTGGTCGCCTGATGCTGCCTTCAAGGCTAATAGAATCCTGCTTCTAGAGTGCTGTAGCCTCCGCCTTAAATGAATTTTGCATGCAAGGACCGAGCTGGGACTCCTTTGGGTACACAGAAGAGGTTGTACCACTGTTGCTTAGGCCTGCTTGTTAATTTCCACCTGGCTGATCTGGGCCTGAGACCTGCTCTTGTTACAACCTGGTGGCTAGGTGGGGAATAGGTAGGCCTCACCTACCTTGGACTAATGGCAGTTACAAGAGAGCCTCGTAAGACTACCTGACCAAATTGACCTTGGTCAGTTCACAACATTATGGATCATAATTTATTTTTCCAAACCCATTTCAACAGACATTTACAATGCTTCTAATGTTTTGCCTTTACATTAAACATTGCAGTGCCATCCACTTCACAAAATGTTTGCATACATTTTTTTAACATAATAATTGCATACTATTTCATTGAGGGGATGCACCCATATTTATTGATCTAACCCCCTATTTTTGTATCTTCGGTTTTGGCAGAATCCAAATCAGAACCTGGGTCTGGTTGATGGAAGCCCAGGTCTTTTCTAATGCTTTGAAACAGAATTTTCTGGAAGATGGAACCTGGGAGTAAAGTGCCAAGGAGCTAATAATGGACGTTGTTCTTTTCCCAGTTCCTGTTTGGGGATTCCATCCAGGACCTCAATTGACTTTTCACCTCTCTGGGTCTGCTTAAAGTGACTCCCCACCCTTGTTACAGGTATGATTTTCTGAACAAACATAAGAAATCCTGTTGTTACAGAATCTAATTTTCAAACCCAGGAAGGTGCAAAGCTCAGATCGTCAGTATATGGAGTTAAATATAACCTCATGCACTGAGCTATATATTTAACGTCCTAATTAATAATTCAGAGCATCAAGTGCAGTGTGGAAAGATATTATGTCTGCACTGCCTGTTTGTGGGAAAATCTGCTACCTTAACTGCATTCCACTCACCTTTCACCCACCAACCAAAAAGCAAACCAGAGACATTTGCCAAGAAGTGGCAAGCATATATTAATGACAAAGGGCAGGAAGATAATTATTCTCATTTACCGGTGATAACACGAATGAATAGGGAAGGACTTCTTTAAATTCTGTTTTCTGAGACAATGGAGATTCGCTATGGATTTTGGCCTTTGTTATAGTGTTTTATAGTCTGTGTTCCTAAGAACTGGGTCAGATTTTGCATTATGTCTGTAATTTATTTTGGAGTACCTGATATTTACATTCCTATAACGCCATGCTAATACAGGAGTTTTTAAGTTAGAGGAGTTTTTTTTTTTAATTGAAATAACAACTCTCCCCCCTCTATACCATACATTCTATACACAGTTCAATGGGACTTAGTTCTTTCAAAATGAATTCATCTGTAATCTCCCCTCCTGCAGAGTTCGTCCTCCCACTCCACATACCTTTTCTCCCCTGGCCCAAGGCAGCCAAAAGTACGTTCTATCTTTTCTGATCCTCCAGAGCAGTTTATCATTCTTTACCTTATACAGCAAGGCGCTTCCTTGGTTGGGATTTTAATTTGTTTCCAGGTAAGAGAAGTTGCTTGTTAAAAGCTGTCTGGGTCCTGTTTATAAGTTTATCCAGTACAGCTTTATTTGTAATTTTAAAAGATTGCAAATAGCCTGAAAGTCTACCAATTAGAAGACTTTCGGTTAAATAAGTTACAGTACATTCATGCTTTGGAATACTCTGCAGCTGTAATAAGACCAGAAAGCCCTATGGATTGATTGTAAAGATATCCTGTTAGGTGAAAAGAAAAAAAAAAAGGAAAAGATATCCTGTTAAGTGAAAAAAAAATCAAGGAGCAGAACACTGTGTATTGTATGCTACCATTTATGTAAAAAGGAGGGGAATATACACACACACACACACACACACACACACACACACACACACACACACAGAGATTGGCTTGTATGGACATACAAATATTTCTGAAGGAAACACAAGAAACTGATAAAATTGGTTGCTTTTGGGCAGAGGATCTGGGTGGCTGAGAACAGGGGTGGAATGAAGACTTTCTCTTATATATCCTTTGATAGCTTTTGAATTTTGAACCATGCAAACGTATGAGCTGTTTGAAAAATAAATGAACAAGACGAAAAGTAAAAAGCAAACAAAAGGAAGGTGAAACAA
The DNA here is from genome assembly GCF_949987515.2 of Delphinus delphis. Classification (NCBI taxonomy): domain Eukaryota; kingdom Metazoa; phylum Chordata; class Mammalia; order Artiodactyla; family Delphinidae; genus Delphinus; species Delphinus delphis. The sequence continues at coordinate 92,135,357 of NC_082704.1, forward strand.
CACGGGCTGTGTAGGGGGAGGCAGCAGGTCACTTTGGTGTTGACTTTGGTTCCAAGGGGTCCTCAAGCCACCTCTCCTAGCTATGTAGATGCGTGGTGACAGATAGCTCAGGGGAGGGGTATAACAAGACCTTTCTTTGTGGCTGGATATGGCCTCTCCCAGGAGGCCTTGGTATGCAGAGACCATCCCAGAGCAAATCTGTGTGGCACTCAAGAGATTCCTGAGATTATAGGGAACTGGCTTGAGTCCTTCACTTTTGAGCAATCTCCCTTCTCTGATGGGTTCAGAGGGTCCGGGCGGGGGGCTGCTGGCTGGGGAGGGGACATGGGAAGGTAGATTCTGGTCAGGGGTGGGGCTGGGCCTGCAGGCCCCCAGGTCTGTTGTGGAAACAAGGGCCGAGTGTGTCAGGGGCAAGTGAAGAGCCATATGATGGGATCCAGTTCTTGGCATCTTATCCCAGGGTCCCCCCAAGGGAGGGGGTTGGCCTTCCTTGGAGAGCCACTGGGGCCTGGACAAGAGCTGGACTCGCAGTGAATTAGGGTGGTTGGACTGAACCAGACCACTGGTTTTCATCAGCAAAACTCAGGGGCAGCCATGGCAGTAAAGATGGTGCCTGCTGGGGGACTGCTCAGATTTCTCTAGTTCTTTCTCCTCCAGGTGTTGAAGCATGGCTAGGACGGCACCAGACTGGCATCTTGGACAATTTATCAGGAGAGGGGCCCCAAGAGAGAAACTGGGCTTTTTATTAATCTGGGTATGTGAACACTCAAGCAGTTAATTTGAATATATCAGTGACTTGAAGGGGAGCAGAAGTTGTCACCCCAAAATATGTCTCTTCGGCATAAAAATTATTTTAGACTGATTATTATTATTTTTTTTTTTTGCGGTACGCGGGCCTCTCACTGTTGTGGCCTCTCCCGTTGCGGAGCACAGGCTCCGGACGCACAGGCCCAGTGGCCATGGCTCACAGGCCCAGCCGCTCCGCGGCATGTGGGATCTTCCCGGACCGGGGCACGAACCCGTGTCCCCTGCATCGGCAGGCGGACTCTCAACCACTGCGCCACCAGGGAAGCCCCTAGACTGATTATTTTTAAGAAAGAGCAGTCACAGGAAAAACTCTGAAAACAGAGTAGAAGTTACCTTTTTGTAAGAGATATTTATAAGGGAAATGCCCATGTATAAGGGTGTCTCCTTCTCTGTACCAGCAAGAGAAGGATGGCCTAAATCTTTACAAACTCTTATCAAAGGAGAAGGTAAGGACCTAAATCCGGGTAACAACCTTCCCCTTGTTTTCTTTTCTTTTTTTTTTTTTTTGGCTGCGCTAGGTCTTCGTTGCGGCGCACGGGTCTCTTCTTTGCAGGTTTCTCTCTAGTTTTAGAAAGAAATTTTCTCACGTGGGTTTAGTTGCCCCACTGCATGTGGGATCTTAGTTCCCCAACCAGGGATGGAACCTGCTTCCCTGCATTGGAAGGCGGATTCTTAACCACTGGACCACCAGGGAAGTCCCCTTCCCCTTGCTGACTGTGCTTTTCCTGATAATCTCCCATAACTGACTCCCCCCAGCATCTGCCTTTGTCTTTAGCTGGAGATGGGATTTAAGGTGGTGTCTTGGGCCATTTTGGGGAGTTACTCAGTTTTCCTGGGGCTCTCCTATGTACACAGGAGGTATGCATATTACTAAACTTCTCTGTGTTTTTCTCCTGTTAATCTGCCTTTTATTACAGGGGGGTTCCTCAGTCAAGAACCCAGAAGGGTAGAGGGAAAATGATTTTCCTCCCCTACAGATTGAATGATCATAAGGTATCATTGTTAGTTATTTTGGGAGTGATATTGGTATTGCAGTTATGTTCACAAGGATTCTTTCTCTTTAAAAGATAGGTATTTGTGGATTTGAAGTATTTGTGGATAAAAGAATATGATGGCTGGGATTTGCTTCAAAAAATTCAGTAGGATCCTATAAGGGAAAAGAATCTGAAAAAGTATATATATATATATATATCTGAATCACTTTGCTGTACACCTGACATTGTAAATCAACTATACTTCAATTTTTTAAAAAGTAAAATGGGTTAGGGAACTCCCTGGCAGTCCAGTGGTTAGGATTCCGCACTTTCACTGCCGAGGACCCCGGTTCAATCCCTGGTCGGGGAACCAAGATTCCACAAGCCACACAGCATGACCAAAAATAATAAACTTAAAAAAATAAATACAATAGCTTATATATAAAGCCAAAAAAAATTCAGTAGGGAGGAGGTGGGGGAAGGAAAAAGTGGGTGGGGTATAGATGAAGCAAGATTGGCCGTAAATGGATACTAATCACGCTGGGTGATGGGTACTTGGGGGTTCATTGTGCTTGCTAATCTCTCTCCTTTTGTGTAAGTTTGAAAATGTTAAATGTTAAAAAAAAATGTTAAAAAAACAAAGGCCATGTGAACTTATTTAACCCCAAACTGGTAAAACCTGTCCTACCAAGTTTGCATCTATACTGTTTGTTCCTGGGCTAGGTTGAACTTTTTGATCTCCTCAGCTCCCTGAAGTGAAGAGCTTGTTTAAACAGCTCTCCAGCTCAGCGCCTGAGTTTCTCGCTGGGCACATGGAGGCAGCAGAGGATAGAGGTTTAAAGGAAGAGTCCTGGGCACACGGCCAGAGCTCCCATCTGGGCCCAGCCATTTAGTAACTGGGCAAGTTACCTAGCTTCTCTCTGCCTCAGTTTCCTCATCTGTGCAACAGGCATAAAAATAATCTACCCCACGGGCTGTTAAAAGGATTAGAACAAGATGCTATACAGAGTTTTAGTATAATGCCTGATATATAAAAAGGCTCAAAAATGTTGATTATTGGGTTTCCCTGGTGGCGCAGTGGTTGAGAGTCCGCCTGCCGATGCAGGGGACACGGGTTCGTGCCCCGGTCCGGGAAGATCCCACATGCCGCGGAGCGGCTGGGCCGGTGAGCCATGGCCGCTGAGCCTGCGCGTCCAGAGCCTGTGTTCCGCAACGGGAGAGGCCACAACAGTGAGAGGCCCGCGTACCGCCAAAAAAAAAAAATGTTGATTATTATTAATATTAGGCACTCAAAGAGTATGTATTAAATATGAATGCCTGGGTGAATAAAGGCAAGTGAGAGACAGGATTATTACCAAATCTATCATCTTGTAATTTGTCTTATTTTTAAAGATGTATTCGAATAGCACAGGGAATTATCTACAATACTTGTAATAACTTATAATGGATAAAAATCTGAAAAAGAATACATATGTATATATATGTACAATTGAATCGCTTTGCAGTACACCTGAAACACAACATTGTAAATCAACTATACTTCAATTAAAAAAATTTTAAAAACATATTCGATATTTTCTAATGTCTTCAGTCTTCAAAGAAAGCTTTGAAATTAGTTAAAATTTGCCATCCTTTTTTGTGGTTTAACTTACATTTATTTTGGGCTCTTATTGGCAATAATAGTGGGCATCCGGAAGAATTCATTGTGAAAATGTATTATTTAGCATATACTTTTTGGTCTTCTATAGTCTCAAACTTCAAGAATTTCTTAATGAGAAATGTGAAGTTTATACATTTGGCTACTTTACTGTTGAGATTAGATACTTGTTAAACATAAAATGGGGATATATTTTTCCTATGTTTTATTAATTTAAAAAATTAATTCAATTAAGACTCAGTTCTGGGAGGAGGGGGAGGTAGAGAGTTGTCCATCAATGGATATAAAGTTTCAGTCACACAAGATGAACAAGTTCTAGGGAATTCACTGGCAGTCCAGTGGTTAGGACTCAGCGTTTTTACTGCCGAGGGCCCGGGTTCGATCCCTGGTTGGGGAACTAAGATCCCGTAAGCCACGCAGCGCAGCTTAAAAAAAAAAAAGAAAAAAAGATGAAGTTCTAGAACTCTGCTGTACAGCCTTGTATATCTCATGTTAAGTGTTCCTACCACAATTTAAAAAAAGAGACTCAACTTCAAAGCTTCCAGGCAGAAGTCTGTTCATTCTTAAGTTTTACAGTAAGCATCAAGAAAGGTGTTGGGCTCATGAAAATACTTTCACAAACATAAGCTTTCTTAGTCTTGGCCAAAATGTTGCAGCTGAAGGAATGAATGTACAGCCTCACAGGGGGTGGAGTCACTTGGGACCTCATCCCTTCCGAATGACCAGGATAGCGTCCCTCCTCTAACCTTTGTGCTAGGAAACCAGCCTTCAAAATAAGACAGTGGTTTTCTGTGACCTACTGCTGCCTATCAAATCATCTCAAAACTTAGTGACTTAAAATAACAATTGGGACTTCCCTGTGGCGCACTGGTTAAGGCTCCGTGCTCCCAATGCAGGGGGCCTGGGTTCGATCCCTGGTCAGAGAACTAGGTCCCACGTGCATGCCGCAACTAAGGAGCTGGCGAGCCACAACTAAGGAGCCCGCCTGCTGCAACTAAGACTTGGCGTAACCAAATAAGTAAATTTTTAAAAAAAGAAAAGAATGCTCAGCTCTCTGAGCCTCAGTTAAAAAAAAAAATAACAATCATTTTAATATTATTCCTCATGGTTCTGGGGGTTAACAGGGCTCAGCAAAAGGGGGGTAAGTAGGAAGGTTACACAGTACAAGCATGACAATAGAGAGGCAACAGTTTGGAATGAGGGCAGAGTTGGCTACAGAAGTGACATGGGGACTTCCCTGGTGGCGCAGTGGTTAAGAATCCACCTGCCAATGCAGGGGACACAGGTTCGAGCCCTGGTCCGGGAAGATCCCACATGCCGCAGAGCAACTAAGCCCGTGCGCCACAACTACTGAGCCTGCGCTCTAGAGCCCGCTAGCCACAACTACTGAGCCCTCGTGCCACAACTACTGAGCCCTCGTGCCACAACTACTGAAGCTCGCGCTCCTAGAGCCCATGCTCTGCAACAAGAGAAGACACTGCAGTGAGAAGCCCGCACACTGCAACGAAGAGTAGCCCCCGCTCACCACAACTAGAGAAAGCCCACACGCAGCAACGAAGACCCAATGCAGCCAAATATAAATAAATAAACTAAAAAAAAAAAGAAGTGACACGGAAGCCTGGGAGATGCTGGCAAGTCGAGATTACAAACAAAAGCCGAGGGGCTGGAGATGGGGCCAGAAACACACGTCCACGTCTTTTCTGCTCTTTAGACATGTTAGGCTGGTGTGGTGTGGTTTTAAAATAGGTTTACAAATCCTTGGACACATTAAGAGATGGAATCTAATTCCCCTCTCTTTTAACATGGGCTGGCCTTAGAGATTCGATTCTAATGAATAGAATTTGGCAGAAGTGATGCTGCGTGACTTTTGAGGCTAGATCACGAAAGCCTGTAAGACTTCTGCCTAATTCTATCCCTTTTGGAACACATGTCTTTAGAGTCCTGAGCCCCCACATAAGAAGTCGGTTACCCTGAAACCACCACGCAGAGAGACCATATAGGGATAGAGGGATGCCCGAGGATCATAGCCGTACCAGCTGCCAGGTGTGCTAAGTCTTCCCAGTTCAGGTATTGGACATATAAGCAAAGAAGCCTTCAAGATGTCCCCAGCCTCAACAATTAATAGACATAGATAAAGCATTGTGCCCAACAGAGAATACATATTCTATTGAAACAACTGTGGAAAATTTATAAAAATTAACCGAGACTTAGCTTTCAAAGAAAATCTGAACATATTTCCCAAAAGATATCATATAAGCCATATTATCTGACCATAAAATACAATAAAATTAGAAAGTAACAAGAACAAATAGGTCCTAACACAACATTGTAAATCAACTATACTTCAATTTAAAAAAAAAAAGAACAGCCCAAATACTCTTTTGGAGATTTGAAAATATCCTTTCCCTCACCTAAATCAGCAAGAATAAGCAAATGTTTATGTAGGAAGGGGAAGATGCAAGATTAATGGTAACTGAAGGGGAATCCTTAAAACAGGAAGAGGAGTTACTAAAACATGGACTGAATAAAAACTTTAAAAAACAAGTAAGGAGAAGTATTTTTTAAATACTCTATGATGGTTGGTTAATTTGGAGGCTCAGCGACCAAGCCTCTTTCCACATTTCCACTCTGTCATCCTCAGTTGTCAGTGCCTCCCCTCATGCTCACAAAATGGTTGTATCAGCTCCAGGCATCACATCCTCACACAACATTCCAAGGCCAGAAGGGAGGAGTCTTATCTCTTTCTTTGTGCTCCTCTTTGAAAGGAAAGCCTCCCAGCAGACTTCTCCATCTTAATCTTTGGTCAAAATTGCATCACACTTCCTTTCCTGAACCAATGCCAGGCAAGGGGAATGGAATTACTGCAATTAGCCAGGATTCACCCCCAGCTCCACTCCTGGGATGGGGAGGGGCCCAGCTTTTCCTGAGTCGAAAAGCCTTCCATAAATGAAAAAAATCTGGATTTTGTAAGAGAATGGCTCTGGGGTAAGAGACCAATAATGATAGTCATAACCTGCCCCTTGAGACTTGCATCAAAACTTAATATATTCTTTTTCCTTTTAAAGTACTTCACCTGTATGAATGAACAGAACATTCTCAAATATTAATAGATTTTTTAAACATTTTTACTGGCATAATTGCTTTACAATATTGTGTTAGTTTCTGCTGTATAGCAAAGTGAATCAGCTGTACGTATACATATCCCCTCGCTCTTGCGTCTCCCTCCCACCCTCCCTATCCCACCCCTCTAGGTGGTCACACAGCACCGAACTGATCTCCCTGTGCTATGCGGCTGATTCCCACTAGCTATCTATTTTACGCTTGGTAGTGTATATATGTCAATGCTACTCTCTCACTTCGTCCCAGCTTACCCTTCCCCCTCCCCATGTCCTCAAGTCCATTCTCTACATCTGCATCTTTATTCCTGTCCTGCCCCTAGGTTCTTCAGAATCATATACTTTTTTTAGATTCCATATATATGTGTTAGCATACGGTATTTGTTTTTCTCTTTCTGACTTACTTCACTCTGTATGACAGACTCTAGGTCCATCCGCCTCACTACAAATAACTCAATTTCATCTCTTTTTATGGCTGAGTAATATTCCATTGTATACATGTGCCACATCTTCTTTATCCATTCATCTATCAATAGACACTTAGGTTGCTTCCATGTCCTGGCTATTGTAAATAGTGCTGCAATGAACACTGTGGTACATGACTCTTTTAGATGTATTAAATAACATAAATCAAATTAAACAAATTAAACTTTCAAAGCCAATGAACTTAAAAATTTCCCGGATATTCTGGTACCATACAAAGACTGTACAATTTCAACTTAAAATTCTAAGTCTACCTCAGTTACATATTTTAAGTTAGAATCACATGGCTTTTACTTGAATAGGCTAAATCTTCTTAAACATTACAAGTACAGAAAATGCCTGATTTGCCAAGATTCTTTATAAGAAAATATGGGCTACTTTTAAACATTTCTAAAGTTAATTAGAAATCTTTGCTGGGTCAAAAGATGTTATCCGCTAAGGAACAAGGTTATCATCCCAGTGAAATTAAGTTACTTTTGACCAGAAATTTTGGCCACACATGAGCTCTGGCAAGGCAGAGAGCAGGGCAATTCCTCTCACATCCACTAAGGAAACCATTATATCATCTTCTCAGCATGTTTGAGGTTGCAAAAAGAATCTGCACTGACATTTAGAGCTGCTATGTCAATGATTCTATAACTCCAAGGGGTGGTCATGGGTCCCTGACATTACCTAATTCTTCCGTTTTCCCACCTAATTCAGCAAGCACCCCCCTAGGCTGAGTACCCCACTAGAGTCTTTGTTTCTTGAACTCTTAAAAGGTACGTTCATATTTTCCTGCCTAGGTGAAAGACCTTTGAACTTTACAGGAATTCTGCATTCTTTCATGGTATCAGGACCACTCAATACTTCCGGATATTAAAATGATATTCAACCGAATTCTGGAAATCTCACATGGTTGTCTGATTTGTGATCAGAGCACATAAGGTCCGTTCTACTGGTATTAAATACCACTGGATTGTGTAGGAAATATTTTAGAAAGGTGACTCAGTCTGTGATCAGAGTAGATCTAGTGTTGCATTATAAACGAGGAAGAAAACAGTAAGGTGGGAGGAAGGGACGGGAGGAGAGGGAGTGACAGACACAGGGTTTGTGCCTGATTAGGGCTTTACCACCTAGAAGTGGAAACGGGGCTTGATTCCAAGCATCCCAGGGCAGCTTGGAGAAGGGAGAGATGCCATCTCCTTACAACTCACAGGGCTCACAGGGTGTGCTTTCACAGATGGACAGACCACCCACCACTCATCTCTGATTGTGGGTTCTGATTGATCTGTTTCTCTCGCGTCCCTGGAGATAAGCAATTTGCTAGCTGGGCTTTGGGAGGCTTCCTCTGCAAGCCACCCTCCTTGTGATCCCTTAGCGTGCTAGCCAGGGGTCATTCGAGTTTTCTGTTATTACCCAGGAATACGTGCAGCACAAAAAGAGAGCCTGAATCTTGCCACAGAGAACCTGGCTCTGGGGGTGACTGTCTGGTGGGTTTCAGGATGCTGTGGCTGCGGATGTGGGTTGCTCTTCTAGCATGACAGATGCTGCTGCTAAAATATTCCTTCTTGAGTCTCAGACCTTCCTTCCTTCCTGCAGAAGTACATCCCTTAAGGAGTTCCTTAAGTGAAGGTCAGTTGCTGGTAAAACTTCTCCGTTTTTGTTTTCTAAAAATGTCATTTTTTCACCTTTCTTCTGGAATTATAATTTATCTTGGCATAAAATTCCAAGTTGATGGTTATTTTCTCTCAGCACTTTAAAGATAGCATTCGGTACAAAGAAAATTCAATGGGGAAAGAAGCATCTTTTCAACAAATGGTGCTGGAACAACTGTATATCCACACGCAAAAGAATGAAGTTGGACCGCTACCTCACACCATATACAAAAATTCTCTCAAAATGAATCAAAAGACTAACTGGAAGAATTAAAGCTATAAAGCTCTTAGAAAAAAAATATAGTGGTAATTCTGCATGACCTTGGACTTGGTGATGGATTCTTTGATATGAAAGCAAAAGCATGAGTAGCAAAAGAAAAAATAGGTAAATTGGACTTCACTAAAGTTAGAAACTTTTGTGCTTCAAAGAACACCATCAGTGAAGTGAAAAATCCTGTAGAATGGGATAAAATATTTGAAAAACATATACCTCACATGGGTCTAGTATCAAGAATATATAAAGAACTCTTACAACTCAATAAAAAGACAACCTGATTAAAAACAGGCAAAGTGCATAGCACAGGGATATCAGCTAGGTGCTTTGTGACCGCCTGGAGGGGTGGGATAGGGAGGGTGGGAGAGAGGGAGACGCAAGAGGGAAGAGATATGGGAACATATGTATATGTATAACTGATTCACTTTGTTATAAAGCAGAAACTAACACACCATTGTAAAGCAATTATGCCCTAATAAAGATGTTAAAAAAAAACCTAACACATATATATGGAATAAAAAAAATGGTCATGAAGAACCTAGGGGCAAGACAGGAATAAAGACACAGACCTACTAGAGAATGGACTTGAGGACACGGAGAGGGGTAAGGGTAAGCTGGGACAAAGTGAGAGAGTGGTAGTGTATATATGTCCATATATACACTACCAAAGGTAAAACAGATAGCTATTGGGAAGCAGTCACATAGCACAGGGAGATCAGCTCGGTGCTTTGTGACCAGCTAGAAGGGTAGGATAGGGAGGGTGGGAGGGAGGGACACGCAAGAGGGAGGAGATATGGGGATATATGTATATGTATAACTGATTCACTTTGTTATAAAGCAGAAACTAACACACATTGTAAAGCAATTATACTCCAATAAAAACGTTAAAAAAAAACAGGCAAAGTATTTAGAGAGACACAACTCCAACGAATATATACAAATGATCAATAAACACATGAAAAGGTGCTCAACGTCATTAGCCATGAGGGAAATGCAAGTCAAAGCCACAATGAAATATTACTTCACACCCACAAGCATGGCTATAATTTAAAAAGATAATAATAAGTGTTGGATTTCCCTGTGGGTCCAGTGGGTAAGACTCCATGCTCCCAATGCAGGGGGCCCGGATTCAATCCCTGGTTGGGGAACTAGCTCCTGCATGCATGCCACAGTTAAGAGTCCGCATGCCGCAACTGAAGATTCTGCATGCTGCAACAAAGATCCCGCGTGCCGCAAGTGACCCAGTGCAGCCAAAATAAATAAGTGAATAAATAAATATTAAAAAAACAAGTGTTGACAAGGATATGGAGAAATTGGAACTCTTTTTTAAAAATATAGAATAGGGAATTCCCTGGTGGGGATTCAATGTGGATGAACCTTTAAAATATTATGCTAAGTTAAAGAAGCCAGTCCCCAAGGACCACATGTTGTATGATTCCATACATATGAAACGTTCAGAATAGGCAAATATATAGAGATAGAAAGTACGTTAGTGCTTGCCAGGAGCTGTGGGGAGAGGGGAATAGGGAGTGACTACCAATGGGCAGTGAGCTTTTTTTGTTTTTTTTTAATTTTTGGGCTGGACCGTGCAGCATATGGGATCTTAGTTCCCCAACCAGGGATTGAACCCCCACCCCTTGCATTGGAAGCATGGAGTCTTAACCACTGGACCGCCAGGGAATTCCCAATGGGTTTCTTTTTCTTGTTTTTTGCGGTACACGGGTCTCTCACTGTTGTGGCCTCTCCCGTTTTGGAGCACAGGCTCCGGACGCGCAGGCTCAGCGGCCATGGCTCACGGGCCCAGCCGCTCCGCGGCATGTGGGATTTTCCCGGACCGGGGCACGAACCCGTGTCCCCTGCATTAACAGGCGGACTCTCAACCACTGCGCCACCAGGGAAGCCCCCAGTGGGTTTCTTTTTAAGGTGATGAAAATGTTCTGGAATTAGTGGTGATGGTTGCACAATTTTATGAATATACAAAAACCATTTAATTGCACACTTTGAAAGAATGAATTACATGGTATGTGAGATATATATATATATATATATATAAAATTTTAATTTTTAAAATATTTTTAAAAATTTATTTATTTTATTTATTCATTTTTTTTGGCTGCGTTGGGTCTTCGTTGCTGCATGTGGGCTTTCTCTAGTTGAGGCGAGCAGGGGCTACTCTTCATTGTAGTGCACGGGCTTCTCACTGCAGTGGCTTCTCTTGTTGCAGAGCACGGATTCTAGGCATGCAGGCTTCAGTAGTTGTGGCACACGGGCTCAGTAGTTGTGGCTCGCAGGCTCTAGAGTGCAGGCTCAGTAGTTGTGGTGCACGGGCTTAGTTGTTCCACGGCATGTGGGATCTTCCCGGACCAGGGCTCAAACCCGTGTCCCCTGCATTGGCAGGTGGATTCTTAACCACTGTGCCATCAGGGAAGCCCCTATATACATTTTTTTTAAAGGAGCATTTTACAGTCTTCTGGTTTCTACTATTGCTGTTGGAAACTATGCTGATATTCCAATTGTCGTTTTTTTTTATAGGTAATTGTCCTCCCCTCCACCCAGGCCACTTTTAGAATCTTTTTGTTTTTTTTTTGTTTTTTTTTTGGTTCTACAGTTTCACTGTAATATGGCTCAATGTGGATTTCCTTTTATCCTATTTGAATTTGTTGGGCCCTCTGGATCTGAAGATTCATATCTTCCATTAATTCTGGAAAATTGTCAACTGTTATCCCCTCAAATATTGCCTTTCTTCTATTTTTTTCCTTCTGAGACTCCAATCAAACATTTATGAGACTGCCTCATTCTGTCCTCCATATCTAGTAACCCCTCTTTCATATTTTTCTTCTTTCTTTGCTGCATTCTGGGTAATGTCTTGCAAGTTTGTATTAATAACTTCAACTGCTTTCTCACTTGCATGCCTAATAGCATCTCAACTATAGCACATCCAAAACTAAATTCCTACCTTCCCCAATCTGCTCCTCCCTCAGGCTTCCCCATCTCGATAAATGGCAATTCCATTTTTCTAGTTGCTCAAACCCAAAGCCTGGTGTTACCTTCCCCTTTGCTCTTTCCCTCACACCCCATATACAATCTTATATGTAGAGGAGAAAATGCACCCATCTGTTTCAGAAGGAACGGCATCAGCCAAAAAGTGAAATTGAGACCTAATTTCTTAGCAGCAGAACTGGAGGTAAGAGAAAGCTCTGTTTTTGACTAGATATTCCTCTCTGGGTCCTGAACACAAACCTTTGATCTGCATAGGACATTCTTCTGGGGTTGCAGGAGGGGTCTATCTCCTCAGTAGACCAAACTACAGACCAGAGAACTGTTTGGGAAGCAGAGAATTAGAATAAACAAATTCCCATCAAGCTACGGAGGCCCGATAGACTGGTATTCTTCACACCAGACCTCTGTCTAAAGAACTCAGACCAATCATCCAGAATTAGTCATCTCAATATCTAATATCTAATATCTAATATCTCCCATCTCAATATCTAATTTCTTATATCCCAGAATTCTGCTTGAATCTGGTCTCTTCCCTCAATCCTCACACCCATACCTTGGTTTGAGCCTCATCATCCCTTTCTAGGACTCATGCAGTGGCCTTCTCCTTGGCCTGCCTCCAATCTTTCCCCTGCTGCTTCATCTTCCACCCTCCCACGAGAGTCATTCTCCTAGAAAGACTTTGTCTCATGCTGCTTCTCTGTTGGAAAACCTCCTTTGGTTCCCCAGGCTTTGGCATCAAATCAAAACGCCTCAGACGGGCACTCACATTGCACACACCCTATGCTCCAGCCACTCTGAACCTCTCTCCACAACCTCTACAACCTTTGGTGTCCTTGGAGATGTGGCTTCCTCTGCCTGAAAAACTCTTCAGCACCCTGTCTGCCTGGTAATCACTTACTTGCCTTTTAAGAGCTAGCTCATATGTCACTTCTTCCAGGAAGCCCTCTCTGGCCTCCTCCAGACAGTGCTCCTCTCTCTTAAAGGAATGAACACACTATATTGCAATTATTTGCTTGCACCTACCTCCCCTTTGACATCTGGAGCAAGCACCTTGAGGATAATGACCCTGCTTATTTGTCTTTTCATCCCCGGGGCCTAGCACAGTGCTGGGCTCAAGAAAGGTGCTCAAAAAGGATTTGATGAACGAATGAATGAATGCATGAGTGCATGAATGACTGTTTGACCATTGTGGTAGACTGCCATTTGGTGATGCCTAATGAACCTCACCCCACTGTATTCATGCCCTTGTGTAGTCTCTCACACATGGACTCTGGGCTGGGAAGTGACACCTGTCAATTTCAGCTCACAACTCAGTGGGCCCTGCCCAACTGCAAGACCGAGGGGAGAGGGGTGGCAGGCAAGCGTGATGCCAGCGCTCTAAGTCAGGACTGATTAAACACTAACAAATTCTTATTCTTTGGCTCTCCTAGTCCTAGATTTCTACCTTTCTAACAATGACAAACATTTGTATAGAAATTTGCTTCATGCAAAATATTCTCACATATGTGATTTTTGCCAGAATACTCTGAGATAGATAGCATTGTTGTCACCATGTTTTATACATGAGGAAACTGAGACATGGAAAACTCCTCAGTCCCCCAGCTAGCTAATGAGGAGGTTGGGGTTCAAGCTTCAAAGCCAGACTGTTTCCTTAGCCACAGCAGCCTTAGGTTTGTCACAGTTCAGGCATGTTATCAGGAGGACTTCTCTGAAAGAGCAAATACAATGAACAGACTGAGCCTGGGTTAATTTTTAGGAACATCCCCAATTTCTCTTTCTTTCTCTTTCTCTTTCCCTCTCCCTCTCTCTCTCCCCTAACTCACTTAAATAATTACAAAACAGGGAATTCCCTGGAGGTCCAGTGGTTAGGACTCCATGCTTCCACTGCAGGGGGCATGGGTTCGATCCCTGGTCAGGGAAATAAGATCCCACATGCCACATGGTGTGGCAAAAACAAAAAAAATTACAGAACATAGAAAGACAGAGAAGGAGAGAGAGATTCTGCTGATTGGCCAGCTTGGGTCATATGTCCATCCCTGTAATGAGAGGACAAAGTCACATCATTGGCAGCCGCATGGAAAGGAAGGGTTCACTCATAAGGAAGAGGACTGCTGTTACCAGAAGAAGATGGCCAGGCATGCTGTGCAGACAAAACCCAGAGATGCCCAGTCTAAGTTTGGAATTCTTTTTTTAAGATTTATTTACCATTTATTTATTTATTTTACTTATTTTTAGCTGTGTTGGGTGTTAGTTGCAGCATGTGGGATCTTTTATTGTGGTGCGCAGGCTCTTCATTGTGGTGTGCGGGCCTCTCGCTAGTTGTGGCGTGCGGGTTTTTTCTTCTTTAGTTGTGGCGCACCGAATCCAGGGTGCGTGGGCTCTGTAGTTGTGGCGCATGTGTTCCGGAGCGTGAGGGCTCTGTAGTTTGCGGCACGCGGGCTCTAGTTGTGGCACGCGGGCTCTAGCTGAGGCACACGAGCTCAGTAGCTGTGGCACGTGGGCTTTAGTTGCCCTGCAGCATGTGGGATCTTAGTTCCCTGACCAGGGATCAAACCTGCGTCCCCTGCATTGTAAAGCGGACTCCTTACCACTGGACCACCAAGGAAGTCCCTAAGTTTGGAATTAGGAAGTGTTGTGGGGACTTCCCTGGTGGTCCAGTGGTTAAGAGTCCATGCTCCCAATACAGCGGGCCCAGGTTCGAACCCTAGTCAAGGAACTAGTTCCTGAATGCCTCAAGTAAAGATTCCACATGCCATAACGAAGATTCCCCGTGCCACAACTAAGACCTGGCACAGCCAAATATATATATATAAACAAACAAACAAATAAATAAATGAAAGTGTTATGGTTTGAATTGTGTCCCCCTCACCCCAAAAGATATATTGGTGTCCTAACCTCCAGAACCTCAGAATGTGACCTTATTTGGAGATAGAATCTTTATAGAAGTAATCAGGTTAAAATGAAGTCATTAGGGTGGGCCTTAATCAAATGTGACTGGTGGGGACTTCCCTGGTGGCGCAGTGGTTAAGAATCTGCCTGTCAATGCAGGGGACACAGGTTTGATCCCTGGTCCAGGAAGATCCCACGTGCCGTGGAGCAACTAAGCCCGTGTGCCACAACTACTGAGCCTGCGCTCTAGAGCCCTTGTGCCACAACTACTGAAGCCTGTGTGCTCTAGGGCCCAGCGTGCCACAACAACTGAGCCCATGTGCTGCAACTACTGAAGCCCACACACCTGGAGCCCGTGTTCCACAAGAGAAGCCACCGCAATGAGAAGCCCACGTATCGCAACGAAGAGTAGCCCCCGCTCGCCGCAACTAGAGAAGGCCCAGGCGTAACAACGAAGACCTAAAACAACCAAAATAAATTTAAAAAGAAAAGAAACTTATTAAAAAAAAAAGAATATGACTGGTGTCCTTAAAGAAAGGGGAAATTTGGACATGGAAACATGCATATAGGCAGCTGGCCATGTGAAAATGAAGGCAGAGATGGAGGTGATGTTTCTACAAACCAAGGAACGTCAAAGACCGTCAGCAAAGCACCAGAAGCTAGGGGAGAGGCCTGGAACAGATTCTCCCTCTCACCCTCAGAAGGAACCAGCCCTGCCAACACCTTGATCTTGGACTTCTGGCCTCCAGAATGGTGAGACAATACATTTCTGCTGTTCAAGTCACTCAGCGTGTAGTCCTTTGTTACAGCAGCCCTAGCAAACGAAAACACCAGGCTGGACAGAGTGGGATTCTGACAATGGCTGTTATCATCACTCTCCACCTGGGATCCATTTCTGCCTCTTCTCCTGTGCCCTTTGCCCATCAGCTCCTACATCAGTGTTCTCCCCCAGCCACTCCTCTCTGTCCAGCCTCTAGCCAGCAAGACCACTGTTCCCGAAACACTGCTGTGTGTGTGTCTGGATCCCAGAATCCTGCTCTCTCCAAAGCAAAGAGCAGCCCTTCCCCAAGGAGGGGCGGGAGAGAGTGTGGTTGTCTGGGCCTTACCTATGTGGGCTGTCCTCTGTGTCACTCACCTCCAGATGGGCTACAGGACTGAGTAGCTTAGTAGCCTCTGCCCTAGTGTGGCTGGGGGTTTAGGGGGAAGGGGGGGAAGGGGGGGTGAGTAAAAATCTGAGACGGGAAAAGGGAAGACGGTGAAGCAGGATTTTGCTTTGGCTTCCTGATGCCTGGTAAGCTATCACAAGATGAGGAAACCACACTTTCTAGGGTCACTATGCACTTCAAACGCTCTTCGTTTCCCTTGAGAATCTCCTTAGGTTTTGATAGAATTCCTTTGGATAATTACAGCCCATCTGAAAACTGCTAAAGAATGTAGCGGGGCTGCAGGTGGTGATGGGGACGGCAGAGGGCAGAATGGCCCCAAATGGATAGGACCTTGCACTGTCTGACTTAGCTGGGGAAAAAATGGAAAGATCCCATGGCCTTAGTAACGGAGTGGTTGGAAGGGGTGGAGGCGGGGGAGGCAGGAGCTGCTAGAACAGCCTTGTTACCTAAATTCCAGAAGGGGCTCACTCTTTTCTAGAAGGTCTAAGAGAAGACCCAGTCCAGGCAGAGGACCAGGGCTGTGTGAGCCCAGAGGAGGCCATTTAGCTCAGTAGCCGGGCAGAAACGGCAGATATCGGATCGCTTGCTTTCAGTGGCAGCTCTGTCCCCCATTAGCTGGGTGGCCTTGGTGTGGTGGGCACGGTGATGTGAAGGGGTCCAGGTCCCCCTTCAAGGAAGGATGTGTCACCCCAGCTGCTATCTGCAGCGCTATTGGCAGACAGCCCTCAGCCTTTCACGGCCTGCTGGGGCGGTCCCCATCCACTGACTGACGGCTGCTGGAGTAGAAAAGTCCGGCCATCTTGGGGCAACTCTGAAGGGCCATTCTCGCTCCAGAGCTTCCCGTGGGCGTGGCTGAGGCTGCCACGGGGCCTGCATCACAGCTGACTATGGCCTCTGGCCTCCCTCCCCGGCTTCCTTCTCCTCCTTTTCCAGGAGACTTAACAAACATCCCATGTGCTCACCTCTGCCTCAGCGTCTCCTTCCTGGGAACCCAATGCCCAACACTTAGGTGAGTTAATTTACCCCCCCTCGCCTGGCTTCCTTCATCTTCCATGTAGCTGTGGCACTGCCTGCTTGGAGGTTGATTACGCAGATTAGATGAGACACTGCCTCACCGTCCTGGTCCTGTTCGGGGCGGGGCAAGGAGCCGCCAGGACCTGGGAGTGACTCTCATTACCATGTTTCGAGGCTGGAGCCCGCTGGCGGGAAATGACAGCCAGCTCCTGCAAGGGGATCGTCTCATGCTTTAAACCTGTACCTAAGTGAGGGCTGCCAGGCTACGCGTGTTCTTCCGGTAACATGCCCTGTGGTTGCCTGAGTCCCTCCTGCTGTGCTAAGGCTGCTGGTTCAGCTGCGCGAGCTCACTTGGGGGTGTGACATTCCACAGTGGCTGACAAGCTACAAGGTGGCCGCCAAAGCGCCACCACAGCCTGAAGGGAGGGGACAGGGAAGCTGGGTCCCCGGGGTGGGGAGCCATCTCTGCAAGAGACATTTCTAATTTCTTTTGAGCCCCAGGCAGTAGTGGTCTGGAGTTAGGGCAGGGGAGCTCTGTTCCTCAGGGGGCCCAGCAGGATCGGGGGCATCTGTAAGCACCAGCGCCGGCTCTAAGCATCCCCAATCCCTTTGAATGTGGCAGCCACGAGAATGTCACCTTGCGCTTCAAGCAGAGCACATCACGGCCTCCTCTTAGGAGGTCCTAGAGGGCAGGGGACTCCAGAGGGGCCTGCGACTCTTCTGGCCTGGGTGATCACCCCGTGGTGGGCTAGCACTGGCTTACAAAATTATTATTTTTCTATTACGAACTCATACGAAATTCACCTTCAGTCTGGCCATCGGAGAAAAAGGTAAAAATACAGATAAGTGTATTACGCACATGCGTGCACACGCACGCATGAAAAGAAAAAGACAAAAGTAATTTGCTATCCTGACACCTAGAGATAAAAACATGACATTTGGGGGCATCCCCTTACATACTTCATTCTTTATATTTTCACGTCAATATGCAACAGAGTCACCTAGACCCCTTTAAAATATGTCAGCTGAACGCTATACCTTCCCAGAGCAAGAGAAAACAGTTCCAATAACAGAGGCGAAGATTAACAGAAAATTACCAGCACCCCAGAAGTCTCCTCCCCTAATGCTTCTGGGAGTAACCAATCTCCTGATTTCTAATGCCATTGATATAGTTTTGCCTATTTTCAAAGTTTATATAAATAGAATCATATAGTATAAAAAAAATAGAGACGATTTGGTCCACGAGTTCACTCAAAGAATGAACTTCACATGGAAGGCACAAATCTATTTCCTCAGTTGCTTTCAATTCAAATGTGCCTCTCCAATCTTGTTAAGTGATACTAGTGTCGAGGGTACCTCTTTTTCACACTGTATGGCCCCGACACGCTAGCGAACTACTATAGCAGGAACTCACCACGAGAAACAGGGACCTTGCTGTGGAGGATTTAGCGTTGAGATTCCAGTATGTTTCCGTCCAAGTTATTTTCAAGGGCGATTTTGTCTATTGGTGATTTTCTCTCATTGCCTGTCTTTAGAAGTCACCTCCTCCAGAGGGTGCAATTTCACTGCACATCTGTTTACAACATTCAGGATGTTTTCAACGTTCCAGTAAGAACTCAGACGCTGAGATGTACATCCTGGTCCATAATACAGGGGCCCTCTTGGCCAGTCATTTCTTTAGGATACATTTCTAGAAGTAGATGTGATGGTTCATCTCATGTGTCAACTTGACTGGGCCCTGGAAGGGCCTGGATATTTGGTTAAACAATGTTTCTGGGTGTTTCTGTGACGGTGTTTCCAAATAAGACTGGCATTTGAATTGGTAGACTGAGTAAAGCAGGACCCATCTCTCCCTGCAATGTGGGTGGGCCTCATCCACTCCATTGAGGGCCTGAGTAGAACAAAAAAAAAAAAAAGAGAGGAAGGGAGAGCCTGGCTCTCTGCCTGATGTGAGCTGAAACATCGGTCTTCTACCGTGGGATTGGGGCTTACACCATGGGACTTCTCGGCCTCAGAATCATGTGAGCCAGTTCCTTATAGTAAATCTCTTTTACTGGCCCCTGTGTGTTCATTCTCCCTATCTTTGTCCACTACCTTTGAAGTCAGAGAGAATCAGTTCCAACTCAAGTCCCACCTCTTACTAGCCCCCAGTTTCTGAACCTCTCAGAGCCTTAGCTAGTTTCCATGTTGTAAAACGGAATCCCCAACACTTTCTACCCTGAGGTTTCTGTGAAGATTAAAAGCAATTAGCACAGTGCTGATATGATAAAAACACATTTAAATGTAATTTCAATGACTATCGAATGAATATATATATATATATTCTCCTCCTATTGGTTCTGTTTCTCTGGAAACCCTAACATTGACCCTAACCATTCCCCCCAAGAACAGTGGTATGGGCTTACAGTCCCACCAACTGTGTAGGAATGTGTCTTTTTTTCCTTTTGCTTGCCGACATTGAGTTATCAATCAAAAAAATATCAGGGTATGCTGTCTTTTTAAAAAAAATATGTGGTCCACATACTTGGCACGTCATTCAAGCAGTGCAAAAGGGTTTACGGGTGAAAGTAAGGTGGCCGTCTCTATCCCCCAGTCCCTTAATTCTCTTCCTGAGAATTAACTGTTAACCTGCACTGCCCAATATGGTGGCCACCAGCCACATGTGGCTACTGAGCATGTGAAATATAACTATTTCGAATTGAGATATGCTATCGGTGTAACATACACCCTAGATTTCGAAGACTTAAAACACAACATAGAATGTAAAATGTCTCATAAACAACTGTTCCTACGGATTAGATGTTGAAATGATATTTTGATATATTGGGCTAAATAAATATCTTATTAAAATTCATTTTACCTGTTTCTTCTTTCTTTTCAATGTGTCTACTAGAACAGGGCTCCCCAACCCCTGGGCCGCAGACCGGTAATGGCCTGTTAGGAACCAGGCCGCACAGCAGGAGGTGAGCGGCAGGCGAGCGAGCAAAGCTTCATCTGTATCTACAGCCGCTTCCCATCGCTCGCATTACCGCCTGAAACACCCCACCACCCCGTCCCTTCCGTGGAAAAATTGTCTTCCACTAAACTGGTCCCTGGTACCAAAAAGGTTGGGGATCGCTGTACTGGAAGATTTTGAGTTATCTCTGTGGCTTGCACTCTACTTCTATTGACTACAGCTGTTCCATGCATACTGAAGTGTTTGCTTATAAGGCCTTCCGCCCCCTTTTATTTAACCCAAATGGTGGCATCTCAGGCATGTGGCAGGAGAAGCACCCGACCACGGCTGTGATTTGTACATTGCTGGGTGTGGCTGGGCAGCTCCACTGGCTAAAGCTAAACGTCTGCGGGCTGGGTTGCAGGCGAGATCAGAAGGCCAAAGCACTGGGGGAAGTTCCCTGCTGCCCTTGGGCCAGGTCACCAGGGGCAAGTGTCCCCTCCCAGGCTAGAGCCTCAGGGCCAAGATGCAATCTTGCCTTTGGAAGATCTGTAATATTTAGCTGCCCTAACTCACGCCTTTCCTTTAAAAACAAAATCAAATTTAAATCCCTTGTTGTCCTTGGGCCACTAAATTGTCAGCCTGAGGGTGTGGCGGGTATGCGCCTGCATATTTTCTGTCTCATGTCAAAAGGTTTTGTCAGGCCAAGCCTCTGACATCCAGGGAGGCCAAGTCAGTTCGGCCTAGGAATACGAGGTGAGCTGTGTGTGTCAAGATCAGTGAAATGGAAAAACAAATGAGTTTTTTATAATTGTCGGTGCTGTGCTGCGAGGTTACATTTCGTCCCAGAAAATACAGGTTATTGATTTTCCCCTCTGTATATACGAATCCATTTATAATCCTACTATTGCAGAAAAGTAAAAACTGAAGGAAAAAAAAAGAGATTGAAAAAAAGAAAAACAATTTGGCTCCCAGGGAAACGATACAGGAAACTAGAGCATGTGAGGATCCCATTAAGTTCCAGGATAAAGCAGGGCACGTTTGGAGTGTTCATGCAGGAAAGACTGGCAAGGAAAGATCAATTGAAACCATCTGTTTCTAGAAGAGGGCCAGGTGCCACCCTGACAGATGGGCATGAACGCTAGCCTGGCACGGGGCCAGCTGACGCCCCGCCTAATGGCAGGGAGCAGGGTCTCTCCTCAGCATGTGTGGCGACCACCCAAACCTGGTCAACGCGGGGCCGCAGGGGCCTGTAACTCCCGTTCTCTTGCGTTCTGACGTGGAATTCTGCACAGTGCTTGGGGCCGGAAGTGCAAGTGACCGTAAGGAAACAGGCACGGGGTGCTGAGGGCTACTCACCTATGTGTCCTCTAGGAAGAAGTACACTTGAAAGCAAGTTACCCGTTAGAGCTTAGTCAAAAATTTCCCATGGCCTCTGGCCTAGGCCTGTTCCAAGAGGTGGGGATGGGGAGTAGGTTGGCATAGCTTGGTATTGCCAGTTGAAAACCTTTCCTCTCAAAATGGAGGTATACATTGACGGCATTTACTGTTTTGGCCTTCTCTTTCCAAGAAAATGATTCGAATCCATTCTCATCTGTGGTAGCTCACACGGCCACAATCCTCACCCCTCCTTTCCTCCAGGCCCTTGGCCATGTGACTTTGCCGTGCCTTCCCACAGTGGGTGGCTGGATCTACCCCATCTCTGGGTGCTGGGCTCAGCCATGTGACTGGCTTAGGCCAATGGGCTGTTAGCAGGCATGTCACAGAGGCTCAAAATGGCCCATCCATTGGAGCTTGCTCTCTCTTGGGTATGTGTCATCTCCATGACAATATGCCCGAGCTAGCCTGCTGGACCATGAGAAACATGTGGAGTGGAGAGGAACTGAGGCCAGCCAGCCGCGATCAGCCTCCAGCTAGCCATGAGTGAGTCCGGCTGAGATCAGCAGAGCTACCTAGCCAGCCATCTGGTTGCATTAAGTACTGAGCTTTGAGTTGTTAGGTGGCGTTGCTGTAGAAGAAGCTCACTGATATAGTCAAACGTCTAGAGGGCCTGAATTTGCCTTCGGTACACACAGGACGGGGAGATCCATTTTTCACATACTTTCCAGCCCAGGCTGCCCCACTGATAACGTTTATAGAGGAATTGGTGCAAATTTGTCTCCAACTGCAGCAGCCTCAACAGTGGAATCCTGGGAGATTTTGGTGACTCAGAGCAATCATAAATTAGGCCATATTGGAACTATGTACGATTTTATAATATAATCACCCATAAAACCTTAAGAGCTCCTTTAGAAAAATGTTCAAAAATCACGCGTGGGCAAAAAACTCCCTATGTGTAACTAGAGCCAGCTAATGTTTGTTCTAGAAACATCTCTATTTCCTGACTTGCAAAAGTTCACCCTTGCAGACTCAGCAGGGTAATAACATTGGTATCTGCGTTAATGTCCTGTACCTCTAACGAGAATCTCTTGCACCCACGTAGAAGTAATTTCAGGAGTTCTCATAGCAGGGTCGTAATTCTTAAATACTTAAGATATTATGTATGTTGTCTCTCCTGATGAATAGAACGTTTTTTCATCTCACTGTTAACAAACTTAGATTCTCTCAAGTGATTGAAAAGCTCTCTGCAAGCCTATAGTTCTATAAAACCTCTAAGTAATAGCAACAATAAAACCTTATTAGCCATTTCGGGCTCTGAATCAAGAGTTTCAATCCTTGGCAGCTAATTAAACGTTTTACATTTTTACCTCTCTCCAAATGCTTCTTTTCCTGATTGGGATTAGAAAACTGGTCAAAACTTTGTATGAGGTGCACAAATGAAACTCAAAATAAAGATGTCTTACGTATTATTGCTTTCAAACACGAGTGTCAGTCCTGGCTGGTATTGCTAATTGCAGGCGGAGGTTGAGGGGGCCATAAGAAGCCCATTGTTTCTGAATAATGTACAGGCATGCCAGGTGCTTTAGGGATGCTAGCTTGTTAAATAAAGTCTCACCCCTACATTAGGAGGCAGATATAGCATGATCCCTAATTTATGGAGCAATAAGAAGTGAAGGCCAGTAAGAACCTTCGAGTTCAGAAACTCATCAGCCTTAGAAGCAGAAGCGCTCAGTTTCGAAATCCCAGATCCTCATCCGCCTTCTTCTGCAACCCCCGTCACTTATAATCTGTGACCAATACTGTCACCACCGTGGCTACCGGATGCTTACAATGTGACCGGTCCAAACTGAGAGGTGCTATGTCACATAGGCACCAAAGTTCAAAGACTTCAGTATGAACAAGAAGGACTAAAAATACCTCAATAATTATTTTTGGATTGCTTATATGTTGAAATGATCTTTTGGATATATTGGCTTAAGTATATGACTGCAATCAGTTTTGTCTGTTTCTTTTTCCTTTTGTGTGTGTGGCTCCCAGAAAATGGAAGATTCCCGATGTAACTTGAATTTGATTTCTATTGGGCAGGGCGCCCTAGAGGAAGAAAGAGAGCAAAGGTCAACATGGACAACCTCCAATGAGAGTGGAGAACCTCCCAGGCCTGTCTCCAGGTTGGAGGGACAAAATGGGGAAATTATCCCTTAGTTATATCATATAGTAGCGCTTTTTTTTTTTTTTTTTTTGCGGTACGCGGGCGTCTCACCGCCGTGGCCTCTCCCACCGCGGAGCACAGGCTCTGGACGCGCAGGGTCAGCGGCCATGGCTCACGGGCCCAGCCGCTCCGCGGCATGTGGGATCTTCCCGGACCGGGGCACGAACCCGCATCCCCTGCATCGGCAGGCGGACTCTCAACCACTGCGCCACCAGGGAAGCCCAGCAGCGCTTTTTGAATTGGGGCTGAGAGCTACAGGATCCCAGCATTGCCCGCTAACCTGCCTCGATGAGCAGCCGCTTCCATATGTGCTCGGGTTCTCAGGCTTCTGAAACTTTGGGTTCTTTGGTGGGTCTAGTTGCCAAGAGCTGGTGGGAGCTGTAGCGGGCAGCTGCGAAAATGACCACCAAGGGAACCCTGGGAGTGGCACTGAACATAGGTCCGGGGTTTTCGGATAACCTCCTAACACAGTACAGAAAGGGTGTTTGCCTTCCCCAGGGTTACTGCCTCATGCTGGGTTCCCCACGAGGAGGACTCAGAGATGGAGTTTAATGTGCAGGAGGTTTACTAGGGAGAGCCCTTGGGATCCAGCCCTGAGGAAGGGAGGGGAGAAGGCAAGAGCGGCCAGACGGAGAAATTGAGCTGCGATGCAGGCTTCAGGGAAGCCTTAGGCGACTCTACAGGGGGTTTGAAAGATAGAATGAGACTTGGCGCCTTCTGAAGGTGGGGCGAGAGGGCTGAGCCTTCGTGCCCCCTTGGCAATCAGTCATTGGAGCTAGGCTACCTGGGAAAAGTGTGGCCTTGGCTGGAGGGGCTCTCTCAGCTGGGAGGAAGAAGTCCTTCATTCCTGAAGGGGGATGCCGCAGTCACACAGCTGGCATCTGAACATAGGTCCCCTAATTCCTTGTCTAGAGCTGGTTCACCTGTTCTGCCCAACCAGCGAACCAAGCTGCTGTCCAGAGCGGGCTACTTCTACGAGGCAAAACAGAACCACCACGATCTAGAGCCAGAAAGGCACTTTGCAGGGGAAACCTGCCAGGATGTTTCTGATCCTGCTCCCTCCACCTGCTTTGAAAAAGCGCCTGTTGTCCCACGGGATCTGTCAATCCTGGGGCAGTCAAGGAACGAGGGGATTTACTAAAGGTGCCGCCGAGAGCTGCTGTGGCTCTGGGCCAGTCAGATCTGCTGTGTCCTCTCACACAGATGTCATCTCCAATCTCAGCCAGCAGCGTCATCACTATAAGGAAAGCTTACGACTCATCAAAGACAAACACTGTAGCCTCAACTACTGGAGAAGCGCACACATCTGGGCACTCAGGATGACAGCATGGCGGCTCTTCAGTTGTACTCTTCACCCTCTCATCGTTAGCATCGTTTTCCAGCAAGAGCCCTCACCAATACGCCAAGTACACGTTTGGGTCAAGAGCCCTCAGCAACGGCAAAGCTCTCAAAAGAAATCAAGAAGGTGGTGAATTCTGGTCACTGTCCCATGCTTTCTGTGTGATGTGTTCTGAGCTAATGGTGTTGGCCTAAAGGGCTAGAGGACTGCCAAAATCTTACAGGGGAAGGGGCTGATAGCGGCCACCGCCAGCTTGGAAAATGCAGAATTGGATCCAGGAAGCCTGACTCTATTTCTATCATTGTCTTTCTTAGGCAAGTTGCTCCGGGTTTTTTTGTGGTTAACATAGGAGTCATTCAGCCTTCACAGGGCCCCAGTAAAAAATAGATGGAACCATATCTCTCTCAGACAGACGGGAATGAGGGCTGGTGTTGCAGATAGCGCTCTGTTCAGAGCCCCGACTTGGGGGTGTGGAGAAGTGCATGCAAATTAGAAGCCAGGTAATGAAAGTTCCAAGCATAGCAGCAAATAATCAGGCAATTATTGAACTAAGACTATAGCTTTAAGTCCTGAAACTTCTGAGTCAGAAAATTCTTCTAATAACAGTTAATAAGAACATAATCCTTAACCATAAGAAGCAGGGGAAGATGTCTAGAAGACGATGTGCAGGCTACAGTTGAGTTAACAAACAAAAACGCAGATTTGTGACGACTTTAACCAAAAAGAATGGAAAAATAGTAAGTTCAGTGAGGCTTGGCAAAGGTGAGAAGGCACAGGTAGGGAACACGAAAGACCCACTTTACCTTGATTAGCTCTTAATGAGTTTTTGACTGAATGGAGGGACCACTCTTTTACCTCCATCTTGTGGTCAAGCCCAGAACTGCAGCCTCTTCTGGGTCTCTCCCCCACCCCGCCCCGCCCGTTTTTCTATTTGCCAAACATTCCCGTGCCTCGGTCCCCAAAGTGGGAGTTGGCTGATTGAATTTGCCCCACCGTTTCACCTCTGTGGTTTTCAAGTCCCAGCTCTATTACATGATAGAACCAAAGCCCTTTTTACTTGGCTCGTTCTTCCCTCTGTCAAAAGATACCTCCCAGCATGCCTGGCTGTGGAAATGCCCGTGGTGTGTGGTGGGTACCAGAACAGGGGTGATGGTACACACATGTGTAAGGTCGTGGGGTGAAACCAGAAGATGACCCAGGCTTTGTGAGGCCTGACACTCACAATCCTGGGATCCCTCTTTAAGTAAAAGTATATAAGATGACAGGTACAAAATTAGGTATGACAAGAAATCACAGGAAATTCTGCATTTTAAAGAGTAGACTACCACCTAAACCTCACAAAACCCAGACAGTGTAACATAATATTTTTATTAACTGCCTAATACACCTCTGTAGTTCTTTTTTTTTTTTTTGCTTTGCGGTACGCGGGCCTCTCACTGTTGCGGCCTCTCCCGCTGCGGAGCACAGGCTCCGGACGCGCAGGCTCAGCGGCCGTGGCTCACGGGCCCAGCCGCTCCGCGGCATGTGGGATCTTCCCGGACCGGGGCACGAACCCGTGTCCCCCGCATCGGCAGGCGGACTCTCGACCACTGCGCCACCAGGCAAGCCCTGTAGTACTTTTTATCTGACAGTTTTGGGCTGCATACTTGTTGATCGATTTGGGGTTTGATCAATAATTCTGAAAAAATACATAAAGTTAATCTGAAATTTAGGACACACAAGAACAATTCAAATGCCTTCTTAAATTGCCACTACATTGTATTGGGCTCCATAATTATGTAATCGAATTACTCTTCTGGGATAAAAATTGACTCATTGATAAATACGTTTCTTTAGGGTATTTTGCTGTGTCAGCGGCAATTTTGCCTGACGTTTCATCTGGAATTGCCAGGCTTCATCAGAACAAGAGGCATCAGATACTCTAAGATGTGGGCCAAATCACTGGGGTGGATAAAACATGCGACTTCACACAAAGACCTACTCGCTGCTTGTTGTACTGCTATAGGGTTGTCCCCTGCAAGAATTCTGATAAATTCTCTTCCGCATATATTCCATGAGAAAGGAAAAAGGAATATATGGTACATTCGTCATTGTATCCATTGCCTTGCTGAATATTTTCCCGACAGGAGAGAATTTCTTTTATCTAGGGATAAGAACGAACTTGCCCCTGCTTAGAATTTTTCGTCTGATGATTGGAAGAGTTTTCCACAGAGTAGCTTCTGATTCCACGCCTTTTGAACCTTGTTTCTCCGCCACTACCTGTATGCTTCTGGTTCTGCGAACCATAGGACACGTTTACATTGAGATACAACCTCTGGGCCTGAGTCTTCATGTTACATCACCTGGGGAGTCAATCCGGCGAGTGGTGAGACTGTCTCTGGAAGCTATTCTTACCCTGGGATGGCTAGTGATATCTTAAAAATACAGCCGGCCCAAGGCATTCTCTGAGGATTGGTTCCAGGGCCAGCAGAGGATATTAAAATCCATGTACGCTCTAGTCCCAGAGTCGGCCCTCCCTATCTGTGGATTCCACATGTGCAGATTCAACCAACCTCAGATAGCAAATGTAGGAGCATGAAAAGAATCTGTGTATAAGTGGATCCTTGCAGTTCAAACTCATGTTGTTCAAAGATCGACTGTACACACAAAATATCCCACTGAACCCTAATTAAATACATCCCCCCACTCAACTTCCTCTTAGCTGGATATAAGAATAAATTCCCCTAGCTGCTCCAACGCTACCAGATATGAGGGGAAGTGTGGCTGACAGGAAGTAGGAGGAGAGGGAAATTGGTCATAGACAGATAGATAGATGAATAAGATATAGCACTGCCCCCAAGAATCTCGCAAACCGATAGGGTATTTCAAGATGGCATGTAAGTGGCTACAGTACAAGATGAAAACTGATGAGGCCTTTAGAAGGATAAACAAAAACAATAATAAAAAGCTAACACTCATCGAGTATTTACTATGTGCCATATACTTTTCTAAGCATTTTGTACGTGCAATACCTTTTAAACCTCGCAGCAACTCTAAAAGAATAGGTACTAGTATCAATAGCCCATTTTACAGATGTAGAAACTGAGGCTAAGAGAGATCTGATGAGTTATTCGAGGTCACATGCTAATGGAGGGCAGAGCCTGGGAATGGGGAGACTGACTGAAGGTGGGAGGTTGGCTGGCACCAGGACAAGTGCTAATGGGGCAGTGGGAAGATGGGTAGGAGGTTGGGTGACTCCCAGATAGCTGGCTTTGGGGACAAAAAAACAGTGATGTTTTTTGATGAAAAGGGGAATGTAAGGAGGGGAAGCTGGCTTTTAAAAAGGTGATGAATTTACTTCTGCCATGTTGATTTGAAGCACTTGTGGGACAGCCACGTGGAGATGGCCTGGAGGCAGTTGGATATCTGAGTCCAGAGCTCGAGAGAGAGATCTGGGCAGGAGACAGACAGGGTGGGTCATCCCTGGGTAGTGATGGTCGACTTCAGGGGACTGTCTGAATTCCCTTGGGATGTGTTGGGTGTTAGGAGGAAGCCAAGCTGTAATTCTGGGGTGGCCAGAGGAAGAAGGGTGGGCAAAGCAGTGGGCAGCAAGGGGTCAAGAAACCCAGCAAGCTGAGGGAGAAAAGCACTTCAAGAAGAGCTCATGGTCACGGTGATACACGTTGCAGATAAAGGCTGGGATTCTTGTGTTTAGCAAAAACTTTACAATAATCCTGGTGTCTGAGTGTGGGTTGTCCCTGAGACAAGGACTTGAGAGCAAGTAGATTTTAGGAGATTTAGAGACTATGGGCAGTGGGGAAGTGGGATGGGAAAGGGAAGGTGGCCAATAAAGGGAACATCAGCAAGCTGGTTCCCACTGTGGGCAACTGGTGCTCAATCCCACAGGGACCCCTGGGAGATGGTGTGAGACACATAGCTCAGGGGTATCTATCACAGGTTAGGTTCTCTGGAGGCAGAAACCGAAATGGAGTTTGGCATGTGAGATAGTTCCTAGGACCGCCATCGGTGAAAGGAGGGGGAGAAAGCGGGACTGGGACGGGCGAGGGCTTGAACTGCAAAGCTGGCCTGGCAAACCTGGACAGACCCTATGGGACATGCGGAAGCGTGTAGAGCCTGTCAGAGTTGTCCCACGGTGGATGAAATAACCAATCATTGGATGCCGGCTACCCCAGGAAGGTGCCTTTGGGGAGAGGTGGTTTTCTGCTGACAACGGGGCCACAAGTCCCTCCCTGAAGGGGACCTGGGGGCACATCTCTATGGCCCCCACATTTGCCCTCTCGAGGAAGCTGGGCTGTTTCTACACCCGAGGGTCATGGTTGAGCCAGCCAGAGGTACCATAATCTCTCAGCATTGCTGACCTGTTTCATATACGGGCAGAGCAGAGCTCATGGCTTCAGGCATGAAGCGGGATGTCAGCAGTGGGATGAAGAGGTAAGGCCTGTACCACGTGGGTGGGGCACCAAGAGGTGCATGAGAGGAGTTTCAAGCAAATGCTGCTGGTAAGGGAGAAGCCAGCTGAGAAGCTACCTCACAATCCCCCTCCTCTGAGGTTTTGTCTCAGCTATGGGACTCTGCCTCCTGGGGCCACGGCTGATTGATCCATGGGAAGATACCTGACTCAGGCTGGACCAATCAGAATCCTTCCCTGAGATTTTCAAACTGGAGTTAAAGGGAGCCGTGGGGTAGAAGGGTCTGGAGCAGTTGGGCATAACGTGGAGGAAAGAATGACATCATTCCAAAAGAAGCTGGGAGGAGAGAGAGTGTGAGGGCCACAGAAAAATGTCCCAGGGGATCTGGTGGCCCAGCTGCATCCCTTTCCTTCTTTTCTTCCCACAGTCGTGCAAGATTCCTAGCATCCTGCCAATAAAACCCCCATTGTGCTAAGCAAGGCTGGGCTGAGTTTCCTGTCTTGGAGATGAGAGTTAAGGATTGAGTGGGATGTGAAGAAACACCGTGCG
Organism: Delphinus delphis; assembly: GCF_949987515.2. NCBI lineage: Eukaryota > Metazoa > Chordata > Mammalia > Artiodactyla > Delphinidae > Delphinus > Delphinus delphis. The sequence continues at coordinate 92,165,195 of NC_082704.1, forward strand.
TGCAGAGGATTCCCAAAGAGCTCACGACGAAGAGAAGGGGGCGGGGGGAGAGAGAGAGAGAGAGAGGACGCTGAAACTCGATGAGAATGCGGGGTCAAGGAAGGGTTTTTTATTTTATTTTTTTAAGCTGTGGAAAACTTAAACATGTTTATGTGCTGAGGGTAAAGAGCCAGTAAAAGTAGCATAAATCATAACAACAGAGGCAAAAATACAAAGCTGTAAAAGCCTTAAAGATAAAGAAAATATGCTCTCAATAAACATCAGGAGAAAAGGCAGAAGGAAAAAAAGCGCCTTGCAGTGGCAAGCAGGCATTGGCCTGAGTACCCCACAGTCCATCCCCAGAGCTGGGCAGCCGCTCACTCTGGGGTCAGAGAACAGTTCCAAGCCCACCTCCGGGGCCTCACCCAGGGGACCAGGAAGGGGCCCTTGAGAAGCAGTTACCTGGTGGTTAGGATGAGACGTGTCCACCCAGTCCAGTACACACAGCCTTGGGTACTTACTCAAGTCCACAGTTGGAAAGGGGCCACGGGAGAGCAGGAGATGGAAGATGCAGGAGAGAAAGACGACTGCCCAGGTCCCTGCAGAGGAGCTGGTGTCCGCAACACAAGGGAGAGATTAGCCTCAGATCAGATAAGAGGCCCTTGGCTATGAGACAAGAGCAGGGGAAGAAATCTTGTATGTCAGGGGGTGGGGGTGGGCCGGAAGGGGACTTCATTTTCTCTATAAACTCAAAGGCAAGGGCATCTGCTGAGAGTTATCAGGAAGGGGCTGGAGGTATCAGTTAGGAAGGATTTTGGCTTCAAGTACCCCCAAATCCAACTAATAGTGGCTTATATCCCAAAGGCCTTTACTGCTTAGCAGGCAGAAGTCTGGAGGTGGGCAGTTTCAAGGTGTGTCCATGGTTCATTGATTGTATGGAGGTACCGATTCTATCAGCCACTCTGCCCTGCCATCCTCAGTTATTGACTTTTTCTCCCCATGCTTGCTACCTTGTAGTGTCAACATGTCTGCCGTAGCTCCAGGCATCAAGTGTTTATTTTAGGAGAGAGAGTCACAGACAGTCAGGCAATGAGAAAACTCTTTCACTCTCGTCTCTTGTCAGGAAGAAACATTCTCTTCAGAAGCTTCCCAGGAGACTTCCCCTTATTAGCCAAGACTGTGTCACAAACCCATCATAAAACATATTACCTAAAATTAAGAGATCTTTGCCTAATGCCCAAACAAAATTGGATTCTGTTAGCAGGGAACAGGTGGGGGGAAACGCCTTGGGTGGAGAGCCTTAGAGTCTGCTACAATCAGGTAGGCGGATGGACAAGAGGAAAAAAGTTTTCCAGTAGCTACAAAAGGGAAAGGACAGAAATAAAGCATTGCCCAGCAGCAGCAGAGGTCCAGCTGGGTTTGAGGCCCAGCGTAAGGGAGCAGGGCGAAAGCGGGGCAGATGGGAATCACCGCCAAAGCCCCATTTACATAGAAGGCCTCCATCAGGTACCACCAAACCTTCACATGATGGCATGATCAAATTCCAAAACATCCACTGGCCTGATCGTCACGTATCACGAACACTTATGGTTCAGTTGCAGGAAAAGAAATCACTCCAGCCATTTTAAGCAGAAAGGGATTTAATTCAGGGTATTGGGTATCTGCAAAATTGTTGTAAGAATGGGAGGATCGGGACTTCCCTGGTGGTCCAGTGGTTAAGACTCTGCACTCCCAATGCAGGCGGCCCGGGTTCGATCCCTGGTCAGGGAACTAGATGCCCCATGCTGCAACTAAGAGCCCGTGTGCCGCAACTAAGACCTGGCCCAGCAAAAAAAAAAGAATGGGAGGTTCAGGCTTTGGGCTGGCCCTCCAGGACTGACTCTCAGAATGATACCACAGAACGACTGGCCTGCCAGGGGAGCTACTCTACCTTGACCTCAGCCAGAAAGGTTGAAGGCTGTATAGGGACTGGTGGTTTCAAGAGCGTGATGCTTTAGCTGTGATCCAGGGGTCAGGAAGACTCGTATGCTGTTGCCACAACTGCCAACTGACACGCATGGGGTTAGTGTTGGGCACTGGAAAACGACTGCAGGAACTTACTTGCCCTACGACCATGCTTGTCAATGGAACGTCGTCTCAGCCTCACTCCCACCCTCCAAGTAACCCACAAGAGTATCAAACGGCTAGAATCCAATTCACACTCGGCACACTAGCTTCCCACACCCTGCAGTACAGGAAGGCACAGAAAAGGAGGGTAGGATGAATGTCGAGAACACAAATCCTCCATAAGCACTATGACATTCTAGTAACTTTTCCTGATCCCAAGGCTGCTTTTAAGAGCTCTTTCAGGGCTTCCCTGGTGGCGCAGTGGTTGAGAGTCCGCCTGCCGATGCAGGGGACACGGGTTCGTGCCCCGGTCTGGGAAGATCCCACATGCCGCGAAGCAGCTAGGCCCGTGAGCCATGGCCGCTGAGCCTGCGCGTCCGGAGCCTGCGCTCCGCAACGGGAGAGGCCACAACAGTGAGAGGCCCGCGTACCGCAAAAAAAAAAAAAAAAAAAAAAAAAAAAAGCTCTTTCATACTTCAGATCACAAAAAGCTTTGGTGAATGATTTTTTTAAAATTTATTTTTATTTGTAACCATGGTTAAAAAAAACCCTCCACATAACGTAAAGTTTACTATCATAACCTTTTATAAGTGTACAGTTCAGTAGTGTCAAATATATTCACATTGTTATGTAACAGAGCTCCAGAATGTTTTCATCTTGTAAAACTGGAACTACATACTCATCAAACAAACAATAACTCCTCATTCCCCCTCCCCCCAGGCCCTGGCAACCACCATTCTACTTTCTGCTTCTATGAATTTGACTACTCCAGATACCTCAAAAAAGTAAAATCATACAGAATTTGTCGTCTTGTGACTGGTTTATTTCTGGTGAATGATTCTTTTAAGAAACTCAGGCTATCAAAATCTGCAATGAACAAACAGGACCCCCAGTTATATTACAAATCTTTGCTATAATGAGCAAACACATTCTACAGTCTCAACAGGAGAGCTATAATGTCTCAGCCCAAAAGCATCCCTTTAGGCAGATTTTATAGTGGTATATGTCTTTTTCTCCAAAACCCTGGATAGGCATAGAACTCTCAAAATGAGTGGTCAAGAAAAACCTCACTACAGTGGGGAGAATGCTATTCCAGTATACTTCCTGCAATAGGCAGAATTCTGGGATGGCCCCCAGGGTTCCTCAGTCAGTAGAATCCCCTCTCCTTGAGTGTGGGAGGGACTTATGAATATGGTGACCTATCATTGTAATGATTAGGTTGTACCACACTGCATGGTTGACTTTAAGAAAGGGAGATTACGAGGGGGCTCAAGATGGAGTAGGAGGACGTGGAGCGCACCTCCTCCCACAAAAACATCAAAAATACATCTACATGTGGAATAGCTCTCACAGAAAACTAACTGGAAACTGGCAGAAGAACTCCTATACAACCAAACTGTAAGAAAAATCTCCACGTAACTGGGTAGGATGGAAAAAAGGTACTGGTTTGGGACCTGCACTCCCGGGAGGGATCAGAAAGGAAGAGAAGGTCTACATGGGTGGACCGTCACCCTGGAGAGCAAGCAGGTCGAGCCACAATCTGGGCATCCCACGCCTGGGGTCCTGCATGGAGGAGACACACCCCCTTGGCTGCTGAGAGGACCAATGGGACAGACAGAAGGGCTGGAGAAGCCTAGACTGTACTTGAGAGGAGTGCGCACATGACGGCTTTCCAACAATCAGGGCAGAAAAAGCCTTGCGCTGGTGGCTGCCGCCTGGCCACACTCCCCGATCTGATGGGGCAAACACCCCAGCCCTGCTCACTCTACACCGCAGCTTGATGATCTGGGCCAACCAGGCCCTGGTAAATGAGTGGAGCTAGCTACGCACAGACAGCCTGGGGGGCCTAGGGTGCGGTCCGGGTGGCGAGGCGACAGCTATTGTCAGCAAGCTCAGGAGCAAGCAGAGTTAGTGTCCCAGCCAGAGCACCCTGCCTCCACCCACTCCACACTGCAGTTTAGCACTGGATCCGGAACACACAGGTCCTGGGAGAAGACTGCCACAGAGGCAGCCCAGATCTCAGGCTGAAGCCCAGCCACCTCAGTTCCTGCGCCACAATGCCCCGACCCTGCGGCCCCAGCCTACTCAACACCACAGCCTTGCACTAGACCTGGGACGAACAAAACAGGGGACAGGATGTGACCTTGGGCTGCTTCTGAGCAGAGCCGCAGATGCCTACACAGGTGGCGCATAGGTCTACCGTGAGCACATGGGCCTCACTTGCCGCAGCAATTACCTTATTTGGGCCAGGGCATGCACTCAAGGACAACAGAGCCTGATTGAACCTGACCCTCAGGTTCTCTACTCCAACAACTGGGGAGTAGACCCTGCCCCTGACAGGGCAGCAACAGCTACAGAGCAGAGAAGAAGTCCTGCCGGACACCCTGCATAGGCTTTAATTCCCCCCACGCCAACCACACCCCCTATCAAGGGGATAACAGCCAGCACACCCTGAAGAAAGACGTGGTTGGCGTCCATATCAAAACCAGCCCTCCCACCAAAGACATGAGACACACACAGTCTATGCAGGAATGCTCTCACATAAAAACACCCATTCAAGACCACAGTAGGTAACTGTTCCTCCTAAATTCTTCGAGACAGAGAACACTAAGTAAAATGAAAAGGCAAAGGAACTACTCCCAATTAAAAGAGCAAGAGAAATCCCGTGAAAGAACAAATAATGAAACGGAGCTCACCAGTCTATCAGACCCAAGTTAAAAAAGGTGGTAATAAAAATGCTAACAGAATTTAAAAAGATTATCGATAGAAACACAGATCATTGTAACAAGGAACTAGAAACTACAAAGATGAACCAATAAAAAATAGGTAATTCAATTGCCGAGATAAAAAGCAATCTAGAAGCAGTGAATAGCAGACTAAATGACATAGAACAACAAATAAGTGATCTGGAAGACAGAAAAATGGCAATCACCCAGTCAGAACAGCAGACAGAAAGACAAATGAAAAAACAATGAAAGCAACATACAAGATCTATGGGATAATATAAAACATGCCAACATACACATAATAAGGGTTCCAGAATGAGAAGAGAGAGAAAAGGGGATTGAAAATGTATTTGAAGAAATTATGGCTGAAAACTTCCCAAACCTAAAGAAGGAAACAGATATCCAGGAACAGGAAGCACAGAGGATCCCCCAAAAAATGAACCCAAATAGACCCACACTAAAACATAGCATAATTAAAATGGCAAAAGTTAAAGAGAGAATTCTAAAAGCAGCAAGAGAGGGAATTCCCTGGTGGTCCAGTGGTTAGGACTTGGCACCTTCACTGCTGTGGCCTGGGTTCAATCCCCGGTCTGGGAACTAAGATCCCACAAGCCGTGCAGCATGGCAAATAAATAAATAAAAGCAGCAAGAGGAAAACAAAGAGACAGTTACAAGGGAACCCCTATAAGGCTATCAGTTGATTTCTCTCCAGAAACTCAGTAGGCCAGAAGGGAGTGATATGATATATTCAAAGTCTTGAAAGGGAAAAACCTGCAACTCAGGATACTCTACCCAGCACGATTATCATTTAGAATAGAAGGAAAGAAAATGAATTTCTCAGACAAGCAAAAACTAAAAGAACTCAACAATACTAAAGCTACCCTAAAAGAAACACTGAAGGGTCTTCTCTAAATAGAGAAGAAGCAAGGATCTATAGGAAAGGGAAAACCACAATAAGAAAGGCAAATATATAGTAAGAATTGAAGATCACTTAAATAAGACAGTACATAGATTTAAAAACAATTAAAAATTTGTAAAAGTGTTTATAACTACAATAAACAGTAAAAGGATAAGCATGAAGTTGTAAAATAGGATGTCAAAATCACAAAATGTGGGGAGAAGAGTATAAAAATGTAGATCTTTTAGAATGTGTTTGAATTTGAATGACTATCAGTTTAAAGCAAGTAGATACAGTTATGGGTCAATATACTTGAACTCCATGGTAACCACAGATCAGAAACATACAAGAGAATCACAAAAACCAAAAAGAAAGGAACTCAAGCATACTACAAAAGAATATCATCAAACCACAAAAGGAAAAACAAAAAGAAGAAGAAATGAACAAAGAAGAACTACAAAAACAACTGGAACACAAAGATTTAAATGGCAATAAGTATATACCTATCAATAAGTATTTTAAATGTCAATGGACTAAATGCTCAGATCAAAAGACACAGAGTGGCAGACTGGATGAAAAAACAAGAATCTGCAATATGCTGCCTACAAGAGACTCAATTCAGGGTGAAAGACACACACAGACTGAAAGTGAGGGGATGGAAAAACACATTTCATGGAAATAGAAATGACAAAAAAGCGAGGGTAACGATACTCATATCAGACAAAGTAGACTTAAAACAAAGGCCATAAAGAAAGACAAAGAATGGCATTATGTAATGATAAAGGAATCAATACAAGAAGATGATATTACACACATCGACATATATGTACCCCATACAGAAGCACCTAAATATACACAGCAAACACTAAGAGACATAAAGGGAGAAACTGACAATGACACAATAATCCTAGGAGATTTTAACACTGCACTGACATCAATGGACAGATCATCCAGACAGAAAATCAATAAGGCAACTGTGGTCCTAAATGACTGGTTGGACTTAACTGATATCTACAGAACACTACAACCAAAAAGAAAAAACCCCCAGAATACACATTCTTTTCAAGCATGCATGGAACATTCTCTAGGATAGATCACGTGCTAGGTCACAAAACAAATCTCAACAAATTTAAGAGAATAGAAAATTTCAAGCATCTTTTCTGACCACAATGGTATGAAACTAGAAATCAAACACAGGAAGTAAAACGGGAAAAGAACAAACACATGGAGACTAAACAACATGCTACTAAAAAACCAATGGGACAATGATGAAATCAAAGAAGAAATCAGAAAATACTTCAAGACAAACAAAAATGAAAACATAACTTTACAAAAGCTATGGGCTGTAGCAAAAGCATTTCTAAGTGGGAAGTTCATAGTGCCACAGACCTTCTTTAAGAAACAAGAAAAATCTCAAATAAACAACCTAACCTACCACCTAAAAGAATTAGAAAAAGAAAAACAAACAAAACCCAAAGTCAGCAGAAGGAAGGAAATAATAAAGACCAGAGAGGAAATAAATAAGAGATTAAAAAATCAATAAAACCAAGAGCTGTTCTTTTTTGAAAAGATAAGCAAAATTGACAACCTCTAGCCAGGCTCACCAAGAAGAAACGAGAAAGGACCCAAATAAACAAAATAAGAAATGAAAGAGGAGAAATAACAACTGATACCACAGAAATTTTAAAAATTATAAGGGAATACTATGAACAGTTAGGTATATGCCAACAAATTGGACAATCTAGAAGAAATGGACAAGTTTATAGAAACATACGGCTTGCCAAAATTGACTGAAGAAGAAATAGATAATTTGAACAGACTGATCAATAGAAGTGAAATAGAATCTGTAAAAAAACCCAATCAAACAAACAAACAACAACAACAACAAAAACTCCCTGTAAGCGAAAGTTCAGGACCAGATGGCTTCACTGGGGAATTCTACCAAACATACCAAGAATAATTTATACTATCCTTCTCAAACTATTCCAAAAATTGAAGAGGAAGGAAGACTCCCAAATTCATTCTATGAGGCCACAATCACCCTGACACCAAAACCAGACAAAAACACTATAAAAAAAGAGAAAATTACAGGCCAATATCTTTGATGAATATAGATGCAAAAATCCTCAACAAAATATTAGCAAATTGAACCCAATAATACATAAAAAGAACATACACTATGATCAAGTTGGATTCATTCCAGGTTCAACATATGCAAATCATATGTTGAATGGTTCTTTTGGTTCACAAGAATGGTTCAACATATGCAATGGTTCAACATATGCAAATCAATCAGTGTGATATGCCACATTAGCAAAAGGAAAGACAAAAACCACATGATCATCTCAACAGACAAAGAAAAAGCATTTGACAAAATTCAACATCCATTCATGATAAAAACTCTCACCAAAGTGGGTACAGAGGGAACATAGCTCAACATAATAAAGGCCATTTATGACAAACCCACAGCCAACATAATACTCAATGATGAAAAGCCGAAAGCTTTCCTGCTAAATTCTGGAACAAGACAAAGATGCCCACTCTCATCACTCCTATTCAACATAGTATTGGAATCCTTAGCTGCAGCAATCAGACAAGAAAAAGAAATAAAAGGTATCCAAATTAGAAGGGAATAGGTAAAACCGTCCTTATCTGCAAATGACATGATACTCTATATGGAGAACCCTAAAGTCTCCACACAAAAACTATTAAAATAAATTAATTCAGTAAGGTAGCAGGACACAAGATCAATATACACAAATCTGTTGCATTTCTTTACACTAATAATGAGTATCAGAAAGTAAAAAAAAAAAAATCCAGTTGCAAATCACGTAAATAAAGTACCTAGGAATAAACTTAACCAAGGAGGTGAAAGACCTATATGCCGAAAACTATAAAACATTGATAAAGGAAATTGAAAATGATTGAAAGAAATGGAAAGAGAACCTGTGCTCTTAGAGTGGAAGAATTAATATTGTCAAAATGGCCATACCCAAAGCAATCTACAGATTTAATGCAATCCCTATCAAAATACCCAGGACATTTTTCACAGAACTAGAACAAACAATCCTGAAATTTATATGGAATTACAAAAGACCCAGAATTGCTGAAACAATCCTGAGAAAAAAGAACAAAGATGGAGGCATAACCCTTCCAGACTTCAGACAATACTACACAAAGCTACAGTAATCAAAACAGTATGGTGTTGGCACAAAAACAGACATATAGATCAATGGTACAGAATAGAGAGCCCAGAAATAAACCCATACACCTACAGTCACTTAATCTATGACAAAGGAGGCAAGAATATACAATGGAGAAAAGACAGTCTCTTCAGCAAGTGGTGTTGGGAAAGCTGGACAGCTACATGTAAATCAATGAAATGAGAACACTCCCTCAAACCATATACAAAAATAAACTCGAAATGGTTTAAAGACCTAAGTATAAGACATGACCCCATAAAACTCCCAGACTAGAACATAGGCAAAACATTCTCTGACATAAATCATAGCAATATTTTCTTAGATCAGTCTCCCATGGCAAAAAAAAATAAAAGCAAAAATAAACAAATGGGACCTAATTAAATTTAAAAGCTTTTGCACAGAAAAGGGAACCATCAACAAAATGAAAAGGCAATCTATGGAATGGGAGAAAATATTTGCAAATGATGCAACTGACAAATATATACAAACAGCTCATACAACTCAATATCAAAAAAACAAACAACCCAATTAATAAATGGGCAGAAAACCTAAATACACGTTTCTCCAAAGATGACACACAGATGGCCAACAAGCACATGAAAAGATGCTCAACATCACTAATTATTAGAGAAATGCAAATCAAAACCACAATGAGGTATCACCTCACACCTGTCAGGATGGCCATCATCAAAAACTCTACAAATAACATTGATAACTGCTGGAGAGGGTGTGGAGAAAAGGGAACCCTCCTACACTGTTGATGGGAATATAAATTGGCACAGTCACTGTGGAGAACAGTATGGAGGTTCCTTGAAAAACTAAAAATAAAGCTACCATGTGATCCAGCAATCCCATTCTTGGGTATATATCCAGAAAAGATGAAAACTCTAATTCGAAAAGATACATTCAATCCAATGTTCATAGCAGCACTATTTACAACAGCCAAGACGTGGAAACAACCCAAGTGCCCATCAACAGACGACTGGCTTAAGAAGATGTGGTATAAATGTAAAATGGAATATTACTCAGCCATAAAAAAGAATGAAATATTGCCATTTGTAGCAATGTGGAGGGACCTAGAGAATATTATGCACATTGAAATAAGTCAGACAGAGAAAGGCAAATACCATATGGTATCACTTATATGTGGAATCTAAAAAATAATACAGGGCTTCCCTGGTGGCACAGTGGTTAAGATTCCTCCTGCCAATGCAGGGGACACGGGTTTGAGCCCTGATCCGGGAAGATCCCACATGCTGCGGAGCAACTAAGCCCGTGCGCCACAACTACTGAGCCCACGTGCCACAACTACTGAAGCCCATGCGCCTAGAGCCTGTGCTCTGCAACAAGAGAAGCCACTGCAATGAGAAGCCCGCGCACTGCAGCAAAGTTTCCCCCACTAGCCACAACTACAGAAAGCCCACACGCAGCAACGAAGACCCAACGCAGCCAAAAATAAATAATTTATTTTAAAAACAAAGTAACGAAGAAGATAAGGATTTGAGAGAATATGGCAGAATTTCGGATTGGCAAAAAGATACAAAATAAAGGTAATGGGAGTCCTGAAGAAGAAAACCAAAGCAAGGAAACAAAATAAATACTAAACACTATAAGTTAAGAAAATTTGCTTAAATTGCAAAAAAAAAAGTGTGTGTTTGGGGGGAGATTATCCCAGGTGGGCCTGACCTAAACAGGTGAGTCCTTAAAAAGGAACTGGGCTCCTGGTACTGAGAAGGATACAACACCTGAGAGACACTTGGTATCAGGGAGATTTTCCATTCCATTGCCAGGAGCTGAAAGCAGTCTCTAGGAGCTGAGAGTAACCCCTGGCCAACAGCCAGCAAAAACACAGGTACCTCAGTCCTACAACTGCAAGGAACTGAGTCCTGCCAGCAACCTGAATGAACCTGAAAGGCAACCCTGAGCTTCAGGCAAGATTCCAGCTCTGGCCGACACCTTGATTTTAGCCTTGTGAGAACCTGAGCTGGAATCCAGCCGTGCCAGGCCCCGACTTCTAACCTATAGAACTATGAGCTAATAAATGGCTGTTGTTTCAGGCTGCTAAATTTGCGGTCCTCTGTCATAGAGCCATAGAAAACTAATACACCTCGGTTCTAACATTGGCCCTGCTTCCAGTTTACTGGGTGACCAAGGGTATGTCACTTACCCTCTCTGAGCTTCAGCTTCCACAGTCACTGACAACAATAACTCATCTCCTGTCTGCAGGATTCAAATGAAAATCAAATGACTTAACGTACGTGAAAGCATTTGCAAAGTTATAAAGTGGCTTATAAGTGGAAAGTTTATTATTGTCATGTTCAAAATAAACCCCCAACTTTGACCGCAGGAAATGATTTAGAATCAACCAACCTAGGGCTGTGGAGTTAAAGAATCATGGGGCTAAAATCCAGATTCTTCCACTTATTAGCCCATCTTTTAATGGGGTTATTTAACCTCTTTAACACCTAGTGTCCTGGGCGTACAAATATGAACCTCATAAGACTGTTGTGTGCTTCAAATATCATAGTGCCTGGCACATAATAAGCGCTCAGTAAAACACTAAAAATAACACTAAAAATCATTTATGTACCGGGCCTGGAGGGCAGCCCATCCAGATCGGGGCAGATCAGAAGGCTCCAGGAGAGAGATTTGCCAATGAAATCGATCGAATCCTAGATGTGTCTGAATATCTTCAGAGCCGATTCAGACATCCGGCAAAGTTTACAGTTGCATTACTGATAAATATGTAGAAAACTAAGAAACCCAAAAGCCAGATGACTATTAGCTCCAGGGGAAGGATTGTGCAAGAAAAAAAGGAATAACCATAATTCACTACATGGATCAGCTGTCTAAAATATTTACCAAACATTGAGACATTTAATAAGATAAACACTGAATAGTGATCCAATCAGAAGTACACTGTAACTCTATTGGGAGCACGCGGGGAGGGTGAGGCACACGTGTGGAAAAGGCAGGAGGAGAAATGAAAAAAATTTAAAGAAAAAAGAACGGATTCATGGATGAAGTATTATGCTCTAATTCGATCACTGTAAGTGAAAGATATTTTAGTCCATTAAAGATTTTAACTTGTAAACAAAGATACAGTGATAATAATATTTTAAGAAGGCCACAGCCACAGGATTTGGGGCTAACTCAGAGTCATATGACAGGGCAATATTTTCCTGTCAGAGGGAGAGCTGCAGGGTTTCAGAAGTTATAGAAGTTTCTAGCAAGTGAAAATTAAATCCCTATGTATTTTACTTTGGGAAGGTAAAGAAACTAGTAAATAAACATGAAGGCATCTGCCTAAATCAAATCCGAGCAGAGACAAAATGACATCCGGGTGGCAGCGTTCGGGAGTGAATTTGACATCATTTATTCTCCAAGCTCACCAGATGCAACACTAAACAGGCCCATGTCCAGCTGACATGACGGCTGAGGGCCTGTAACAAAATAGGGGCTTATCAGCCCTGGGTTGGTTGATTCTAAACCATTTCCTGTGGTCAAAGTTGGGGGTTTATTGTGAACGTGACAATAATAAACTTTCCATTTATAAGCCGCTTAATAACTTTGCAAATGCTTTCACGTACGTTAAGTCATTTGATTTTCATTTGAATCCTGCAGGCAGGCGATGAGTTATTGTTGTCAGTGACTGTGGAAGCTGAAGCTCAGAGAGGGTAAGTGACATACCCTTGGTCACCCAGTAAACTGGAAGCAGGGCCAATGTTACAACCGAGGTGTATTCGTTTTCTATGGCTCTATGACAGATGACCGCAAATTTAGCAGCCTGAAACAGCCATTTATTAGCTCATAGTTATGTAGGTTAGAAATTGGGGCTTTTTCCCCAGTAGTATCCTGATGTATAATTTACATGCAGGAAAGAGCACAGATCTTAAGTGCTCAATTTCTTTTTTATATGTGTATATACCTATGTGACCAGCACTCAGACCAAGACCTGGAACACTTTTATCACCCCCCAGAGAGCTCTCCTATGTCCCTTTCCAGTTAATTCCACCCCCCTTTGCCTCCCAGAGGTAACTGCTATTGCGACTTTTACTACCGTAGATTAAGCTTTGCCTCTCTTTAAGCGTCATGTAAATAGAAACATGTAGTATTTACTCATATGTCTGGCTTTTTTCACTCTGCAGGACGTCTGTGATTCATCCACGTAGCTGTGTACATTCATGCTTTGTTCTTTTCTTAAAAATGTATTTTGATTTTTTAAATTGAGGTATAATTGCTATATAACATTATGTTAGTTTCAGGGGTACAGCATAATGATTTGACATTTGGATATATTGCAAAGTGATCACCTCAATAAAATCCAGACAACATCTGTCACTACACAGTTACAAAAATTTGTTTTCTCGTGATGAGAACTTTTAAGAACTACTCTCACGCTTTATTCTTTTATATTCCACTGTACGAATATCCATTCCACTGCGAATGGACATTTGGGTTGTTTGAAGCCCTGTGCTCTTAACCGCTAAGCTATGTATGAGGTCAATGTCATCCCCCAGCTGATGGGCTTTTCTTGGACTTCACTTGCCAAGGCTGGTGGGATCGCTGGAGTGGATTCATCGTCAGGGAGCAGGTGACGGCCTTGGGGCTTCCAAGGAATCGGGCCTTGGACCATGCTGGTGAGGGTAAGAGGCGAAATACCTTTGCCCACCGGAGACAGGAGAGCCCAGCTGCATCCGAAGGCTGCCTCATCCTTCACGGGCAGCCACAGTTTCTCCCTGAGGGTAATTGTTTTGAAATCTCCATGGAGACTCGAGAGCCCCGACAGTTCCCTGGGACGTCCCTGGGCTTCCATCTCTCAAGTCATCGGGGTGAGGAGGGGTTGTCTGGCCTCAAAAGCCATTTGTAAAGCTAACAAACAAATCACAAGGTAAATTGAGTCCCGTGTGTCTCTGGGTGAACCCAGCAGCAGTTTCATTGTGGGCTTAAGGGTGGGGTTGCTAAGGCGCAGGCACGTGGGGTCACCTGCACAAAGCCTGGGGAAGTTTTATGGGCCCTCAGTGGACTTGCACGCTAGCTACAATGAACATGCCCAACAAAGGGGCCGTTTAAAGAAAAGTTTTATGGCCTTCAACAGCAAGCTGGGGCTTGTTCTCTGGCTTTGGGGAGGAGGTGAGGGAGAAGGTGATTTACAGCAGCTGGGGTACCTCCCCTCCTGTGAACTTCTCCAGGTTAAAACACGCATCTGGTGGTCTCCAGAAGCCTGCAGGCTGGTCTATGGTGAGCAGCTGGGGGTGACAGCTTACAGCTGCAAAGATGATTAAAAGCCTGGCAAACGGGACCGATGGGCACTCTTTCAAAGAACTTGGATTATTAAGCCTGGAGAAGCAAAGACGAATACCCACACTCAAGTATATAAGGGGCTGTTACACCAAAGTCGGTGGTCAGCTATTCTCCATCTCTCAGAAAAAGGGAAAAAAAAATCAGAAGATGATGAAGTGGTTTTAAATTCTAGCGGGAGGGATTGAGGGTTGAGAAGAAAAAGCAAGGGCTGACAATGAGAACTGAAAATTAAACTGGGTTACTGTAGAAGCTGATGGAACCTTTTCTGCAGAACTGGGCAAACAGACCGGAAGTACCTAAAGGTCAAGAGGAGATGGGTGACCTCTCAGGTTGCTTTATTTCTGCACTGTTGTCTTAGTGTGGGTCCCGGACAAGCAGATCCCGAGATAAGGATGCAGGTGCAAGCAGTTCCCTTGGGAGGAGGTCCCAAGAAGCAGAGTGACGGCCTGGAGAAGTGAGACAGGGCAGGAAGGAAGGCCAACCAAGGGTGAGCTCCACAGCGGGTGACCTCTGTGAGCAACTGGGTGCGAGGGCACTGGGGACTCTTTGTGAGATGAGGTGGAGCAGAACTGTTGTCCCCCGTGAGCAAAGAAGCTGGGGGACTTCTCCAGCAATTTCCACCTCTCACTGGTTGAGGCGCATTCCTTTTCTGAAGAGTCCTGTGGCCGTTTACTTGGGTAACAGAGCCTTAGAAAAATGAGACTACACAGACTTTTTAAGGATTCGGGGTATAAACTTCGATACCAGGGACATAAGACACCACCATGGGCCCCCTGTTAGCATGGGAAGAACATGGGGGCCAGGGAATAAATGGAGCTCCGGCCCAGGTCTGCCCGATGGTGGTTCCACTGGGTCCATGAACCTACCCAGTGGTCATTTCTCTGGTCGCTGAGTGTCTAATTGGAATGGATATACTCAGTGGTTAGCAGGACCCCCATCCATATTGGTTTCTTGGCCTGTGGAGTAAGGGCTACCGCAGTAAGAAGATGGAAGACTCTGAAATGCCCCCTCACACACCAAGCCAAATAGTAAATCACAAGCAATAGCGCATCCTAGGGGGATGGCAGAGATTAGGGCCACCGTCAATGATTTAAAGAATGCAGGGTGGGGAGTCCCCAACTCGCCCCATTTAATTCACCAGTCTGGCCCCTAAAAGAACTGGATGCATCGTGGCGAATGAGAGTAGATCGCGCGATCAAGCCGCAGCCCCAATTGCAGCTGCTTTGCTCAGTCTCTATTTCTGGCACATGTGTGTGGCCGTGGATCTCGCAAATATATTCTTTTCCATCTCTAATAGCTTGCATTTGTGTGCGATGGACAACAGTAGACATGGATGGTCTTGCTTCAGGGCTATGTTAACTTTCCCAACATCTCTCATAACGTGAAGGGCCCTGGACCATCTGGACATTCTGCAAAACATCACACGGGTGCACCATGTTGCTGGCGTCATGTTAATCTCACCACATGGGCAAGAAGTGGTATGCTGGAGGTCTTGATAAGACACATGAGCTCCAGAAAGTGAAAGATAAACTCTATGAAAATTAGGGCCCTACCACACCAGTGAACGTTTGAGGGACCCAGTGAGCTGGGGCATGTTGGGACATCCCCTGCAAAGTCAAAGACAAACTTATGGCATTTCACATGTCCCACCACTAAGAAAGGAGTGCCAGGTTTGTTAAGCCTCCTCAGGAGATATCCATCAACTGAGTGATAGAGAAGGCTGCCAGCTTTGTGTGGGACCCAGAGCAGGAAGGAACTCTGCAGTAAGTTCAGGCTGAGGTACCAGCAGCCCTCTTTCTTAGACTATAAGGCCTGATACTTGAGATAAGTATAGTGGGAAAAGATGCTGGATAGAGTTTATGGCCAGCCCCGACAGAAGATCACCAATGCAGATGCCTAGAGCCGGCTTCTGGAGCAAGGCCATGCCACGCCATTCAGAGAGCAGCTCCCTGCATGCTACTGGGCCCTGATGGAGCTGGAGCATCTAAATATGGGATATCAAGTGAACATGTGACCATAACCACCCATTATGAGCCGAGGCTGGGTTGGATACAAGTAGGAGCAGAGAGCACAAGTAAGGTGCACGAACAGGTGATCTAGAGGCCAGGTCATGCACCACTGTTGCACCAGCATCTTCCCTTCAGCTGACCTCACGGGGCGACATGTAGGGGTCCCTTATGGCCAGCTGATGGATAATGGACAAGGCTGAGGTTGGGTCACACATGGATCAACTTGGTAGGTGGTTGTAAGCCCCAAATGGGGGGCTGCCACGTTATAGCCTCAGTCAGGGGTGGCCCTGAAGACAGAAGTGAGGAGAAATCCTCTCGATGGGCAGAGATCTAGCTGAGGCACCTGCTAATTCACCTTGGGCAGAAAGAGACGTAGCCTGAAGTAAGAAAATATATAGACTCATGGGCAGTGGCAAATGGCTGGGCTGGTTGGTCAGGGTCCAGAAAGGAGAAAGATTAGAAGATCAGGGACAAACGAATCTGGGGAAGAGCCCTGTGGAGGGAGGGACCTATGGGGGCATGCACAAAATATGAAGATATCTGTGTCACACATAAATATGCACCAGAGAGCACCAACCACAGAAGAGGCGCTAAACAACCAGGTAGAAAGAATGATTCTGCCAGGTGACATCAGCCGTCCTCTGTCACTGGCCACCCCAATGCCGGCACGATGGCATAACAGGTGTGTGAATGAAGTAGTTGCGGCAGCAGGGACGGAGGTTATTTATGGACCCAATCGCTGTCTCTCATTAAGGCTGACTTGGCTACTGGCACTGTTGAATGTCCAACCTGTCCTTTAACAGAGAGCAATGCTGAACTCCCAATATGCCGCCATTCCTCAAAGAGGCCCGCTGACCACTCGGTAGCAAGTTGACTTCCACCCTGGAAAGGGCAATGATTCAACTTGACTGGGATCAGCAGGTATTTGTGGGATGAGCTTACCTTTCCTGACTATAGGGGCTCAGCAAGCACCTCACCTGTGGGCTTCCGGAGCCCTGGATTCACTAACATGCCACCTCACACACCATCACCTCAGACAGGGGGACCCTCTTTACGGCACATGAGGCATGACAGTGGGCACATAACCCACGTTAACCACAGGATGCTCTGGTTCTATCATACACTGCACCACTCAGAAGCTGCTGGCACCATAAGGCAGAGGAATGGCCTGTGAATGGTGCAGCTGATGCCCCAGTTTGGAGAAAATATTCTGTATGGGTGGGATGCCATCCTTCGGGACATTGTCCATACTCTAAATCCACAATGATTATCGCTTTGCTGCTGTAGCCCCAATAGTTAGGATACATAGATCCAGGAACCAAGAGACAGGAAGGAGCAGTGTCCCGATTCCTATCAATCCCATTGACCCACGTGGGGAACTTGTGCAGTCCCCATAATAGATCTACAGGTCTGGTTCTCAGAAGAGAAATGCTTACCTCGGGGCACAGTATGGTTTTCATTATACTTTAAGATTCAATGGTCTCCCAATCTCTGGGCTCCTTACGCCAAGTGACTAGTAGGCAAAGAAAGGCATCGCCATCCTGGCAGTGGTAATGGACCCCTGATCATTAGGAGGAGATAGAGCTGCTGCTACACAACGAGGACAGTGAGGAATCTGGCTCCCAAGTCATCCCCTGAGGAATCTCTTGGTGCCCTTAATGTCCAGGGTTAATGGTACATGGACAAGTACAGCAGTCACAGCCTAAGAAGGCCATGGTAACCCAGGGTTCAGACCTTCTAGTGATGAGGGTCTTGATCACCCGACCAGGAAAGGCAACTAGACGACAGGGGTGTTAGCTGAGGGGAATCTCTAAACGCTGGTGGTGGAGGAGAAGTATCATTAACTATGGCTTCAAAATCTACTGCAGCAGCAGCAGGGGCTATAGTTCTCCTACTAACCCTTTTCTTTTAAGTTTCCCAGAAAGTAAGACCCCAGAATGCTGGACAAGCTCTTCTCAAGGGGAGTCAACTCATTATAAGAAGCAAGTGAATGAAACGCAAGGGGCGGACTGAGGGGAATACTGTCCTGTTCTACCCAGATCCCCCTTTAGGACCAACCTACCCAGCCCCCATGACTGATGGCTCACAGCCACGTCCTTTCGTGGGCATTATCCTCAGGTACAGTGAACTTCCTTGCCCAAGGTTATGCTCCTTTCCAAGGGAAGCCTGCAGCCAAAGACTGAATGACAAAGACCTAGTTTGTGAAACAGAGGTTCAGGAAGGTCTCAGGTCCAAGAACTCCTTTCTCTGCAGTCCTTACCGTTTACCTCTTGTTATGACTAATGCCAACCTCATGACGCAGCTGGATTAAGAAGAGAGAAAGTCAGGATGTGGAGAAAAGGGAGCCCTCGTACACTGTTGGTGGGAATGTAAATCGGTGCAGCCACTGTAGAAAACAGTATGGAGGATCCTCAAAAAACTAAAAATAGAGTTACCATGTGATCCAGCAATCCCACTCCTGGGCATACATCTGGAGAAAACCATAATTCAAAAAGATACATGCACCCCAATGTTCACTGTAGCACTATTTACAATAGCCAAGACATGGAAGCAACCTAAATGTCCATCGACAGATGAATGGTACGTATATACAATGAATACTACTCATCTGTAAAAAAGAATGAAATACTGCCATTTGCGGTAACATGGGTGGACTTGGAGGGCATTATACAAAGTGAAATAAGTCAGACGGAGAAAGACAAATACTGTACGATATCACTCATATGTGGAATCTAAAAAATACAACAAACTAGTGAATATAACAAAAAAGAGACTCACAGATATAGAGAACAAACTACTGGTTACCAATGGGGAGAGAGAAGTGGGGAGGGGCAAGATAGGGGGTAGGGGATTAAGAGGAACAAACTATTATGTATAAAATAAGCTATAAGGATATACTGTACAACACAGGGAATAGAGCCAATATTTTATAATAGCTATAAATGGAATAGAACCTTTAAAAATTGTAAATCACTGTATTGTACACCTGTAGCTTATATAATATTGTACATGAACTATACTTCAATTTAAAAGAAATTGTTTTAAAATTTCAGAACAGGAAAAAAAAAAGAGAGAAGGTCAGTGTCAGGGATTTCTCTGGGGGCACAGTGGTTAAGACTCCGCGCTCCCAATGCAGGGGGCCCAGGTTCGATCCCTGGTCAGGGAACTAGATCCCACATGCACGCCACAACTAAGAGTTCGCATGCCACAACTAAGGAGCCTGTGTACTGCAACTAAGGAGCCCGCGAGCCGCAACTAACGAGCCCGCCTGCCGCAACTAAGACCCGGCACAACCAGAAAAACAAAAAAGTCAGTGTCAGGCCTGGAGGCCTAAACAAACTAGGCAGGCAGGGCTGCCTACGTAACCCGTGAGGCTCCACGCAAAACGAAAACGCAGGGCCCTTGTTCCAAAGGCAGGGAAAAAGTACTGTTAAAGTTACAAAAATATACAGCTTTTTCCTTTAGAAATGTTTTATGATTTATAAAACACAATAGGAGTAACAGTGATACACGAATAACAATATAAACGTATAAACTGCAAACAGTAACATTTTCGGTGTCATAACATTATGTGGTACAATAAATAATACTTTACTAATGTGATATCTTGACTGATCATATTTTTCTGACTCACTTTTCTGAAAATTCATTTATTAGGTCATCAAAATTTATACTTTTAGCAACTTCATTTTCAGTCAATACAAATTGAAAGCAACACCAGTCACTCTTGGCAAATGCGAAATTGCAGGTAACTTCGGTAATTTTGAATTTTGAAAAGGATCTTTCTGCTGATGCAACTGTTACAAGAACTGTTAAGAGTATTTTCATAGGCTGCGACAATATTGGGATACATATCTAATCAATTGTTTCAAAATATATTTTGAAATTTAAAAATTTCAGTATATTTGGAGCCGATGATTCTGATGGAGCTTTTTTTTACTAAAAGAGTTTCTAAAAAAATTGCTATACAAATCAGTTTCACGTAAGTCTGAATTTAATTTTAAATGGAAATGTATACAAGGCACTTTAATATTTTGTCTGACATTTCCTGTAACTTGTACAGGTTACAGAAGAAACTGACAGTGGCTTCATGATTTATATATAATTCAAAATGCCTCTTTATGTATTCTATTACTGTATCTTCAATTACAAGGAAAACAATTTAAAAATTGTCCTTTTTGTTAATAATTGGTTCATCCAAAGTTTCCTATGAAAATCGTGTTCTTTTGTGTTGAATTTGATGATCTTTAAACTTAGTTTCTGTTTCTGAGCCTGTGGGTATTTGTCATGCAATGTTGCAGTGGTTTTCAAACCTTGGGATTCTAAACTCTTTGAAAAACTCTAACAGCTCACTGATATGCTTTACTGCAACATCCATGTGTATACTTTTATTTTTTAGTAATTTACTGACAGGACTTCCCTGGTGGTGCAGTGGTTAAGAATCCGTCTGCCAATGCAGGGGTCACGGGTTCGATCCCTGGTCCGGGAAGATCCCACATGCCGCGGAGCAACTGAGCCCGTGCGCCACAACTACTGAGCCTGCGCTCTAGAGCCCGTGAGCCACAACTACTGAGCTCGCGTGCCGCAACTACTGAAGCCCGTATGCCTAGAGCCCGTGCTCCGCAACAAAAGAAGCCACTGCAATGAGAAGCCCTCGCACTGCAACGAAGAGCAGCCCCCACTCGCAGCAACTAGAGAAACCCACGTGCAGCAACAAAGACCCAACGTAGTCAAAAATAAATAAATTTATTTTTAAAAATTTATTTTAAAAAAGTTTACTGACAAAGTGTACTGTCTGAGCTTGGGCAGCTCCTGTCCAGGGGCTCAGACTGGAGAGTTAATGTTTGTACAGATGCCGCAGGGATGGGGTCCAGGCATTGACAGGCAAGCTGCCCTCCCACCGCAGGTCCCAGGGCTAACCCCACACGGAGCCCCTCCTCTCTGCTCTGCCACAGCTGCTGCTTCTGCTGCAGCCACCACCAGCAGCACCATCAATCTGGACCCTGGGGCTCTGCGGTGACCTGGACTGCCCGGAGGTGTGCATGAGCACCCCGGGTCACGAGGGAATCGCTTGGGTTGGGCTGTCTGCAGACCCAGAGCTGCCAGCCAGTGTTATCTGTGCTGCTCGCATGCATGCTCCAGTGTCCCATCAGATGTCACTTATGAAACACAGGGTTTTTTTTTTTAATAAATTTATTTATTTTTGGCTGCGTTGGGTCTTCGTTGCTGCGTGCAGGCTTTCTCTAGTTGCGGAGAGCGGGGGCTACTCTTTGTTGTGGTGCGGTGGCTTCTCTTGTTGCGGAGCACGGGCTCTAGGCGCGCGGGCTTCAGTAGTTGTGGCTCGTGGGCTCTAGAGCGCAGGCTCAGTAGTTGTGGCGCACGGGCTTAGTTGCTCCGCGGCATGTGGGATCTTCCCGGACCAGGGCTCGAACCCCTGTCCCCTGTATTGGCAGGCGGACTCTCAACCATTGCGCTTCCAGGGAAGCCCGAAACACAGGTTTAAAGATAAAATGATTAAGAATTTCAAGACGGCATCGGCTGAGCATGGGGTCTTTCTGAGAGCGGGCCCCGCGCCATTGCTGACGCTGTGTGTGAGCGTCAGGTTGGACTTCTGACCAGTTCACTGGTCAGCTGGTGCCGAACCTCCTGTCTTGATTTGAGTTGTCCTCAAAGCAGATGGGCCCTGAGACAAGGTGCGAGTTGGGAGTTGGGAGGTGATCACGGGAAGCACAGTGACTGGGTGAGAAAGTGAGAAAGGAAGTGGGGAAAGCCAATTGAGGTCTGTTAATGGGTGGACTGTCCTGTGCGCAACTGGGATGCAATGCTGCCGGGGTGCCCCTTGCGGGGGAGGAGGGGGGAACTACACGGAAGACACCCAGAATCAGCCTTCCACTGAGAGGCCAGGAAGCTGGGGGTATTTGTTCTTCAATTCCCATTTCTCATTGGTTGAGGGTCACCCCTGTACCCCGGGGCCATTCACCCAGGCTGCTCCCACTTCCCAGCCCAAGCCATGCATGCCCGCTGAGCTAGAGAATGTCTTTTGGTAGAGTCGCAGGAAGTGGAGGTGATGTCGGAACTGACTGCAGATGACCTTGGGGTGCAGCTCGGGGCCATGGTTGGGTAGCCGCAACCTCTGCCACCCCTGCCCCCTCCACGTACATCCTCTTCATTTATCCTTAATGCTGTAATTAGCACTTAATTTCCTCCTTACATTAGTATTGCAAACGCCTCCAGCCACTTTATTTTCTTGCTTTTTTTATACCAGTAAGAAGGCACTTAGAAGCAAATTGTGCTTGCCTCCATCTCTCTCTACCTGTTTATCTCTGTGTTTATGGGGTGCCTATCACCACGCTATCTGGACATTCAGACAGTCCCATTCGATCAAATTCATTACCCGAGAGGAAGGAAAACTCTTCCTCCAGCCCCGTGCAGAAGGCGCTCGCTCGGCAACTCACCGAGGGCTCACAGGCTCAGGGAGACCTGCCAGCCCGGAGCCTCTTGTCTTCCAACTCAAGGAGAGGAACATTTTTGGCAAGGAAGTGAATCCCCTCCTGGAACTGGGCATGGAGAGCTTGCAAACTCATTTGGAAGATCTATCAGAGGGTGGGTCTCAATATGTTGGGCATTTAAAATTTGAAATGATTTCAATTTCATTGCTCTCCAAATATGAAATTGAGCCCATTTTTCACAAATGTGGCTTCGTGCGCTCTGAGAGCGGCTTCCGTCGGAAGATTCCAGATGTTAACTCCTTCTTTCTCACCGTGGAGCGAAGGACGGTGCCAAGCTCAAAGAGTACCGAGCAGCTCTTTGTTCGGGGCCTGTGTGGCTGCTTTAAGGCCCCAGCGCCCCAGCGTGACCTGGGCACGATGGAGTTCTCTGGCCCTCGCGACTGGCCACAGCCCTGAGCCCCCTGCCCTGCCCTTCCTTCCAGACTCTGCCTTCTGCCCTTGGGCCTCCCTCTGAGTTTATGGCCTGGTCCTGCCTCTCAGACAACAGTGACCACCCTGACCCTCCTTCACGAGAGCTGGGATTCTGTCTCACAGCTCTGTGGGCCGTCCTGACCACACACCCCATCAATCCAGGACTCTCAGTGTCCCCCGTTGTGGACGCTTCTCCCTGGGGAGCTCACGCGGCCTAGATAGGAGGTGCAAGATACCGCTACAAGTGAGGAAGTACAGGTAAAGAAACCCTTGCCCTTTAAAATCACAGAAGTTGTAAAAGATACATGCACCCCAACATTCATTGCAGCATTATTCACAATAGCCAAGATGTGGAAGTAAGCTAAATGTCCATCAGCATACGAATGGATAAAGAAGATGTGGTATACCTACACAATGGAATACTACTCAGCCATAAAAAAGAATGAAATGCCACTTTCAGCAACGTGGATGGACCTAGAGATTATCATACTGAGTGAAGGAAGTCATACAGAGAAAGACAAATATCATATGATGTTGTTGATATGTGGAATCTAACAAATAATACAAACGAACTTATTTACAAAACAGAAGCAGACTCACAGACATAGAAAACAAATTTATGGTTACCAAAGGGGAAAGGGAGGGGGAGGGATAAATTAGGAGGTTGGGATTAAAATATACACACTAGTATATATAAAATAGATAACTAACAAAGACCTACTATATAGCACAGGGAACTATAGTCCATATCTTGCAATAACATATAATGGAAAAGAATCTAAAAACGAATATATATAGATATATAGATATAATGGAATCACTTAGCTGTACACCTGAATCAAACACAACATCGTAGGACTTCCCTGGTAGCGCAGTGGTTAAGAATCCACCTGCCAATGCAGGGGACATGGGCTCGAGCCCCGGTCTGGGAAGATTACACATGCCACGGAGCAACTAAGCCCGTGTGCCACAACTACTGAGCCTGCACTCTAGAGCCCGTGAGCCACAACTACAGAAGCCCACGAACCACAACTACTGAGCCCACGTGCTGCAAGTACTGAAGCCTGCATGCCTAGAGCCCGTGCTCCGCAACAAGAGAAGCCACCACAATGAGAAGCCCGTGCACCGCAACGAAGAGTAGCCCCTGCTCACCGCTGCAACTAGAGAAAGCCCGCGCACAGCAATGAAGACCCAATGCAGCCAAAAAAAAAAACCCAAAAAAATCCACAACACTGTAAATCAACTATAGTTCAATAAAAAGTATTTACAACTTTAAAAAGTAAATAAAATGACGTAAGTGGCATTGTGCTAACTATATTTTTAAAAAACCCCACAAACCAACAACATAGATGAGCAACATAATGAAAACTAAAATCATCCAAAGTTCTACCCACCCAGAGATTGCCATCGTTACCACAGGGTAGTGTACATCTCATCAAATTTCATCTCTGCAAATGTCTACATATAAACAGATATCTTTAAACAAAATTAGGATGTGCTATATGAATTAATTCAAAAACTGCTTTATTCACTTAACAACGGATCGTGTTTTCCAAAATAAAAATAGATCAACATTGAGTTTTTAAATGGCCACCCAGTGTTCTGTTGTATGAAAACACTATCATTTATTAAATATACCTCCTAAGGTTCATTTAGGTCACTTGCAATTTTTCGTTATTATAAACTACACTGTAATGAGCTCACCTGTGTCAGGTATTCCATGGTGACAACTTGCAACAATTGCTGGGTCAACTGGAAAGCTTTTGACTCATGGCTGACTTTCCATTCCACCGGGGAAGGGGAGGGGAAAGGAAGCAAGTACGGACAGCAAGCACACTTCCAGTCCTATAGTCACTGTATTGAGTATCTCCTTCCTGCAGACTTCCATGGCATCCCCCATCCCCCCCACCCCAAAAGAAAGACCAGCCCCAGGCCAAATGGGGATGGCTGCCTGGGGTGCTCCCCTCCTCCTGGCCCCCAGCCCCACCACTCGCCTGTCTGGGCAGCTGGCTTTCAAACGGTTCCTGCTGCCATGGTGGAGCGTGGCCAGGGCTTTGAGTGTGCAAGGCCAGGATTGGAGATGGGCTCAGAGGGCTCCCTCTGTGACCAGACACAGAGGAGGTCACCTGGGACAGCTCCTTCCTGGGGCTCTGCAAATCCCTTCCCCACTCCACCTCTGTTCCTGCTATTAGCTCCCAGAACTCCCTGCCCCTGTCCCTGTGTGTCTTCAGTGCGAATGCTACTTCCTCTACGTTGCTGTTTCTGATTCCAGACAGAAGGGATCCCTCTGGCTCGTGCCTTGGGGACCCTTTTTCACAGACACTGGTGCCATTGTTTTGTTGTTACTGAACTAAACTTGGGTCCACTCGCCTACCTTGCAGCAAAACCAATCTACTGGTACTGGGTTGTGGTGAAGGAAAGTGCAGCATTTATTGCAGGGCACCAAGCAAGGAGAATGGGCAGCTCATGCTCAAAAGACCGGAACTCCCCAATGGCTTCCAGGGAAGGGTTTTTAAAGGTAACATTTGGGGTGAGGGTTGCAGCTTGTGGAGTTTCTTCTGATTGGTTGGTGGTGAGGTAACAGGGTGGTGTTTCAGGAATCTTAATCATCAACCTTCTGGTTCCAACCAGTCTGGGATCTACGTGCTTGTGGTCAGCATGCAGTCACCCTCCTCCATCTGGGTGGGGTCTTAGTTTCTGCAGAACAACTCAAAGATATGTGTCAGACTGTTATGTATATCCCTAGAGGAGGAACTAGGACTCTGTTTTACTGCTGAACTGTTGTCATTACTTTTCTTGCTTAACTGCTTTTCCTTTGTTTCTGAGTTCTCCCACTTCCCTAATTAGTAACTGCTTGAGTCTGCCCTTTGGAACTCAGGCAAGGCCTAGGAGACTAAACTCTTTTCTCTACAAACAAGAAACAGGGGACACAGAAGGGCTTCTGTACCCAGGAAGGCCCCACAGGATTCTGCTCGGTTTCATTATCCCTGCTTCAAGGTTGCACTGTCTCTTAAGGTGACAACTTCATTTCATTTACCAAGGGCAAGCGTCACTGCGTACCAGGTAGTTTCCAAGCCCCAGCTCTCCAAGGGGCCACATCGAAGACTCACTGGGCAGGGAAGAGGTGGGTGTCTGACCAGAGAAAAAAAGAGGAGAGAGAAGCAGCAGTTCTAAGTTCCATATGGAACTTTCTATGTTCCCCCCACACCACACACAAGGCGTGCCTCAGCTGAGGCAGAGTTTCTAGGGCACTAGGGAGCCCAGACTTTGCGGTGAGCATGGCTGCTATGATAATGTGATTTATAATAAGAAATAGATATTCGTTCTCCGAAGGGTTCCTGGCACAGAGTTCCTAAAACCCTTGGAATTTCCTGTGATAAGGGCAATAGAGCTGTCTTTTGTGATGTTCCTGAGGTGACTTTTAGAAAACCCTTAGGTAACCCAAGGATGGGGACTGGTTGCCAAAGGTACTAACCGTGCGATTAGAGGGTAGGAACTTTCAGTCTCGTCCCCCTCAACCCCAGGGGAAGGGAGGGGACTGGAGTTTGGATTAATCACCAATGGCCCATGATTTAATCCATCGTGCCTACATAATGAAGCCTCCATAAACACCCAAAAGGACGGTGTTCGGAGAGCTTCCAGGTTGGTGAACATGTGGGGTTGTGGGGACAGTGGTGAGCCCAGAGAGGGCATGGAAGCTCCAAGTCCTTTCCCCACACCTTGCCTTATGCATCTCTACCATCTGGCTCTTCTTGAGTTGTAGCCTTTTAGAGTAAACTGGTGATCTAGTAAATAAAATGTTTCTCTGAGTTCTGTGAGCCACATTAGCAAATTAATCCAACCCAAGGAAGGAGAGGGTCATGGCAACTTCCATTCTGTAGCCAGTTGGTCAGAAATACAGGTGACAACCTGGACTCGGGACTGGCACCTGAATTCCAAGGAGGGGGGACATTGGAACCTCCAATTTGTAGCCAGTTATTCAGAAGCACAGGTGATAACCTGAGCTTGTGACAGGTGTCTGAAGTTGGGGGAGGGCAGTCTTATAGGACTGAGCCCTTAACCTGTGGGATCTGACGCTATTTCTGGGTAGATGGTGTCAGAATTTAGTTGAATTATAGGACACCCAGCTGGTGTCGCAGAGAATTGCTTGTTGGTGGTGTGGGGGAACCCCTCCCCCCACACACACACACATTGGAATTGGGTTCAGGAACCCCAAACAGCTGCCATTCTGAGCGACTCTGGGACGATGAGGAGGGTTTCTGAAATGGGAGGTCAAGCATCCACCAGCACATTGGAGCCTAAGGGCTGGCACTGGTGCTGTCAGAGCTGTGGCGATAGTGTTAGGGAACCGACCGAAACCGCCCACCTTGGCCAGGCACGATAATAACCGCTTGCATGTGCTGTCTCACAACAGGAGGTCCCAATAAGGAACATGGCGCTGCCACCAAAAACTAAACAGGAGAATTCGGGAGAGGCCAAAAGGAGGGAGGAGATGCCAGCCCATAATATGTCCTGCCAACCTCCCAGAAACCCTCACTCTAGAATCCATCTTGGCTGAGAGATGCGCATGCCACCAGGAAGGACCCTGAGTCAGACCAAATATGGGCATGAGCAAGATGATTGGCCAGAGACAACCCGGAAACTAACCCCATCACCATAAAACCTAAGACTGTGAGCCACGTTGGCAGAGCAGTCCCCCTGGGTTCCCTTACCTTCCTGCTCTCCCCTAAAGCGCCCCTTTCCAATAAAGCCTTTTGGTTTGTCGGTACATCTGTCTCCTCGGATAATTCATTTCCGAGTGTTAGACAGGAGCCCACTCTTGGGCCCTAGAAGGGGTCCCCCTTCCGGTAACAATAGTAATTATTACTACCATTACCACTGCTCTTACGACTATGACTTCTAGTACCACTGAGCCTTTGAAGCAAGGCGGGGATGTCGAGGCACTGCAGCTCCGAGGCCCTATCTGCTGTGACCCAAGGTGCCAAGGAACACCTTTGTTCCATTTTGGGCTATGGCTTAGAAATCCCCTTTTCCCAGACGTTCGTTGTCTCATCCATGCTTCTAGGCTGTGATCCCTTTAACGACCAGAATTGCATTTTGTTTACCAAAGGCAAGGACCGTGTCCCATTTGACCTTGTATTCCGACAGGTGGAGCACAGTGAGTGACTAATAGTAAACGTTCAGTGAACTATCAGCACTGCCGTGACTCGACCACTCACCCTCTGTGGTCCACACAACAGCAGCATCAGGAACGACTATCCTCATTTGACCTCTAAGGAAACTGGGGCTCGGAGAGGGTGAGTAACTTGCCCAAGGTCCACAGCCATGAGCGGCAAGACTTCAACCTGGTTACGCCCGATCCCGATACTTGTATTCTTAACCACTGTACGAGTGTTCTACTGCTGATGTAACAAATGACCACACAATTAGTGGCTTAAAACAACACACATTTATCACCTTACAGTTCTGGAGGTCAAAAGTCTGAAATGAGTGTTATGGGGCTATAATCAAGGTGGTGACAGAGCTGGTCCCTTCCGGAGGCTCGGAGGGAGAATCTATTCTTTGCTCCTTCTGGCTTCTAGTGGCTGCGTCACTCCAACTTCTGCTTTCACGGTCACATGACTTTCTCCTCCTACTATTCTGGCCTCCTGCCTCCCTCTTAGGAGGACTCTTATGATTATATGGGGCCTATTTGGGTAAGTCTGGATGATCTTTACATCTCAAGATCCTTAACTTCATCACATCTGCAAAGTCCCTTTTGCCATATAAGGTACCACTTGCAAGTTCTGGGAATTAGGATGTGGATTTCTTTGGGGACCCGTTATTTGGTCTATTACAGCCACTCTCTGCACTGTCTCCTTTGTAAATGGTGATGGGATGAATTAAGGAAGGAGTAAGTGGTATAGGACTGTGTGCCCTGAGTTTGGGTTCTCCCCAAAGCAGACAGGGACTTGGGTGCAGGAAACGATCCCAGGAAACCCCAATAGGGCAATGGGGAAGTGAGACAGGGACGGATTAAAAAGCTGATAAGGGAGTATCGATGAGTGCTATCCCACTGGGGACCCTCTTAGGAACTGTTTTGAACACATCTCAGAACCACCCCACTGAGGGCATCTGTATTAGTGTCCTAGGGCTGCTGTAACAAAGTACCACAAACTGGGTGGCTTACAACAACAGAAATGTATCGCCTCACACTTATGAAGCCTGGAAGTCTGAAATAAAGGTGTCGGCAGGGTCACTTCCTCCTGGAGACTTTGAGGGAGAATCCATCCCAGGCCTCTTTTCAAGCTTCTGGTGACTATTGACACTCCCTGGTTTTCCTTGGCTTGTGGACGCATCACTTCAATCTCTGCCTCTGTTTTCACGTCACCTTCTCCTCTGTGTGTTTTCTCCCT
The DNA here is from genome assembly GCF_949987515.2 of Delphinus delphis. NCBI lineage: Eukaryota > Metazoa > Chordata > Mammalia > Artiodactyla > Delphinidae > Delphinus > Delphinus delphis. The sequence continues at coordinate 92,194,735 of NC_082704.1, forward strand.
GTCACTTCTCTTCTAAGGACATTTGTCATTGAATTTAGGGTCCACTTGGATAATCATCTCATCTCGGGATCCTTAACTTGATTACGTCTACAAACCCTTTTCCCAAAGAAGCTCACGTTCAGAGGTTCGGGGTGGACATACCTTTTGGGAGCCACCATTCAGCCCACTACAGCTGTGAAGCTGGGGTACTTATCCACAGACTCTCCTTCCCCACTGGCTGGGGTTGCCTCTGGTGGTGTCAAACCCCAGCACTGAGGCTTGCCCTTTACCAAGCTCCCGAGCCTCCACAGGAAGCCCCAGTCAGGGAGGCAGAGAGGGAGAGGTAGGTACTTGAGGTGGGAAGCAGTCGGCAGGCTCAGGCACTGTCCACCATGGCGGCGGGTGAACCCAGAGGTGGCCCAGGGGACACGGCAGGAGGCATCTGAGGCTTGCCCTCTACCAAGCTCCCGAGCCTCCACAGGAAGCCCCAGTCAGGGAGGCAGAGAGGGAGAGGTAGGTACTTGAGGTGGGAAGCAGTCGGCAGGCTCAGGCACTGTCCACCATGGTGGCGGGCGAACCCAGAGGTGGCCCAGGGGACACGGCAGGAGGCATCATACAGGGATGTGTAGAATCTGCCTCAGAGAGATGGATGACAGAGAGCCTTTCTGCTCTGCTCTCAGTATCCCCCCCCCTCCATCCCTCCCCTCACTCCTTAGGCGTCCTGGCCTTGCTTCTGGAATAGATGAATCAGCAGGGAAAACTCTTGTCTGCCCAGAAAGCCGGAGAAAGATTGAGGCTAGGGTTTTTCACTGTCCCTCCCACACAAGCAGGCCCGGGAGTTTGGCTTCGAAGCAGCCCAGCCGATGAGGTTGTACATCTTTCTGAGCAGGCCAAGCGGAAACAGGGGCGGGGTGGGGGTGGGGGCGGGGGGAGAGGTAATTAGTTTGATGAATCTTCTTTTTAAGTCGTTCCCTACATGGAGCTCTCACGGCATTATAGGCTCAGTGATGCATTCTCTAAGTTTTATGAATCCTTAAACATGGGCCATTTTTCACAAGAGAGAGGTGGAAGTAATCATCTGTCGGCACGAGCCCTAGCTGTCCCTGGTCTGGAACAAGGACACCCAATGAGGACCCCAGGCCACAGAGGGCTTTGGAGAGGTGGGATGCGGCTGAAGTGTTCTTGCTGGCCCCCTGGCCGCCAGAAGCAACGTGCATTCAATATCCGACCACGCACTCGACAAGCCTCTTCTACACTCTGGCCCGGTGCTCTGATCTGGGGCTGGGGATATAAGTCCGACACAGCTCCGGCCGCCATAAATGCACAGCAAGCTAAGGGGCCGTGGCCCGGGGAAGACTATGCCAGTAGACCCTCCTCGCTAGGCTGGGTGGCGCCCCCTGCCTGTGATGGGCAGATTGCAAGATTGGCCCCAAATTCTTCCCTGCCCTTCGGTAGTGCCCTCCCACACCGACCTTGAACTTGGATATTGACTTGGTGTGGCAAGTCACAAACAGTACGGTAAGCCAAGGCTTAAAAAGCACTTGCACGGTGGTGCCTGTCCACTTGCTGCCCTTGGAATCTTTGGCCGCCACGTGATGGAGCCCAAGCCAGCCTGCTGGAGGACCAGAGCCATGGTGCAGGTAGCCCTTTGCTCCAGCCAACAGCCAGTCCCCGGAAGCAGAGCTTCCTGGCTGACCACAGGCCATGGGCCGGGGATGGGGCACAGCCAATAAAGGAAACGCCATTGGGCAGGTCCCCGCTGGGGCAGCTGGGGTGCAATTCTACCAGGGACCACTGGGGGACCGTGTGGACCTCACGTCTCAGGTGGCCGTGGTTTACTGTCGGGCTGACTCCCAGCCTAGAACAATGCCTCGCCAGCAAAACTAAGTTTTCTTTCCATTCCCTTGGCGGGCTTTTTGATGATGGGAGTTACGAGCAGAACTGAGAAAGCTTTGAGCTTGTTTCTAACTAGAGGTTAGTCCCCAGATTGTAAGTTCGTTTTAATGGATGGGGAGGCTTCTCTGGGGGTTGAGATTAATGCAAGCAAATAGAGCAGACCCCTTGCCCTGGGAGGTAGCTGGTTATTGGGCCAGCGCCCAGGCTGGGTGGCTTCCCCTCCTGCCGGGCTGATGAACATTACCCCCGACGTGGACCAATCTGGCATGTTCTAGACTCCATCTCTGCTTCACCCGCTGCCAGCCTGAAAAACACAGGGAGCTCCCACTGCAGCCACTCAAGGAGAGGAAACCTAAAATAGTCGGATCTAGAAAAAGGTGGCCCCCTCCCTGCTCACTTAGGATGAGACACCAGTGTCCGTGGTTCGAAAAGCAACAGCTCCTTTGCCCCGCGCCCTTTCTCTCAATGACCACAATCTCTCTCCCTTTGACCTTCGGCCGTCCACAGAACCGCCAGCCCCCAGAAATGCCCTTTTCTTGGCTAAAGCCAAACTGGCCATGAGGGCCAGAGGGCCTTTCTGTGCCAGGCTGACCTACCCATTGGATAAGGTGGGAGTGTGCCTAGCACGGTTTGCCTGTGCTGAAGCCACGGCCCCTGTCCAGTAGCAGGGACAGGCAGTGGCCCTGGTCTGGTGGACAGACACGTTGGCCTCCGAGTGTGCTCTGCAGACATGCGGGGCTGGTGGGTGAGCACTGGCCTGGAGCCCAGAACACCAGTCCCGCCCAGCAAAGGCCTGGCCCTGAGCCTTGCTCTCACTTTTCCCTCAAATGGGGGAGCCCCTGACACAGCGGCTGGGCCGCCAGGTCATGCTCCAGGGAAGAGGCCCTCACTTTGGACACCTCCGGATCTGCGAGTTTGTGGGAGAAATGGCTGAAGCCAGCGCCGGGCCCTCCTCCTGACTAGTTCTTGGGGGCTGGGAGGGAGAAGGGAGGGTACAGACGGTCACAACGACCGAGGCCGATTCCTGTTGAAGAGGTCACGTCCCCAGGGCTGCCCTTTAAGACCTTTCCTGCCCGATGGGATCACAGAAACCAGCAGAAAAAGTATGTGCGGGTGAATGAATATGCGTGCGTGCGTGTGTGTGTGTGTGTGCGTGTGTGTTGCCTACATTGTATATATGAGAACACGTGTATTTGTGAATGTGGATAATTTGTGCGTGTGTTGAGTGTGCACGCATGTGTATGCGCGTATATGTTTGTGCGTGTCTGTATTCATGTATACCTGTGTGTGCACGTGTGTGCCCATCTTCGCTGTGGCGTCTCTGGCACTAAGGGAAGAGCAGTTTGGGGTCACAGAAGTCCAGACCTAGGAACTAGAGGGAAGATCATGGAGCACGGAGTCCTTGAGAATCATTTAGTAATCGTATTTCCCCCTCGAGTCACAGGCAGGGGCTGCGGCTCCCCGCCAGTGACCCCACCTTTGTCCTTTCCACCCTCATCTTTGCCCTGTCACTGTTGGTCAGGGGCAGGGGAGTCCAGGTGCTCCCATCTCCATGGCCATTAATATCCCCTGTCCCCGCCCCACCTCCCCAAGCAGCAGGATGGTGAGGCAGCCAGACTGCCACATCCTAGGGTCACCCGTTCCTGCCTGCAGCATGAGGGAGGAACAGAATGATCATTTCCTGAGAACGTAGCACACGCCAGGCTCTGTGACTCTTGGCCCGTGGCCACATGCCCGCCCCATTTTCCCTGGCGGCCCCTTCCAAATACCCCCCCCATGCACTCACATCCTCATCTCAGGGGCTACCTTCGGGGGACCCCAACAAAGCGAGTGACTTACTTGATGAGTTGGAGCAAAGAATCCAGGCCCCGGGGGTCTCAGCACCTTGTGGGTCCCATTTGGACCACAGCCCACCCAGAGGAGTACATCATCTCTGCTCCCTGTGGGCCTTAGCCCTTCCCGTGGCTGAGCGGGTCAGATCAATGCTGGGGCCAGTGTCAGCAAGACAACTGGGACAGATCTCAAGCCCCAAGTGCCAGTACAGCCTTCTCTGTAATAAAGAACATTCTGAACTCCGCCTTTTGGACTTCTACGTCTATTTCTCAACTGGCCGGGACGAGAAGGAAGGAGTGTTATTAATTGACCCTCCTGAAACCCCAACATTTATCAATGTATTCCCAGAACCCCAAAGTGCCAGGAACATTACAGGGGCTCATTAATATTTGTTGAATGGAAAACAGTGACAGAGCAAAGATTCACACCCAGGTCTGCCTTCCTCCAAGGCCATGCCGCTTTTTCTAGACCCTGTCCAAGAGGGGAGGGGTGGAGAAAGACTGAGGGGCCGGGCCCCAGTGAAATGGTCTTGACGCCTGGCTCTCCTGCCCTTCTGCGAAGACGACATTCTCTGTGGGCCACAGCCCAGGGGCGAGGTCGCCAGCTGCCAGGTGGGGGAAGCCGGGGCTGGGCCGGGGAGGTGCAAATCTCTGCGCATTACCCTGCCAGCCACGTCTAATCACAACCCTGTGTGTTTTGACTGAGAAGCTCTACCTGCCTCTCGGGATTGATGTGAAGATTAATGCCTGTTTAGCAAATTACAGCTTCCCCAGCACCTCCTGCTCCTGGGAGAGAAGGAGCCTTGGAAACGGAAAATAAAAACAAACCTCAGCGCTCCGCTCCGTGTCAAGGCTTGGCCACAGCAGCGACAGCTGGGCCCGACTCGACAGAGCGTGGAGGCTTAGCAAAGCGAGGTGAGGCCCGGGGCGCGCCAGCACGAAGGCAGAGGCCGTGCCAGGCCCACCCTCGGGCGCTGGGGCGCCCAGGGGCTGAGAGAGAGCATGGGTACGGCCAGGGCCTCCTGCGTCCTCTAAGGGCCAGAACAGAACGGGGAGTGGGGCGGGAAGGGGAGTCCTGCCCCCAACACCGGAGGGTGGATCAGTCTGCCCCTCTCTGAAGCTGTTTCTGTAGTCTCCAAGGCAGGGAGGTTGATTCCTTTCCTCTCAGGAACTCAGAGGGAGAATCTCGGGATTATGGCGACTTTTGCTCCATCTGAGGTTCTTGAGAGATGGATGTTGCAACTGCGCCAAGTAAATCCTCAGCTGATCACGTGCGAGTAAAGAGCCCCCAGGGAAGGCCGAGGACAGGTCTGAAGGGACAGAGCCTGCAGCAGGCGCAGCGGCGGCCCCCAACGGCGCTGGCACTCCCAGTTTCTGTGCGCACCAGCAGGGTCCTCTGTGCGCACGGGGACCTCCGCCGGAGCGCCAAGCTCTCAGCAGGCACCCGCAGGAGTTAGAAGATAATTACTCAGCTCCTGGCCCTGAGATGCGGGACTCCGAGGCAAGCGTGTTGAACCCCGTGGCCCGTGGTGGTTAGCGGGCTGGGGACACAGAGCCTTCTCTATGGCTCAGGCCCCTTGCTCCCTCCATCCCTTCACCCTCTTCTAGATGAAGTCAGGGATCTGGAATCCCTGGACGCCTTATTCAAGAGGCCCGCCCCGGATGCACGGTCCTTGGGCATCTGGAGGACAGATCCCAAGGGGCCGCCACCAGGATTGGCTGTGGTTGGTTTGCAGGACTTTCGATGGCTTTACTTTAGTTCCTGTCCTAGCCCTAGCCCACAGCTCTGTTCCAGAGGTCGCCCAGGTCAGAAATGGAAAACCCTGGGGCTGGAAACCCAACCTGCTGATTTTGCAAATAAGAGGCCTGACTCCTGTGTGTGCCAAGAGGTGAAGAAGCCAGGTCTCAAACCCAGGCCTTTCTGGCTTCTGAGCCCACGCCTATGCTCTTCCCACCAAACCTCACACTGTTCCCCTAGGGGTCTAAGGAGCCAGACAGCAGGTCCCGTCACGGACCCCAGGGGAGCTGCAGGTTGCCTCTAATCTTGGAAGGTCCATGTCCTTGTCTGTAAAGGAGGGCGAGAAGGACTCCCCGAAGTCTTCTGCTCCCAAGCCTGGATCTGCAGAGGGTTCTGTGCTCCAGCAGATAATGGCCTGTTGTGGGCCAGAAGGTTCAGGCCTCAAGTGTGGGCTCGGCATTATTTTCAGGGACTTGAGGTAGTTGATTTCTGATGGAGCAGGCTGTTCTATGGGTGAGTCCAGCTCCACCCCTACCGGCGCCAATTCCCAGAAGCATCTATATCAGCCGTCTGTGACACTGACTCTTGTCAGGCCAGTTCCTGGAACATGGCTGCCCTGTTAGCTCCTTCTGCAGAAGAAACTACTGCAGTCCCGAGTGGCTAAAAACAACCGATTCCTTATATTGTACAATTTCATAGGTCAGGAATTTGGGTGGGGTCTGATTGCACAACTCTTCTGCTTCTGGAGGCCCTGAGGGAGGTCTCTCGGTGGCGTTCAGCTGGCAAGATGGATGGTTCTAGAAGTTTCCCTCACATATCTAGAACCTTGGCAGGGCTGGTTAGCAGGTCGGTCTCAGAGTGAGCTTTCCAGCATCAAGTCTCAGAGTAGTCGGACTTCTCACCTGAGGATCCCGGGTTCCAAAAGCGAATGTTCCAGAGAACCAGGAGAAAGTTATGTGGCCTTTTATGACCAAAAGCCTCAGAGGTGACATCGGGTGCTTCAGCAGTCACAAATCCACCCAGGTTCAAGGGGAGAGGCCATAAACCCCACCTCTCACTGGAAGGAGTGTCAAAGACTTTAAGGTCGCGTTTTTAAAGTGTTACAATGGCCCAGTGGTCCAAGTTGGCCCTCAGTGCTCCATGACCCACCCCTTCTTCCATACTCCTTCTGCCCTGCCCCCAGCCACTCCCCCACCAGCAAGATGGCCAATGTTCACCTCCTCTCTCAGGAAGGATCTGAAACACTCTTTCATCTAAGTGTCAGGATCTTCACGTGTTACTCCCCCGAGGGGCATTTTTACGTGAAAATTGTGGCCCGAGAATGGTGTGGCATACCCAAAGGAATGCATTGCTAATGGTGGAATTTCAGGCATCTACCGCAGGACAGTAGGGGATATATTTTTCGGCCAAGGGACTTTCTTGCTGCAGACAGCTGGCTGCTCAATCTGCCCTGAGCCCATAAACACCAAACTGTGGCCACTGGGGCTCTCAGAGCAGCCCGGACAGCAGCTTCTGCACAGCGGTTCCCCAGCCATCCCTGAGAATCAATACCCAGCCTGCAGAAGGGGAAGAGGTGATGTTTCTGGGCCACGCTGGTGGCCAGCTCAGAGCTACCCAGATGTAGTGCCGCACAGGCTAAGGGGTGAGAATGAAGGCAGTGTGTGCACAGAATTCAAGTTCCTTTGAAAGTTAAAACATTTATGTAGCATTGGCTCCCCCAGGGCGTTAAGCCTCCTTTTCCTCATTATTTGGTTTCTCAGCACTAACCTGTGCATTAGAAACAAAGACCATGTCAAACAAAACAAAACAAACAATTATGGAACAATGACCTGATGTAGAATAATGCTAATTTCAAGGGGGGCAGGGCAGGGGAGAACCCTGCACTCCACCTGCTTCTGCTCTCCCTTTCCCTCCCTCTCTCCGTGTCTCTCCCTCTCTCCGTGTCTCTCTCTCTCTCTGTGTCTGTGTCTGTCTCTCTCTCTCTCTCTCTCTCTCTCTCTCTCTCTCTCTCTCTATATCACAGCAGGACTTGTTCATCTTATTAATTTTCTTGGTTTGGCCTAGCCCGATGTCAAGATGAAATGAGTATGGCCAGTACATTTCAATTTTTCAGATAAATCTCAGAAATTTCCACACAGGTTCCTTTTAACGTACCCCCCAACCCCTTTAAACCAAAGCTCGGAGTGCTTAGTTTCGGGGGAGAGACATCTGGGAGGTTCTGAGGGGAGGAACCAAAGACATTACGGGTCGGGTCGCTTTAAATGAGCACTTACTATGTGCAGGCACCGTTCTAAGCGTTTAAATTCTAAGTGGTTTCCGTGCCAGAACGTCAATGACAAAGGAGGATTCTGAGGCACGGAGAGCCTAAGCAAACAGCCCAAAGGCACAGAGCTGGGAGGTGGCAGAGGGGAGATCTGAACTCAGGTTGCCTGTTGCCAGTGTCTGCTAATCCACTAGATCACATACTGATTCTGGTCCTCTGCCTTTGGCCTGTACTTCTGAGATCAATTCCAAGCAAATTTAGGCCAAGGCTGATCTCAAATAGATGAGGGGGCCTTGTGCTGGCTGGTGAGGAGGAAGTAACTAAGAAGGCCGGCCTGGTGGGTACAGCCAACGGTGGCTCTGTTTTGGAAGCATGAAGGGCTCTGGGCTGCTTGGAAAACAAAGCTAAAGCCCTCTGTTGTAAAATTGAGGAGAAGTGTTTGTCTGGACGGTGGAAACAGTGAGCTCTGCTCGACCCTGCAGCCATAAGGAGAGCTCCCTGGGCCTCCTCTTCTAGACCGAATTCCTCTAGGAACATTCCTCCCAAGCCACACAAAGGCTGCCTGTGTCATTAACCCTGGAAGGGCCAGACCCCTGGTACATGCTCTGTGGTTCAGCAAAGCAGACAGCTTCTGCCTGGACTTCACTGTGCAAAGAGCACCAGCGTCTGGCTGAGTTATTTCTGGGTCTTGGTACAAAGGACATTGCTAGGAGCCAGGGAATCCGGGGCCTGGTCCCGGCTTTGCTATAACTTGCTGCGGGATCTCGGGCATCTCACTTCTCCCTCAGCCTGAGTTTCTGTTTCTTCATCTACAGACTTGCATGATTTGACCTCCAAGTTCCCACCAGACCTGAAATCTTACGATTCTTACACGAATCACAAAGGTGAGTCAACAAAACCTCTCAAACCCCAGGATCAATTTAAGCTGGGAGAGAGTAAGAGAGCATGGAGGGAAGAAGTCGACATAAGCTAGACAGTTTGGAAACAGGACAGGGGGACGAAGTTGTAGGATTCTCAGTCTGCAGAAGCATCATGCCCCGCCCCCTCACCCATGCCTCTCTCTCTGCCTTATGAGATTATGAATCAAAAATCCCTTTAATGGGGACAAATCTCTCATTGCAGAATGATTTCCATCCAGAAAGATTCAAATGCAAATCCTCCTGAGAGAGAATTACTTCGCTGTTAACTTCATACTAAGGTATAAATGACTGACACAAAATGTATTCGTAAGAGCAGCTTTTGAAAGTTGGGAGCCTGGGTCTAGGAGCTTGAAGACAGAGAGGAGAAAGAGCAACCCAGAGAGCAGAGGCTATAAAAAGAGTCCAATAGGGCTTCCCTGGTGGCGCAGTGGTTGAGAGTCCGCCTGCCGATGCAGGGGGCACGGGTTCTTCGTGCCCCGGTCCGGGAGGATCCCACATGCCGCAGAGCGGCTGGGCCCGTGAGCCATGGCCGCTGAGCCTGTGCGTCCGGAGCCTGTGCTCCGCAACGGGAGAGGCCACAACAGTGAGAGGCCCGCGTACCGCAAAAAAATTTAAAAAAAAAAGGGTCCAATAGCACGATTAGTCTACAGCCCAACACTGCTTTATACACCACTGTCCCCCTACTTCCCAGCTCTGATGCAGGAGCCATGTTGGGGAGATTTCTGGTTTCGAGAACCAGAGAGGAGAAGCCAATCAAGCCGAGATACTGGGGAGGCACCTGGAGGAGCTGGGTAACCAACCAGAAAGATGACCTTGTTTCCTCAAGGGCTGAGGAGGGAGACACGGTGCCCAGCTGGCTTGGAGCCCAAGGTAGAGGGGCGTGGGGAGGGAAGCCAGGAAATGCTGAGCTGGCAGGCGGGCACTGCCCGTGCACGGCCCTGCATACGTTTTGTGTCTTCAGGGTCCTCACCTTGTAGGAAAGTAGTAGCTTGTGTTCTAACCAGCTGTCCCCATGTGTGATGTTTCGCGTGATTTACTAAAGGGGGAAAACATTTGTTTCTCAACGCAGACATCCAAGAGAGCCCTGTGTGATGAATGACAGAGGAATCAGCACAGAGGCTGCTCGAGCCCTGGCCCTGATGGCAACCATCATGCTCTGAGCCTCAAGGAGGGAGGGGAACGGGGGCCAGAGCCCAGGCGCCCCCGAGCGGAGACAGAGCCGGGTGGGGAGGAGGGACGGAACCAGTTGTGTCTGTCCCCAAGCTCCAGACTCATCCAGACTCGGCCAGAGGACCTTGGCCAGCAACAGGTCTGAGAAATCCATAGCAGAGCATCCGTCGTGGTGGCCTTAACGGGCAGGAATAATTCATGTTGTCGTGAGGTTTGGTGCGAATATGCACATCTAGCACTTAGTACACAGTGAGCGCTCAAAAACTAATAGCACTGCCGCTGATTATCCTCTCCTGCAAGAGTGAGGTTCTTGAGGGTGTCCCCCTCCCACCTTCCTCAGCCCCCGGCCCTCCCCTCGGCTTCTGTTCCTTGCCTTTCGCTCCTCTGAACCCACTTGGAAAGGCTGGCTTTGCTGCATCGGCTGGCTGAGCCCCAGGGTCACGGCGCTCACTTAGCCCTGGGCGATGCTTGGCACGGTGGCGATGGTTTCCGGGTAACACTGCCCTCTTGGGAGCACCCCAGCTAGTGGGCGGGGATTTGAAGAGATCTGAAGGCTGAAGTTTGATATGGGCCTTTTGCCAAAGCAGCTGTCAGAACCAGGGCTGGGGACTATACAGATGGGATGGCGAGCGTGGCCAGGCCCCAAGCTCTAGACGCTTCAGTCTCGGCGGCAGCAGCAGCGACAAATACTGGGATAGCCAGCTGGGCAGGGGCCCGGCGCGGCCTGGCCGACGGACTGTGCCACTGGGGATGCAGAAGGGTGGGGGGCAGCCGGGCCCCAGACCCCATGAGGGGCGTTCAGAGTCAGGATTCTGAAGTCATGCGGAAATCACAGGGCCCCTCCGATAGCAGACAGAGGACGAAGCAGGCAGCATGGAAGCCGAATTCCGTGCGGGAGCCCACGTCCAAGGTGGGGGCTTGGTCGGGAAGCCCCATTTCCAAAGACCTGGGCTCAAGGCAGGAGGGACAGAGCTGCTTGAGTCACCGGCATCTTCCATGTCCCCTGCCTCACCCAGTGTCGATGGTACCACATCACGTCAAGAGCTTCCTAGAGGCCCGGATGGGGATGGACTTCTCTCAGTCCAGCCAGTGGCTAGAACAGCTCCAGGTGCAAAATGTGAACTTAATAACCAGCAACACAGGCGCCACAGAGAATGTACCGAGAAGCATCGTGGTGATGTCACTTTTACCGGCAGAGAATTCCATGGTTTTTATTTTGATCCCCAACACAATGGCCACGAGGGGCTGCAGCGCTCTGGCTTAGGAGCTCCATGGATGAAGCAGATGCCATGAGTTCCCATGGAGCAGAATTCGCCCATCCTGGTTTTCGCGGTTACGCTTGCAGAACGAAAGGATTTTTCCACAGCAATGTCATTTTAACAGCACCGTGGCAAGGAGCAGCAAGAGGCCACCTCCGGCCTCCCAAGTGTACGGTGTTAACAGTTATCACGGGCACTACTTCTCCCGACTCCCCCCTCCACACACATAAATACACACACACATACAATACACACGCATACCTATATATATGCACACACAAATACATGCACACATCCAAACACCAAACACAGAAAGCTCACAGAAATGCATACACGTGTACACACAGAAACACAGACACAGATTCAGAGTCACCCACATCTTCTTGCTGAAACGTAGAGCTGCGGTATGGAGAAAGAGAGCAGACCAAGACCGCCTGTTCTTTAGGAAGTGACCGTGGATGGAGCCTCTTATCGACATTCGGGTAGAGACTCTCCGTCCTGCTGTGGTGGCTTCCAGCTCTTTTTGGACTCCGTGGGGTAAAGGAAAGAGAGGCGGGCATCCCTGGGTCCCGCCTGGTTCCGTATTCCCAGACTGCGAAGGTTCTGGGCTCCTGGCAGAGGTGAACTCTGCCCCAAAACTATACCTGCCTGTGAGGTTGCCGGCAGAACCATGGATGGTACCATGTTATAAGCCTCAAACCTAAGTATGTCCCTGGGGCCTATTCACCATATGCATTCTGGCTTGCTTGGTCTTCCATTGACAGGATGGGAAAGGAGTTGTACCACTCAGGGTTCAGTGCAAGGAACAGAAACTGCTCGAGGTATTTTATGCAGAAAGGGATTTAATACAGGGAAGCCGGTGCTTTTACAAAATCATTGGAAGGTGTATTCGTTCCCTGAAGCCATCATAACAAACGACCACAACCTGGGTGGCTTAAAACAAGAGAAGTGGGTCCTCTCACTATTCTGGAAGCCAGACGTCTGAAATCAAGGTCAGGTCACGCTCCCTCTGGAGGCTCTAGGGAAGAATCCTTTGCCTCTTTCAGCTTCTGGTGGCTGTCAGCATTCTTTGTAGCTGTATCACTCCCGCCTCTGTCTTCGCACGGCCCTCTTCTCCTCTGTTTTCTCCTCCTCTCTCTGTTATAAGGACATGTATCATTGGGTTTAGGGCCCACCTAGGTAATCCAGGATGATATCATCTCAAGATCTTTAACTTAATTACATCTATAAAGCCGCTTTTGCCAAATCAGGTCCCATGTACAGGTTCTAGGCATTAGGACGTGGACAGAGCTTCTGCGAGGCCACCATCCAACCCATTACAGAAGGGCTGTTGTGAAAACTCTAGGCTGGGTCTCCAGAAATGACTCCCAGAATCCTGCAATCCTGACCTGCCAGGGGAGCCACCAATGGAGCAGCTGTATTTAAAAATCCATTGCTGCTGGGCTTCCCTGGTGGCACAGTGGTTGAGAGTCCGCCTGCCGATGTGGGGGACACGGGTTCGTGCCCCGGTCCGGGAAGATCCCACATGCCGTGGAGCGGCTGGGCCCATGAGCCATGGCCGCTGAGCCTGCGTGTCCGGAGCCTGTGCTCCGCAACGGGAGAGGCCGCAACAGTGAGAGGCCCGCGTACCACAAAAAAAAAAAAAATCCACTGCTGGAGCTGTGAGTTTGCAATCAGGAAGCTTCCCCAGCTGCTGCAGCAACTGCCTCTGGACACTGACAAAACTGGTGAGCAGACACTGGAACGCTGCTATGGGAAATTCCGTGTTTTCTTCAGTCCATCAAGGGCCAGGCAGAGCTGACTACACAGAGTAGATGGTTGTGGTGGACTCCTGTTTGTTGTCCATCTAGTATTCGCTCACTTAATTTCCAGGAAAACCTTCTGATTTTCAACTGGGGGGCCACTCTGTATCAGCTGTCAATGGCTGTGTAACAAACTCTTCCCAAACTTCATGACTTCAAACAATAACCATTATTTCTCATGGTTCTGTGAGTGGACTAGGCTCAGCTGGGTGGTTCTTCTGCTCCTTGTGGTGTCTGGAGGCCCAGCTGGTCTGGACCGTCCAAGATGGCTCCACCCACACAGCTGGCAGGTAGTGCTGGGTGCTGGCAGGGAGATCAGCTGGGGATACTGGCCAGGGCTCCAAGATTCTCCCCCACGTGGGCCTCTCCACATGGCTGCCTGGGCTTCCTCACAGCATTCTGTGAGGGTGTGTTCCAAGCAAGCGAAAGCAGAATCCACAGATCTCGTAAGGCCCAGCCTTGAAATTTACACAGTGTCACGTCTACCATATGTTTGGGGTCAAAACAAGGCGTAAGGCTGGTCTAGATTCAAGGGGAGGGGAAATGGACTCTACCTCTCAATGAGAGGAGTGGCAAAGAAGTTGTGGGCAGCTTTTCATCCACCACTCACCCCTAACTACTCTCAAGCCATGGGGTTCTGGGGGAGCTGACACCCCTGCCTGGAGTGGTATGTGACTCATGCCCAGCCTATCAGAACATCTTTTCCCCAGCATCAGTGATTGGATCAGGCAGGGATGGTTACCTGATGCAAGTCAGGTCAAAATGGTAATCAGACTCACTCTGGGGACTTTCCTTAGAGCTCTCAGGAAAATATCCTCGTTACTTTCCATGCCAAACTTGAACCAGAGTACATATGAGGAGATGCTGCCACCATCTTGCCATCAGTAGGGAATCTAAGCATGAAGCCAGGGCCAGGAGGAGAGAGAGGGAGAAACTGAGTCCCAATGGCACGGTTTAATTCCTGAATACAGCAAAGTCTCATCCAACTTGGACAGCTGGTGGGCGTCCCCGAGCTGATCCTGCTGCCAGGAAAGGTGCCAGGGAAATCGGTTGGGGCCCTACCTGTCCTTCCTCACCACCCACTGCCAGGTGGCATGTTAGAATGAAAGCAAACCTCAGGTGGAATTTGACCAGCTAGATGATGATTATTAGGAAGCAGGTACAAGGACAGTGCTACAACCTGTTCTTGCAGGCTTGGTAACACCCACTCCATCTGCAGGTGCTCCAATATGCACTCTGCACACAGCGTCCTTCTGACGGAGATGCAGTGATACTCTCTTGGTGGCGTCAGCCGAACTTCTGGGGGAACCAGGCACCACAGTCCTCTGGACATGGGAAGACGGTAGGAGGCCAAATGGAACTCCAGATTAGAGCACCGTGCTGAGGGTGTCAGGAGCCCGTAATCTTTTTAATTCATTCATTCATTCATTCATTCATTCATTTTTGGCCACGTTGGGTCTTCATTGCTGCACGTGGGTTTTCTCTAGTTGCGGCGAGCGGGGGCTACTCTTCATTGCGGTGCACGGGCTTCTCATCGTGGTGGCTTCTCTGGCTGCGGAGCACAGGCTCTAGGCACATGGGCTTCAGTAGTTGTGGCATGCGGGCTCAGTAATTGTGGCTCGCGGGCTCTAGAGCACAGGCTCAGTAGTTGTGGTGCACAGGCTTAGTTGCTCCGGACCAGGGCTTGAACCCGTGTCACCTGCATTGGCAGGCAGATTCTTAAGCATCGCGCCTCCCGGGAAGTCCCCCCATAATCTTTTTTTATTATTGAAGTATAGTTGATTTACAATGTTGTGTTAGTTTCAGATGTCCGGCTAGGTGACTCAGTTATACGTATACATAGATCCATTCTTTTTCAGATTCTTTTCCATTATAGTTGATTATAAGATACTGAATATAGTTTCCTGTGTTATACAGTAGGACCTTGTTCTTAAACCATGTTTCTTGATATTTCTAAGATACCTGTGCTAATTAAAGGTCTTTCTGGTGTCAATTTATTTCTTTTTCTTTTCTTTTTTTTTTTTTGCGGTACGCGGGCCTCTCACTGTTGTGGCCTCTCCCGTTGCGGAGCACAGGCTCCGGACGTGCAGGCTCAGCAGCCATGGCTCACGGGCCCAGCGGCTCCACGGCATGTGGGATCTTCCCGGACCGGGGCACGAACCCGTGTCCCCCGCATCGGCAGGCGGACTCTCAACCACTGCGCCACCAGGGAAGCCCTTTTTCTTTTTTTTTTTGGTGTAGATTTAGATCTGGAGATGTGAAGTACTTCAGTAGCCACTTCTGGAGTCTGGGTTCCTGATTAGTTTCTTCCAAATGCTAATTAACTGCCCCTAGAGTAGCTATACTTACACACACACACACACACACACACACACACACACACACACACAAACTCTGTACACATAGAGATGTCTTACGGTGACTTATCACACAGATAATATAACACCGTTCTGGTAGAATGAGATGCCACATGCAACCTTTTTATAAGAAGCTCTCCCTTTCCCTGATTTCACCGAGAGGGAAGGCAGATGACTAACAATGAAATCTTTGAACCCATCAGGGGAGGTGCTGTGATGTGAGCGAGACACAGGGAATCTCATTCTGGGGTCCTTCAAAGACCATGGAGAGGACCCAGGGTAGCAAGGAATCCTCTGAATCATGAGGAAAATGATTGGTGTCAATGCATGTGTGCATTCAGGGTGTGGAGGTGGGGAGAGGGTGGCAACTTCTATCAGATTCTAAGAGGGTCTTGACACCCGCAACGTGTTAAGATTCTCCGAACTCGGCACAGTTGGGCAGAGCAGGTGTAAAGAAACATCTTGCCTGGAGATGGCCTGGGCAAGCTTTAGCAATTTCCCAGTAGAGTCAGATCTATCGGTCCAGGACTTGTGCTCTTAAAGGAGATTTCAAAAGAATCACGCAGGGTCAGAGGGTGGGTTAAACGTCGAGCATTTGAGAAGCAAGCATCTTTAAAATTTTCTTTTTAGTTTTTCAGAGTTTTCAATTGTAGTAAAAACCACATCATATAAAATTGACCAAGCATTTTTTAAGGGGACAGTGCAGATTCACATCGTTGTGCAACAGATCTCCAGAACTTTTGCATCTTGCAAAACTGAAACTGTTCTCACTGAACAATAACTCCTCTTCTCCTCCTCCCCAGTGCCTGGCAACCACCCTTCTATTTTCTGTCTCTACGGATTTGACCATTCAAGCTACGTCATACAAGTGGAATCATACAGTCTGTTTTTATGGGATTGGCTTCTTTTATTTAGCATACCGTTCTCAGGGTTTATCTACGTAGCGGCACATGGCAGAATTTCCTTCCTTTCTAAGGCTGAATAATATTCCATTGTGTGGACAGACCACATTTTGTTTATCCACTCATCCTTTGTTGGACACTTGGGTTGCATCCACCTCTTGGCTACCGTGAATAATGCTGCTATGAACATGGGTGTGAAAAATCTCTCTTCTCTGCTTTCAACTCTTCTGCATAAATACCCAGAAGTGGAATTGCTGGATCAGCCGGTAGTTGTATTTTTAATTTTTGAGAAACCGCCATACTGTTTTGCATAGTGGTAGGAGCAATAGTGTTTTTAGCGGAACCTAGGGTCACTCAGAGAGTAAGGCACAGAAATTCTGGTCTCCTTTAAAATCGTTTTTTTGGGGGATGGGAAGGCAATACGGGGTCCTTATATGGTTAGGAGCAGGCAGACAGAGCTGGGTTTGAACCTTAGCTCCATGACCAAGTGGTTCTGTGACAATCTCTTTAGGTCATTATCTACTCAGCTATAAAATGGGTAACCGCAGAACTCAGCATCATTAAGATTAACTAAGATCACGGATAGGTCACTAAGGATGGAGACCCAGGGTGGATGGGGCTTCCGCTCAGGAAAACACATCAACGTTTTCACGAAGAAGGACCACAGCAGGCCAGCACCCAGAATGGAGAAGTTGGAACACAGGGAGATAACTTGCTCTGGGACCAGAGACATGAGAAATTTGAGTTTTCCACAGGCAGGCGGAGACTCCTCCAGGCTTGGGCAAGAGAGTTGGAGGGAGAAAGGTCTCAAAAGGGAGAGGAAGTAAACTGCAAAACTGCAGCCCTCGGAGGCTTAGGTGACAGAGGCCAGAGATGGATGCCTAATGAGGGTAGTCAGCCAGGATATTGTGGGACATTCGCTTTGAAGTTCCTTCTGCACATGGGCCCTTTGAGAGCTCTTTCTCGGTTTGCTATGGGACCTTTGGGTCTCGTGGATGCGCGCCCCATAGACATTCAAAGCCAGGTGTTTCGCGGACTCATACCTCCGGTGCAGGTCTTAAAAGTTGGGGTTCCCGATGTGGGGTTTAAACCCTTCACTCCTCAGGGAGAAGCTCCGGGCTTGTGAGTTCCCTCCTGATAGTGGGTCGCCATGCCAGGGTGGGGTTTATGGTGACAGTGTGTCTCAGCCTTTCCTTCCCTCCTTTTTTCTGGCTGTGCAGCATGGCTTGCAGGATCCTAGTTCCCGAACCAGGGATTAAACCCAGGCCTCCGGCACTGCAAGCACAGTCCTAAGCACTGGACCGCCGGGGAAGTCCCGTCCTTCCCTCCTCGATGTGGCTCTTTTCTGGTTTGCTGACGTGAAGGAGCTGCTCAGCTAGTTTTCTGAGGAAACGGTTCCACGTGTAGCTATAGATTTGGTGTGTCCGTCCTTAGGTGGCTTCTCATCCTTCACTGTCCTGTGACCGCCCACCATCACCTCCAAACCTTCAGTACAAGGCTGCTACATTTCACAGGCCAGGGGGCCACACCACCACTTTAATTTAACAAACACTTCTTATACTCAGTGCCGGGCATGCGTCAGGCACTGTTAGAATCAGTTCTCAAACACCGACCCTCACAGCAACCAGAGGAGGAAACGGGCACGGGCAGTTACGTAACTCGTCCAAGGTCTCAGAGCTGGTCAGTGGCAGTGCTGGGATTCTAGCCTAGACCGTGCGGCTCCGGGGTCCCCGTTCCCAGCTACTCTACTGCTTCTCAACGGGGGAGTCAGGAGCGCGCAAGACGGGCAGCAGGAGCTGGGGGAGGGGCGGGATTTGCAGCCACCTGGAGACTGTGCACGTCTGAGATTCCTCAGCCACGCTTCAGCCACAGTGGCTTCCCTTGGATATGAAGGAAGAGAACTGTGGGCTGTCTGATGACACGGGACTGGCAGGGGGTCAGCGCTCAATAAATAAGGTCGCCGCTCAGCATCACCACCCCTCCCAATCACTTCTGACCACATCCCTCCTTTGAATTGCACACCTTCGGCAACAGGGTCAGAATTCAACTTCCCACTTCTGCCGGGGTGCCAGGAAGGACCAGCTCCCTTTGCCACCTCTCTCTCCAGACCCCATGACTCACAGCTCCAGGAGTGGGATGGTCCCCATGCAGCTGAGAGAACATCCCCTAAGGCCACATGAGTCCTGGCTGTGTGGTGTGTGTCGTCTCTGCCCCTGCTCCCCGCCTCCAATGACAAAAGGAAACAAAGAGGATGAAAAGGAAACACCAGAGAAAGAAGAAAAAGGAAAAGACAGGGAAAGAGTACTCCTTTCCCTCCTCTCTGCCCTTAACCTTGACCTGCTGAGCAGTGGTTGCCATTGCCGCTTCCAGCCTTGGACGTCTCATCTCTCTGATAGTTCAAGTCCCCAGAGCAAGGTCTGAGGCACCTTTCTCTGCATCTTAAGGTGAGATCAAGTAGGCAGCCAGCAGCCAGAAAATAACTCGAGAGGAGAACAAAGAAGTATTCTGATGCTTTTAAAATTTGTTTTCTGCACAGGCTTATGAGCAGGCAAACGCTGTAAGTGTACACGAGTGGAAAGCGTCGCCAAATTATAGAAAACACTCCCTGCGTGTGCTATGGACTCGTTCCTGGCCTCCTCCCCGATTCCTCCTACCTTCAAAATTAATTTCATCAGCCGGAAGGAAGATCTCAGAAGTGCGTTCTCTCAAAACAAGTTGTTCTTCATCTGAATAATGGAGACTTTGGCTCGAAAAACAACTATACGGCATGAACGTGGCAGCGGGGTGTGGGCAGGTGAAACGGACGGTGGGATTCTTCTTGGAAACACTGACTCCAGGGGAAGCAGAAGGGAAGCCCCTCTTCAGGCAGGCTGGTTCCTTACTGCAAACAGTGTCCCCAGGCTTGAGCCGCTCTACTGCTGTCACCTCCAATCTTGAACTCCAGCTCCACCCTCGGGTCCTGAGCTAAACTGTTCCCTTAGCTTTTGACCTAGCAATTGGACTTCTAGAAAGTAATCCTTCAGATCGATTTGCCCATTTGCAGAAAGATACGTGCACGGAGCTGCTCATTGCTGCATTGTTCATAACAGGCCAAACCTGGAAGCAACCTAAATGGCCATCGGAAGAGGACTGGCTAAATTAAACATGGCGCACCCAGACTTTCGAATGATAAACAGACCTTCAGTATGTGCTGATGGGAAAAGGTCTGGGAGCCATACTGCTGGCTGAAGAATGTTCCGTGCAGACCAGTGTGCGACAGTATTGTCCCAGTCTTCGTTGGATTTCCCCCAAAGCACACCTTGAGACAAGAATCTGGGTGCATGTCATTATTTGGGAGGTGATCCAGGAAGCACAGTGAGGAAGAGGGAAGCGAGACAGGGCGGGGCGATGCCGATAAAGGCTGTATCAGTGAGTGGGTTCCTGCTGTAGGCATCTGGGGCTCAGTCCCGTGGGGACCCTCTAAGGGTCTGTGTGGAACGCGCCTCAGGACCATGCCACCAAGGGGCTAGGAAGCTGGGGTATTTATCCACCAACTCCAGTCCTTCATTGGTCGAGGGGCATTCATTCCTGGACACTTACTTCCAGCCAACCCCAAGTTCCAGCAGATATCTCCTTGGCCAGCGATCATCCTGACACAGAGAGATACAGGAAGAGGTAAACTTTGATAGAAATGTCTGCAGGTGCCTCTGGGAGTGGGTGGAGGTGATCCAGGGGAGGTGAGTGGGTACGACAGATAGCATCTGCTGTGGTCCCATCTGTGTATCAAAAAAAAATTCTAGGGATGTGGGCCTGAAGGCCTAGGGCATATACTGCGGAGAGGCCCTTTTCACCTAGAACCCTTCTACAGGGTTTGCATTTTAAAAAACAGACCCCTATATGCCTTAAATCACTGAAAAAATGGTTAATCATTTTAAAACTGCTCTCTCCACAGCTACTACAACCCCGACTGAACGGTTCTGCCCTCCTTGAGTCTCTTCCAGGACCAAACAATAATTCCTCACTTGTCTTATGTGCTGTCCGGCATGAAGCCCAGCAAAATACACCTCACATGTACGATCGAAGCTGAGCCCTAGGACTACCCTGGGAAGTGGGAAGTCGAGTCCCAACTTTAGAGATGGGGACACAGAGGCTTAAAGAACCTAACTTTAACTTGGTCAAGGTCATACAATAAGAGTGGGGGTCCATGCGTGGAACCAGAATTTGAACTAAACCTGCCTGGCTTCTGAGCCTGTGCCTGCAGCCATG
Source organism: Delphinus delphis (assembly GCF_949987515.2). Taxonomy (NCBI): domain Eukaryota; kingdom Metazoa; phylum Chordata; class Mammalia; order Artiodactyla; family Delphinidae; genus Delphinus; species Delphinus delphis. Next base: position 92,215,098 of record NC_082704.1, read on the forward strand.
ATGATGTTTCCATAGCTTTTCCTCCTTCTCTCTGGGGGACACTTTAATTCTCCTTCAGGCCAACCATTTTCCCCTCCCCACATGCTTAACAAGTTACTGACAAAAGACCCCGAATAGCCAAAGCAATTCTGAGAAAGAAAAATGAAGCTGGAGGAATCAGGCTCCCTGACTTCAACTATACTACAAAGCTACAGTCATCAAAACAGTATGGTACTGGCACAAAAACAGACATATAGATCAATGGAACAGGATAGAAAGCCCAGAAATAAATCCAGACACCTATGGTCAATTAATCAATGACAAAGAAGGCAAGACAATACAATGGAGAAAAGACAGTCTCTTCAATAAGTGGTGCTGGGAAAACTGGACAGCTACATTAAAAGAATGAAACTAGAACATTCTCTAATGCCATACACAAAAATAAACTCAAAATGGATTAAAGACCTAAATGTAAGACCAGATACTATAAAACTCTTAGAGGAAAACATAGGCAGAACACTCTATAACATAAATCACAGCAAGATCCTTTTTGACCCATCTCCTAGAGAAATGGAAATAAAAATAAACAAATGGGACCTAATGAAACTTAAAACGTTTTGCACAGCAAAGGAAACTGTAAACAAAACAAAAAGACGACCCACAGAATGGGAGAAAATATTTGCACATGAAGCAACCAACAAGGGATTAATCTCCAAAATATACAAACAGCTCATGCAGCTCAATATCAAAAAAACAAAAAAAACAAAACAAACAAACAAACAAAAAAAACCAAACAACCCAATAAAAAAATGGGCAGAAAACCTAAATAGACATTTCTCCAAAGAAGACATACAGATGGCCAAAAAGCACATGAAAAGCTGCACAACATCACTAATTATTAGAGAAACGCAAATCAAAACTACAATGAGGTATCATTTCACACTGGTCAGAGTGGCCATCATCAAAAAGTCTACAAACAATAAATGCGGAGACGGCGTGGAGAAAAGGGAACCTTCCTACACTGTTCGTGGGAATGTAAATTGGTACAATTATTATGGAGAACAGTACGGAAGTTCCTTAAAAAAACTAAAAATAGAACTACCATATGATCCAGCAATCCCACTCCTGGGCATATATCCAGGGAAAACCATAATTCGAAAAGATACATGCACCCAACGTTCATTGCAGCACTATTTACAAGAGCCAAGACATGGAAGCAACCTAAATGTCCATTGACAGAGGAATGGATAAAGAAGATGTGGTACATAAATACAACGGAATATTATTCAGCCATGAAAAGGAATGAAATAATGCCATTTGCAGCAACATGGATGGACCTAGAGATTACCATACTAAGTGAAGTAAGTCAGATAGAGAAAGACAAATATCACATGATATCACTTATATGTGGAATCTGAAAAAATGATACAAACGAACTTATTTACAAAACAGAAACAGACTCACAGATTTCAAAAACAAACTTATGTTACCAAAGGTGGGGGGGAGGGATAAATTAGGAATTGGGATTAACATATACACACTACTATATATAAAATAGTTAACCAACAAGGACCTACTGTATAGCACAGGGAACTCTACTCAATAATCTGTAATAACCTATATGGGAAAAGAATCTGAAAAAGAATGGATATATGTATATGAATAACTGAATCACTTTGCTGTACACCTGAAACTAACACAACATTGTAAATCAACTATACTCCAATATAGAATGAAAATTAAATTTAAAAAGAAAAAGAAGAAGCTACCAGTCCCTCATCAGCCAGACACAGTGTTGGGACAGGGAAGGACAGTGTTGAATGGAGTCATCCCCTCTGGCTAAATTGTATCCCCCACCAAAATATACAGGCAGACTTCGGAGATACTTTGGGTTTGGCTCTAGACCACCGCAATAAAGTGAATATTACAATAAAGCAAGTCACACCCATTTTTGGTTTGCCATTGCATATGAAAGTTACGTTTACACTATACTATAGTCAATTAACAATCTATTGACCGGAGACGTATTAATACATCTTTTGCTACCCGAACCTTATTGACCGGAGACATATCAATACGTTTTTAGAGAGTGATACAATTAACATCACCATGCGAAGCTGTTAGAGCTTAAAATTGATCAAGGGTCCATTATACAACTTATGATTCTCACTATCATTCACATTTTGCTCCTTTAGGTTTTTGTTCCAACCTTGTGTATATTATAAATGCAAGTTTACTACCGTAAAATTTTCAAAAATGACGCGTCGCAAAGTTTGGAGTGAAGAAAAATTTCCTGGTTAATTTTATGCAGATACCAATACTTTCTCTGATTGTCCGAGCAACATATATACTAGCATCTCAGAAGATGACAGTTCTTCAGAATATAGTTCTGATTCAGACAATGTGAATATTAGACCAAACAAAAGACAGAAAACCTTAGTGATTGATTCTGATACGGAAAATGAAAATGAAACTCACGGTGCTGGAGAATGCTCCTTTGCTTCTACAGAAGAGTGGATTGAAAATTCGAAGACTTCACATTTCACGAAAATTAGAAGACTTTACAGGTGTGTCAGGTGTAACTATTGAATATAATAACCTGCAAAGTGTTAGTAAAACAACAGAATTAAGTTTTGGAACGGCTTTTTCAAGTTGGTCGCTTCTCAAACAAACTTGTGTCACCAACCCAATGAAAAATCATATAAAAAGTATGATAAGGCTTTAAAATGGACTGATGTAACCAATAGTGACACGGAGAAGTTTCCTGGATTAGTAATTTTGATGGGACAAGTAAGAAAGTCACACTGGAAAGAATATTGGCCGACTGATCCCTTACTTGAAACACCTACCTTTCCAAAGATTATGACGAGAAGAAGGTTCAAACAAATAATGACATTTCTTCACTTTAACGATAACTCAGAAGCTCCGCTTCCTGCAGACAGAATTTCAAAAGTTAAACCTCTTCTGGATTATTTTCTACCCACATTTCAACTGATCTATATACCCAAACAAGGCTATCACTTGAGGAGGCAAAGATAAAGTGGAGAGGACGACTCAGATTCAAAACCTATAATCCCGGAAAATTTACAAGATATGGAATTTTGGTCAGGGTGCTTAGCGAAAGTGAAACTGGATATATACGCAACCTTGAGATTTACACGGGTGAAGGAAAGAAACTGCAAGAAACAATATTATCGGTCCTACAACCTTATCTTGGTTCATGGCACCATATTTACCAAGACAATCATTACAACAGTGTGTCCACATCTGAAATATTGTTGAAAAATAAAACCAGAGTTTGTGGGACTATGAGAGAGTCGTGGTCTACCAAACCAATTAAAGGAGAAAGCTAAAAATCTACAGAGGGGAGAAATGACATTCTTACAGAAGGGAGAAGTGATTCTTCTTATGTGGAAAGACAAGAGGTTAGTCCGCATGGCGACATTATTCATGACTCCTCCACAGCATCTACAGGAAAGTTAGGAGGACTGGCCATCAGATAACTAAGCCCACTTGTATATTAGAGTACGACAAATATATGAAAGGAGCTGATCGATCTGATCAATATCTGGCAAACTCCAATATCCTCTGGAAAACTGGAAAATGGTATAAGAAAGTGGGTTTCTATTTGATTAATTGTGGTGTATTCAATGCGTTTAAAATTTATTGTAGCCTGGGCTTCCCTGGTGGCGCAGTGGTTGAGAGTCCGCCTGCCGATGCAGGGGACACGGGTTCGCGCCCTGGTCTGGGAAGATCCCACATGCCGCGGAGCGGCTGGGCCCGTGAGCCATGGCCGCTGAACCTGCGCGTCCGGAGCCTGCGCTCTGCAACGGGAGAGGCCACAACAGTGAGAGGCCCGTATACCGCAAAAAAAAAAAAAAAAAATTTATTGTAGCCTTAGTGCACAGAATAAAAAGTCTTACAAGCAATTTTTGTTAGCAGTAGCTAGAAAATGGGTAACTGACCATCCTGGTGAACGTAGTGGTAGTCCCGCACCTGGTCCTTCTTGTGGTGTTTCTGAAAGAGCCCCCTGCAAAGACCCACCCTGTCGACCATCAGGTAAAATAAACGAACATCTTCTAGAGGAAATGATACCCACAGGACTAAAATAAAAAATGCCGCCAGAAAGTATAGAGTCTGCTCTTCCAGGGGAAAGCACAGTGAAACACGGTATATTTGTAATAGATGTTCTGTTCCCCTGCACAGAGGTGCCTGCTATACCGCCTATCACACTCTAACGAAATATTAGAATGCTTCAGTAAGACGTGTTCAAAGTTTCAAATAAATACATTAAGTGCAAAAATGTTGTTGATATTTACTCAAACGTGGGTGTTTCAATATTCACTTACAGAACAAATCGCCGGCCACAGGCGTTAGTTTCTGCAAAAATCCCCCGGGCAATAATGTGTTAAGTGGTGCAATAGCACTATGTCTTTAAAAATGTACATATCTTAATGTAAAAATACGTCATTGCTCAAAAAACGCAAACCAGCATCTGAGTCTCCTGTGAGTCGTAACCTTTTTGCTGGTGGAGGGTCTTGCCTCTATGTTGACGGCTGCTGACTGATCAGGGTGGTAGTAGCTGAAGGTCGGGGTGTCCGTGGCAATTTCTTAAAATGAGACAATGAAGTCTGCCACGTCAATCGACTCTTCCTTTCACAAACGATTTCTCTGTAGCATGTAATGCTGTTTGATAGCATTTTACCCACAGTAGAACTTCTTTCAAAAACTGGAGTCAATCCTCTCAAACCCTGCCGCTGCTTTATCAACTAAGTTTATGTAATATTCTAAATCCTTTGTTGTCATTTCAATAATCTTCACAGCATCTCTGCCAGGAGTAGTTTCCATGTCTAGAAACCACTTCCTTTGTTCATCCATAAGAAGCAACTCTTCATCCGTTACAGTTTTATCATGAGATTGCAGCAACTCAGACACATCTTCAGGCTCCACTTCTAATTCTAGTTCTCTTGCTATTTCCACCACATCTGCAGTTCCTTCCTCCACTGAAGTCTTGAACGCCCCAGTGTCATCCAAGAGGGTTGGAATCAACTTCTCCCAAATCCCTGTTAATGTGATATTTTGACCTCTTCCCACAAATCACGAAAGTTCTTAATGGCATCAAGAATGGTGAATCCTTTCCAGAAGGTTTTCAATTGGCTTTGCCCAGATCCATCAGAGGAATCACTATCTGTGGCAGCTATAGCCTTATGAAATGTATTTCCCAAATAATAAGACTTGAAAGTCGAAATGACTCCTCGATCCATGGGTCGCAGAATGGATGTTACGTTAGCAGGCATGAAAACAACATGAATCTCACCGCATATCTCCATCAGAGCATTTGGGTACACTGTAATATTTTGAAACAAATCTTTTTTTCTGAGCAGTAGGTCTCGACAGTGGGCTCCATATATTCAGTAAACCATGTTGTAAACAGATGTGCTATTATCCAGGCTTTGTTGTTCTATTTATAGAGCAGAGGCTGAGTAGATTTAGCATAATTCTTTAGGCTCCTAGGATTTTCGGAACGGTAAATGAGCATTGGCTTCAACTTAAAGTTGCCAGCTGCATCATCAGCTCCTAACAAGAGAGTCACCCTGTCCTCTGAAGCCAGGCACTGACTTCTCCTCTCTAGCTATGAGAGTCCTACATGGCAGCTTCTTCCAATAGAAGGCTGTTTCGCCTACACTGAAGATCTGTTGTTTGGTGTAACCACTTTCATTAATGATCTTAGCTGGATCTTCTGGGTAACTTGCTGCAGCTTCTGTATCAGCCCTTGTTGCTGCACCTTGCACTTTGACGTTCTGGAGACAGCTTCTCTCCTTCAGTCTCGTGAACCAACCTCTGCTAGCTTCACACTTTTCTCCTGCAGCTTTCTCACCCTCTCAGCCTTCATAGAATTGAAGAGAGTTAGGGCCTTGCTCTGGATTAGGCTTCGTCTTAAGGCAATGTTGTGGTTGGTTTGAGCTTCTATCCAGACCACTAGAACTTTCTCCATATCAGCAATAAGGTTGTTTGCTTTGTTATCATTTGTGTGTTCCCTGGAGTAGCACTTTTGATTTCCTTCAAGAACTTTGCCTTTGTATTCACAACTTGGCTAAGTGTTTCATGCAAGAGGCCTAGCTTCCGGCCTATCTTGGCTTTCGACGTGCCTTCCTAAGTTCATCATTTCTAGCTTTTGATTTAAAGTCAGAGACATGCGACCCTTCCTTTCACTTGACCATTTAGAAGCCACTGTAGGGTTATTCATTGGCCTAATTTTGATATCGTTGTGTCTTGGGAATAGGGAGGCCCAAGGAGAAGGGGAGAGATGGGGGAATGGCCAGGCAGTGGAGAGATCAGAACGCACACACAACATTTATCGATTAAGTTCACCATCTTACATGGGTGCGGTTCGTGGCACCCCGAAACAATGACAATAGTAACACCCAAGACCACTGATCACAGATCACCATAACGAATATGATAACAGTAAAAAAAGTTTGAAATATTGCAAGAATTACCAAAATGCGACTCAGAGAAACGAAGTGAGCAAACGCTATTGGAAAAATGGCACTGTTCAACTGAGGGTTGCTACAAACCTTCAATTTGTAAAAAACACAGTATCTGTGAGGTACCATAAAGCGAAGTGCAATAAACGAGATATGCTTGTATGTTGAAGTCCTAACCCCCCAGTACTTCAGAATGTGACCTTATTAGGATATAAGGTTTGCAGAGGTAATCACGTTAAAATGAGGTCATTAGAGTGGGCCCTAGTCCAGTATGACTGGTGTCCTTATAAAAAGGGGAAATTTGGAGACAGACACACACCAAGGAACGCCAAAGATTGCCAGTAAACCACTAGAAGCTAGGGGAGAGGCCTGCGACAGATTCTCCCTCACACCCTCAGAAGGAACCAGCCCTGCCCACACCTTGATCTTGGACTTCTAGCCCCCAGAACGATGGGACAAGACATTTCTGTTGTTGACACCACCCAGTTTGCAGTACTTTGTTATGGGGGCCCTGGGAAACTAGTACACCCTCTTTCAAAGCTGTCACTACCTTGTCATCTTCCACTCTGGCAGGAATTAGCCTCCCAATTCAGAAATCTAGGGAACATGGGATAGAAGGCAGTTTTTAAAGTCCCCATCCCACCTCTGACTTTTTCCCCAGATGGGTTGAAATGTCCTGTTGCTGATGAGAGGACATCTAGAAATGAATAGTTCTAGCCAAAGGCTTCCAGAATCACATAACTCATCGTGTCTTTGATGGCTGAATGAATGAATCAATGAATGAAGTCATAAATCGCTAATGCCCTTAGCCTTGCTCTAAATAGAAGCTTCTCTGCTTATGAAATTTTGGCCCACAAACTTTGATGGAAGGCTAAGTGCCAGGAAATAAAAAGGTATACTACCTCTGCTGCCATGAACAGGTGGAGTGAGTGGTGGTCCCTTTGGACAAAGGAACAAACGGATTCAAGGACAGTTAGTGGAATCCAACCTGCTCGCCAACAGAGACACGTCTGTGTTTCCCTAACTCTTCCTCCCCCCTGCCTTATTATAAAACTTTTTTGAAGTATCACGTCATCAGTGTACAGCTCAATGAATTCTTACAAAGTAAGCTTATGTGTTCTTCAGCACCAAGGTCAAGATACAGACCATTACCAGCACCCCAGATGGCCCCTTCATGCCTCCCAGTCAGTAGGTAACCACTCTTCTCATTTCTGCCCCCACAGATTACTTTAGCCTGGTTTTAAACTTTATGTAGATAAAATTATGCAGAATTCGGTCTTTATTGTCTGTCTTCTTTCACTCCACATTCTGTACATGAGAGTGTCTATACATTATACAAAGAAGTACGTTGTCTTTTTTCATTGTTGCATAATATCCCACAACATAAACGCACCACACTTTATTTATCCTTTGTACTTCTGATGAACATTTGGGGAGTCCCTAGTTCGGGGCTAATGGAATAGTGTGATGAACGTTATTTTGCAGGTCTTTTAGTGAACGTATGTACTCATCTGTGGGTATTTCCCCAGGAGGGAAACTGCTGGGTCATAGGGTGAGAATCTGTTCAGTTTAGTGGTTACCGTTCAGTTTTCCATAATGGCTGTGCCAAGTTCTAGCCAATCAGCAGCCTGTGAAGTTCCAGTCGCTACCCATCCTTACCGGTACTTAGTATTAGTTTTGACGTATTAGTCATTCTGATGGGTACACTATGATCTCAGAGTGGTTTGAATTTACATTTCCCGATGACCAAGGTTGTTGAGCACCTTTTCCTGTATGTACTGACTCCTTCCTTTTGATCATTCCTCCCTCCCTTACCTCTCTCTTAAAGTCCCCCCTTTTCTTATTTAAGAGCCAGTCACCCAAGCACAGGGAGAGGGGCCTCCTTGGAGCTTAGCAAAGGCAACCGCATCCCCCTCTGCCTATGTCTTTGCTCCCTTATGGTCTCTAAGTGCCACAAATGTCAAATGTCGCTGCCCCAACACAGATGGGCCCCAGCAAGGCGGCTGCATGTGTGTATAAGGAATGTGGTTTACGTATTGTGGCCTTGCCTGGTCTGCCTACCTTGCAGAATTCTTTTTCGTTACGTAAGACTCTGCAAAAGGCCTTGAGTTGCCGAGAGAAAAGGCACTGAATAAAATGCAAACTAACAAAAGCACTGATATCAAAAGAATGGGGGGAAATTCATCACGCCCTTGTCACTGGAAGGCTGCTGGTAGACTCATCCCCACCTTACCTAAAAAGCAAGCTCTGCAGGCTCTAAACAGCCTCCTGGCCCGCCCCCGCCGCCTGGCCAAACATTCATTAATTCACCTATCAATTAAGCCCAAGGAGAAGGGGAGACGGGGTGTGAGCAAGGGAGAGGTAGAAAGGCAGACAGTTGAGCAGAAATTGCTGGTTGGTCACAAGCCCTCTTCGATTAACCTTATCCTAGGCTCTCCCAAATTGACTCATTTAGAAGTGTTCAGTCTGTCCATCCATGAAATGGGCCTAACTGAACCGAATAATATTTATACTTTGCAGACATCATAAAGATAACTTTCATAAAAGCTTAAAGCACTTTTCAGTTGCAGAAAGCAGCAAAGGGGCAAAACCAAGATGCTCAGTTGAATCTAACCATAAGAAAACATCAAACAAACCCAAACTGAGTGACATTTTGCAAAAAGGGGCTGTACTTTTCAAAACTGTCAGTATCAGGAACAACAAAGGTCAGGCTGAGGAGCTGGTCCAGGCTGAACGGGAGTGAAGTGACCAGGTGGCCAGAAATAATACGTGATCCTGGATAAAACCCTGGAGCAGAGCAATCACTAAAGGGCACAATTTCAGGACAACTGGTGAAATGTGAATATCTGCTCTGTGTTAGATAATAGTATTGCATTAATGTTCAATTTCCTGAATGTGATCATTGTACTGTGATTATGTAAGCAAATGTCTTTGTTCTTTGGAGAACCACACTTAAGATTTAGCAGTGAAGATAGGGAGTTTGGGATTGACATGTACACACTGCTATATATATATATATATATATATTTTTTTTTTTTTTTAGATTGATTGATTGATTTATGGCTGCATTGGGTCTTCGTTGCTGCAGCGGGCTTTCTCTAGTTGTGGCGAGCGAGGGCTACTCTTCGTTGCCGTGCGCGGGCTTTCCATTGCGGCGTCTTCTCTTGTTGTGGAGCACGGGCTCTAGGCGCACGGGATCAGTAGTTGTGGCACGCAGGCTCTAGGGCGCAGGCTCAGTAGTTGTGGCGCACGAGCTTAGTTGCTCCGCGGCATGTGGGATCTCCCCAGACCAGGACTTGAACTCGTGTACCCTGCATTGGCAGGTGGATTCTTAACCACTGTGCCACCAGGGAAGCCCCACACTGCTATATTTTAAATGGATAACCAACAAGGACCTACTGTATAGCATAGGGAACTCTGCTCAACGTTATGTAACAACCTAAATGGGAAAAGAATTTGAAAAAGTATAGATACATGGGGGACTGCCCTGGTGGTGCAGTGGTTAAGAATCCATCTTCCAATGCAGGGGACACAGGTTCGATCCCTGGTCAGGGAACTAAGATCCCACATGCCGCAGGGAAACTAAGCCTGCGTGCCACAACTACTGAGCCCACGTGCTCTTGAGCCTGTGCGCCACAACTAAAGAGAAGCCTGCATGCCGCAACAAAAACCAAGCACAGCCAAACAACAAAAAAAAGATACATGTATATGTGTAACTGAATCACTTTGCTGTACACCTGAAACTGTCACAACATTGTTAATCAACTATACTCCAATATAAAATAAAAAGGTTTTTAAAAAAAGCAAAAAAAAAAAAAAAAAAGATGTCTGCCACTGACTAAATTATTCCACCAAAGTAACAACAACTGAGTGTGTGTGTGTGTGTGTGTGCGCGTGTGTGTGGAGAGAGAGAAAGAGTAAATATGGTAAAATGTCAATAATGGGTGAATCTGGGTGAAGTGTATATGGGAGTTTGTGGCCCTATTCTTGCAATTTCAAATCTGTAGGTTTGCAGTGTTTTCAAAATAAAAAGTTTGTTAAAACACACACACAAGATATTCAAGTCGATTTAACAGTGGATCTGAGGCCGGCATAAGGAGTCTGATTTCAGAGGGGTGATGGTGGGGAGGTGTGAGCCTGGGATGCAAGTGAGATTGATGGGTTCCCCCAGCCTCCAACCTGCTAAAGGAACTTGAATCTAATTCACATGTCCACCTTCAAGAAAGGAGATTCCGGGCTTCCCTGGTGGCGCAGTGGTTGAGAGTCCGCCTGCCGATGCAGGGGACACGGGTTCGTGCCCCGGTCCGGGAAGATCCCACATGCCGCGGAGCGGCTGGGCCCGTGAGCCATGGCCACTGAGCCTGCGCGTCTGGAGCCTGTGCTCCGCAACGGGAGAGGCCACAACAGTGAGAGGCCCGCATACCGCCAAAAAAAAAAAAAAAAAGAAAGAAAAGAAAAGAAAGGGGATTCCATCCCCAATTCATGGCAAAATCTTTACCATTCTAAACCCCAGAAACTGGTGGGGTCATGTGATCCACTGCCGGCCAATGAGCTATGAGCTAATTCTGGTGGGGGCCCTCCTTCTTCTTACAGAAGCAACCTTGGAAACACCGACATTCAGCAGGCCCATGCCAGTATAGCCAGAGTTTCTTCTCACTGGTCCATACCCTGCTGTACTGGTTGCTGAATATTTTGAATATCATTTCTGGCTGGAAGGGCCTGTTCTTTACTATTAGAGATTGTGGACCTGCATGTGATGCCCGGAACTTCAGCAGCCTTTTTGGGACCAGTTGGAGGCTGAAACTGAACACACATACCCAGAAAGGCAGAGCTGAGAGGATTAGAGAGGAGAGGAGCCTTGAAGTATCATCTTGGAGCTCTTCCTGTCTTGGGGGTTTCTGTCACCTGCAGCCAAGAGCATCCTAAGGAGGCAGTCTAGAGATAATTTTAGAATCAGGACCTTGGAAAAGGCCCCCTAACCGAGGGCAGTTGGAACAAAAAGGCCTGCCTGTCTCAACACACCCATCAGAGTCCACGCAGAATGCAGTAATGGGCATGAACTGGTGAATGGGTCCCTTGTGGTGTGGCCCGAGGCATCCTAGGGCATATGGATGAACTAGGGGTCTGGGGTGCCCTCTTCCCCTGTCAAGAAGAGACCACTAGAAAGGCAGAGTCTTTCAGCATAGGTTTCATGGAGTAACCAAGGACACAGAGATCCTGCTAGGAGTCTGGGAGGCAGGGTGATGGAGCGTGGGGTCAGGGCTCCTACAGGAGGACATAAACCGAGGTGGAGGCTGTTTCCACAGAGCGCTCTGTGTTGCCGTAACAGTTACAGTCGCATAAAAGCTTTCAGCTTGTACAGTACTTTTAACTTCCCAGTGTTCACTGAGACGCATCGTCTCACTCCTTCCCCGCAGAATCACAGATCACAGCCTGCCAGGGTACTAAGAGGCCTCAGAGATGACTCTAGATGGGGAGACAAACTCAGAGGGGTCAAGTCGCTTTCTCCACAAAGGGTGAACGAACCTGCTAACTTGGTCTGCCCTCAGTGGATTAAGTACTCCATGTGTTTCTTAAGCACTGGAAAACACGAAAAGGGGTCCCAGAGGTTGGCCTGGTGTTTATGAAGGTGCTTCTTTCCCCTTCTTCCTGGACTCTGTGCTGCACGGAGACCAGTCCAGGGTAACCGCATGCACCACTTGTCCCCATCAGCGTCTTTGTTTTGGCCCAGAGCCGACCTTGACTTAGGACTTGGCATTCGTTACGTACCTCAGAGAGAACCTGCTGGCTCCCAAAGCATTCGTGGGCCTTGTGGGTTGTAATGATGAATTCGTGGGAAGGTGGAGGAGGGGGGCACATCCAGGGGGGCACACTTCACATGAGAGACAATGTGACGGGCGCCCCCTGGAGGCGTGTGAGGCAGAGGCCCTGTCCATGTCCCACGCAAAGGGACTAGAAATTCTCATCATAAGCCATTTCGGCAGACCTTCACAGCCACCCTGGAGGTCACCAACAGGCAGCTCCCGGACACAGTGACTATCCTGGCATGGTCACCAGTGCAGAGTGGGGCAAAAGTACTGGAAGCTTAAGACGCTAGGATCAACCCTTGATCAACGACAGAAGGAATTTGGTGTATAAATACCACAGCTTTGCTGCTCTTCAGTTGACAGCTCTGGAGCGGCTCCTGCAGAGTCTCCCGGGGGCTCCAGCACGATTGAGCCCCAGAAGCCCACCTGCCCCTCAGCTCACCCTTCACTCGTTTCCTTCCCCTCCCCTTCACCATGCTTTCTGGGGGTCACTTCCCAAAGGAACTCCCTGCACCCAAGTCTTCATTTTCAGGCTCTGCTTTTAGAAGGAACTCAGATTCAGACGTCAAGGTCCTCCTTTCCCGAGGATCGCCACAGCGCCTTCCTCTTTGCCACCCTACCCCCGCACGCCCTTCCTCGTCACGGTCATCTCAGCTGCAGTGTCTTCTCTCCTGGATCTCACCCCCCAGCCCACGTGACCTCCTAAGAGTAGCCCTGCGCTGCCCAGATTCTGTCTCTCATCTCCCTGCTGCGCTCACCCCCACTACAATGTCAAGCAGAATTTCTCTAGTAACTTGGGGAAATGGGAACGTCTACCCCCAGATCTGGACTTAACCCAGAGGAAGGAAAAAGGGAACGAAATAGCAGTACTCGTGTTATTCGCTCTTTTACTTAACAGCATCTCTCACGATTCCCAGCAGATAGGAGAGGTGACAGCTTCAAGCTGGCCACCCATGCTTTCACACTCCTCCCATAGATAGGACAGAGACTAGGCTCTCGTCCCACCCCCTTTCAATCTGGGTGGCCTTTGTGACTTCTTTTTTTTTTTTTTTGGTGGTATGCGGGCCCAGCCGCTCCACGGTATGTGGGATCTTCCCGGACCGGGGCACGAACCCACGTCCCCTGCATCGGCAGGCGGACTCTCAACCACTGCACCACCAGGGAAGCCCCTTTGTGACTTCTTTGACGAATAGAGTACGGCAGAAGGGATGCTGTGCCCATTTTGGTGCCCAGCCCTCAAGAGATTGGCAGCTTCCAATTCCTGTCTCTTGCAGCGCTCACGCTTACAGTCACCACGTACAGAGTCACACTCACCTACTGGAGGGGTCCGGAGTGGCATAAAGAAGGAGTGCAGCCCAGTGACCCAAACGTTCTAGCCTTTCCTGCCCAGGCACTCGTCATGGTCCACCTTGACCTTCCTGACCAGCCAAGCAGCCAGCGAATACCACTGAGTGATCACAGCGATGCCAGGAGGAGCAAAAGAATTGCCCAGGGACTTCCCTGGTGGCGCAGTGGTTAAGAATCCACCTGCCAATGCAGGGGACACGGGTCCGAGCCCTGGTCCGGGAAGATCCCACATACCGTGGAGCAACTAAGCCTGTGCGCCACAACTACTGAGCCTGCGCTCTAGAGCCCGCGAGCCACAACGACTGAGCCCGTGTGCCACAACTACTGCAGCCCACGTGCCTAGAGCCCGTGCTCCGCAGCAAGAGAAGCCACCGCAACGAGAAGCCCGCGCACCACAAGGAAGAGTAGCCCCCGCTCGCCGCAACTAGAGAAAGCCCGCACGCAGCAACGAAGACCCAATGCAGCCAATAAATAAATTTATTTATTAAAAAAAAAAAAAGAACTGCCCAGCCGAGCCCTGCCTGAATTCTGAGTTGTGAGATATAAAATGGTTTTCTTTGGAAGCCACTAAGTTTGGGGACTGTCTATTACACAGCAATAGATAAAGGGAACAGTAGGCAATGAAGAAATGTTTCCTGAGTGAAGGAACGAAGGAAGGGAAGGGAAGGAGGGGGCACATAGAGGAGTTGAGAGAGGGGAGGAAGGCAGTTCCCAGTTGTTCTCGGGAGGCTACACTGGTGCTGAGAAAATGTCAGGCACTTGCAATGCTCATAACCCCATTTTAAGGAGAGCCAGGTTCCTTTTGCATAAGCTGCTACCTGTGTTTTGTGTCATTTAACTCTGTTACCACTGATTGGATCAGGAATCGGCACCCCAGAAAAATATGAAGCATCCTGCCTGAGAACTCTGTCCAGCCCGAGCGGGGCTGGTGGGCCCATGTGGTGTGGCGCGGAGCCCACCCGATCAGATCGAAGTGCCCAGATCCAATTCTGGGCACCTTGAGAGCAAGTGGTAGAAGTCAAGACAAGCTGGGTCTCGAGAATGGAGGTGGCCCTGGAGTCTGGAACAGCCAAGGACAAGACCAGATGACAAGTGTGGCCTCGCCTGCTGCAGTTTCCAGAACCAAGGCAGGAGCTCTCTGCTCACGCTTGGCCTTCCGGGGGCTTCCGTAAACCCCAGCACCTGTGCTAGCCTCACTGCGTCTCATTCTGCCTTACGACTCCAGAGCGCCTAAGAGGATGAAAAATCAAGTGAATAGTGCGTCTGCATGCACGTGCTTCAGAAGTGCATTTGTGTGTGTGTCTGTGGCTTGTATGTGTAAGCATGTGAGTGAGCGGTTTGCTAGGATCTCTGGGCTTAAACCTGGGAACCAAGATATCCCCCCTTCCCCACATTTCCTCTTAGAAAAGACACTTTCTTTACATTTTCCACTCTGGTGGTATAAAGAGCTGGCCGCTGTTGTAAACGGTAAGGGGTGGGACAGTGGTTTTGAAATAAGTTTAAGCCTCATAGTCTTTTGTTTCAAACAGAATGTTAGTGAGAGGCCAATAAGATAAATCAGATAAAAGCCATGCTGCTCTGATTTGAGTGTAGGAAGAGAGACAGGGGCACAGAGCCTAATCATCGGCACCCTTGGCCTTGAGGAGGACCCCGGGGTTCCCTAAGACTCTGTAGAGTTCAGAGGTAGAGAAGAGTACCCTGGATGAAACTGGAACCCTTGGATTCTAGGCCCCTCTCTGCCACTAATTAACTCTATGACCTAATCTCGCCTCACTTTTTAAACTATTAAATGGGGATTGTACCCCTTAGGATGCTCTCAGCAGTGTAGCCAATAAAAAGCATTTTAAACAATAAGGGTATATTAATCTTGCATATGACAGGAAGCTCAGAGGCAGGTGGTCTTGGGTTTGACGGCCAAAGAGGTCATCAAGGAGCCAGGCTCTTTCTACCTTTCTGTTCCATCATCCCCTCACAGTCACAAAATGGCTGCTGCTGCTCCAATATCTCATATCCTTACAACAGCATTTGAAAGCTGTAGAACGTGGATGGGTGATGGTGGCAGCAATCTCCATAAGCATTTCTCTTTCTTCGAGGAGAAAAATACTTCTGAGAAACCCCCGCACCAGGATCCCTGTTGAGCTCTATTGGCCCGGACAGGGACATCCCTAAACTATATCATCACGAAGTAATGTTTGCAAAAAAACTAGAGTTACCATATATGATCCAGCAGTCCCACTCCTGAGCATATATCCGGGAAAGACGAAAATGCTAATTCGAAAAGATACATGCACCTCAATATGCATAGCAGCACTATTTACAATAGCCGAGACACGGAAGCAACTTAAGTGCCCATCGACACGTGAATGGATAAAGAAGATGTGGCGTATATACACAATGGAATATTACTCAGCCATAAAAAAGAACGAAATAATGCCATTTGCAGGAACACAGATGGACCTAGAGATTATCATACTAAGTAAACCAGACAGAGAACGACAAATATCATTATATCACTTATATGTGGAATCTAAAAAAAATGACACAAATGAACTTATTTACAGAACAGAAGTAGACCCATAGACATAGAAAACAAATTTATGGTTGCCAAAGGGGAAGGGGGGGAAGGGATAAATTAGGAGCTTAGGACTGATATATACACACTACTATATATACAATAGATAAACAACAAGGGCCTACTGTATAGCACAGGGGACTATATTTAATAGCCTGTAATAACATATAATGGAAAAGAATCTGAAGAAGAATAGATATATATGTATAACTGAAGCACTGTGCTGGACACCTGAAACTAATACAACATTGTAAATCAACTAGAATTTTCTTAAAAAAGAAAAAAAAGAAGTAATGTTTGTACCATGATTGGCTTAGGGTAATTAATTATGAATCATCTGGGGTGAAGATTGCCTTCCATGAACACATTGCCATCCAATATCAGGAAAAATCTGGACTTCCATCAGCAAGCAACAAGGGAGGTAGCTACTGATGAGCTCAAGGAGATGCAGCTGTCTGCTCTGCAACCCTCACATTTTCAGCAGCTGTAAAGGTCCAACCAGATATTGACAGTGAAAACGCTTTGTCCACGAAAGGGACGGAAAGACACTCAGAACCAGTTGTGCTCTAAGGTCTTGAGCATTGGGGCTTACCTGATACAGGCGAGCACAATAGCGCTGGCTGAGAACCCTCTGTTTCCTGGTGACTTTGACTCTCCACCCCTCAGGACCAGGCTGTAGGGAGAGAAGATTTAACCCAAGTTGAGAACGTAAATCACAGCCCTGGTCCCCTTCCTCAGCAGGCAACCAGCATTCCGAGCCGTCAGATCTAATGATCTAATCTGATCTCCTCACCTGAGTTGTGCACTGATTATCTGTGTGCAGGACCCATGTGTGGATGGACACTGCTCCTAGTCAAGCTTCATCTGAGCTAGAAACGTGGAGACGCGCGGCAGTGCAGTTCGTGGTCCCGGTGCACACCGGCCCTTAATAAACGCTTCTGCTGATAAGGAACACCAGGGGCCTCCCTGCTGCGGACACTTCTGAGCACTGATTTTTTTTTTTAACCTCCCCCCAACCCCAAGACATAAGTCTCCAATTTGTGAATCCAACCTCTTTTGGCAGGGTTTAAGAACACAATATATATAGTCCTTACAACTTATGACAGAGGACGCAAGGATTAGACCCCTATTATACATACCGTGAGAAAATATGGAGGTACAGTGGTTATTGATGTGAGAAGGTGGGAATTCACAGCTGATTAAGGTTTTATAGAGTATCTGGGGTGGAGTTTTAGGCTGGCGCTAATTGACCTAAGCCAGTTTGGTCTTGCAAAAAACCCCATTAGGTTCTTTTTGGTAAGTCTCTGTACCTTTTTCGAGGTGGGCGAGGGAGCAGGGCCTCTCTCCATACCGTGCCACCAGGATATTGTGAAAGGAAGTCTTCAGGCCAAGTTCTGAACAAGCTACGCAAAGCAGCCACATAACTGGTTCTGTAAATTCCGTGACGTTCCAGCCCTCCATCCTTTAAAAGCTCCAGCAGCCGCCTCTCAGGAAAGTCTGCCTGAGGCAAATGCAAGGGAAGTCTTGCAGCGGGATTCTCTAACCTTCTAGTCCGACTCCAGGCGCGCACAGTCCACCAAATCAGCCGCTAGATGCACGCAGGACCACTTAGGAATCAAGCCCACGGTGCCGTTCCTACGAGAACCAACCACGGAGCACACCAGATTTTCCCGGTCTGCACCTGCAAGAGCTGAAGTACCGCTCCTATTCCTGACCAATCCACCCGCCTCGAACTGCTTCCGCCAGTGGGAACTCGTTTCTAAGGCCCTTTATACTAATGAACAAGAGCTCTGGTGCTGATTGAAGCTCAGGTCTTGGGGGGCTGTGGAGCGAGGACTCGTGATAAGATGGCCGACTATTCCTAAATGCGTGTCCCCAATTAGGCCGACTACCTTCTCCTAAAGTAGATGAAACCGAACAGATACATACATCCGGACACGGAATTTACATTACAGACACATAACAACTGTACGTTTCCTGCTCCCGTTGACACAGATAAAAGAGCCCGTGACAATTTAGCACCCCCTGTGGTGAAGTTTGGAACCGCCCAATTAGAAAGGAAAAAAATGCTCTGGGTTCAGCCAGCCAGCTTTTTACAGATTACAAAGTGTTTTATAGCAAGACAACGGTGGCCAGAGGGAGGGAGGGGCTCCCTGACCTTCGGCCTCAATTAGGGCAGTTCCGCTGGCCCACCGGATTGGACGGCCTTTAAAATTTTGAAAACCTCTGGAATAGTCCCTGCAGAGAAGAGGGAAGAAAAGAGGCATGGGAGGAGAGGTGGGAGGAGATGCAGCAGGAAAGGAGGCCAGGCTGGCCTCTGTGCGGAGGCAGGAACCCTGAGGAATGCCCCCGTTGCGATTTGGCGAAGCCTCAGTTCAGCCGTCCTCCGGGGGAGGCAGGGTGATGGTAGCGGCTGTGTTCCCCCTTCCGGAAGGAAGGACTTACACCCTCGGCTGCTGGAGGGCTGCCTGCAGCCTGACTTCAGCTGTCAGCCCTTCCCCAAGGCTGAAGAAACCGCCCTGCCCAGGGCCATGCCGGCTTCTGGAGCAGCCCACGCCAGCCTCCGGAGGCTCACCCCTCCAGCCCAGTTCCGAACCACTCCGAAGGGTCACCCCAGCTCCGGAGCTCCCTGTGGGGTCAGCCGAGGCTTCCGTCGGGCTACCGTTGGAGTTCAGTTTCCTCCTTTGCTGGCTTCGGCTTCCAGCCCCTCCCTTCTCCAGGTGCTGATCCTAGAATGCTAACAAAATGTCCCGCATGCTAATCTCCGTCTCAGCATCTGCTTCCCCAGGAAACCCGACCTGCAACACCACGGGTGGGTGGCTCTGCCCGCCTGAGATCGCGGAGCCGGGACAGAGCGTGCTGGCACCGGAGCCCAGGACCCCTCGGGGGGAGAAAATAGGCAATAACCAGCTTTAACGACCAGCTAGTTTGCTGACCTTTCCTGGTCTGCAACCAGGAGCTGCCAGCTCCAGCTGCCTCTCCCGGCCTCCGCGGGCCCTCTCTCAGGACGTCAACCCCAGGTTTCTGGCTGCGTGCACGCTCAAATCTTCCTTTTCCCTAGGAGCGCAGTCTCCCACATCCTGTGGGTTTGCCGGCTTAAAACCAGAGGGGGCAAGAGAACGGAAGAGAAGAATGAGGACACCGAGAGGGGGAGGGGAAGATGAGGACGAGCGCGCCCCTCGTACGTAAAGGATGGCCCCTCTTACATGCAAAAATGTGACAATTGACCCCCTCCCCCCGAACAGCTCACGCCTGCCCTGAAAGTGTTAATTCACCTCTTGGCGGGGAGGCCGGCCTCCCCACAGGCTATTTCCCCGGGCCTGCCCGGCTGGGGATCAGGCCCATTGTTAATAAGTAATGACAGCCCAGCTCCTCCGCGGATTCCCCTGGGCTTTTGTGTCAGAAACGTCTTCCCTCGCTGCCGCTCGAGCTGACAGGCTCCGGCTCCCGGCAGGCAGCTGCGAACATGGGCCAGCCTCCGCCAGGACGCCCCGCGTCACCGGGCCCAGAGCCCCAGGGCAACGCAGAGGGCGGTAATCCCACCCCTCCTCCCTTCTCAGGTGAGGATGACCTCAGCTGTCTGCAGGGACCTGCGGGGGAGGGGCGAACCTCGTGGCCTCCTTTAGCGAGGGGTGGAGCCGTGCCCTGGTGAGTGGTAAATTCCTGCGGCCTTCAGCAGGAAGTTCTTTTCTGTGTCTGCCCTAAGTAACCCAGCACATTTAGCACTTCCATTCGCCCAGAAAGAGTTCACAAGTGAAAGCATTCTGGAACCTTCGGGAGAAAAAGAAAATGTTTGTTCCACCTTGCCAATGAGAGGTCCTCCTGTTTCGGAGGCCCCATAGGTTTTATTGTTATTCAGGTCTGGTGATGCCAACAGAGCAGGCGATGACGGCCATAGAGAAGATAATTGGTTATACTTACAAATCCCAAGAGGAGGGGGCAGGCTAGGCCGCGGGGGGAGGGGCACACGGGGAAGCACTGGGGTTGGTCAGGAAGCAGAGGGAGAACGGGAACTGGCGGGCAAGAGCCTTTATCGTGGTTTCTGTGAAAAGGAACAGGCAAGGCAGGGTAAGCGGGTTTAGGATCGGCTAGTTGGAATAATCTCAGTGGGCTCCAGGGCACTGGGGCTGTCCCTAGCTGTCTGATCAGGGCAGGGGGATAGTGGCCTGGAGTGTGAGAGTCCGACACTGGTGAGGGATGCAGGTGCCGGATTGGTTGGTTTGCATTTGAAAGGTACACCCAGACAAGTTGTTTGTTTACTATCTCTAGGAACTGGCAAATCCTGGGAGGGGCAGTCCCTCCAGGGTCAGCAAAAGCCCCAGATGTCAAAGCATCAGAACACAAAAAAGGCTTGGTTAATACAGGTTTATGAACTGTCTGGAATAGTGTTCAGTTTATTGCTATTATTATTTGAAATCCGCTCATAGCACGCTCCTAGCAGCATTATTAATAAGAGAAGGTAGAAAACCCAAATATCTAGCAGTATAAGAATGGTTAAGTAACAATGGGCTCGCCGTACTGTGGAATAGTATACAGCAAATAAAAAGACATACCTACGTGCACTGATGTCTACTGTTTATGAAGATGTGCTACATTGTTTTAAATTGTAGAATAGTTCACATACACGGTACGATCCCATTTATGTAAAAACAAAATGAATTATAACAAATCTTTAGGTGGTATATATACACACAAATACATAAATGAATAGAAAAAAAATGGCTGGAAGAATACACCCCTAAGAGTTAGCAGTTTTTACCTCTGGGGAGGGTTCTTTGGGAACCAGGTGTAAGATGGACTCAGGAGTGTCAAGGGTTTATTGGGGAAACAGCCCTGAAAGGAGCAGGGTGGAAGCAGGATTGGGCAGGGGAGCTGGCAGGCGCCAGTGCAGATCTGAACAGCTCCCAGCGAAGGGAGCCCATTAGAGTGGCCCCATTTGGCGTTAATGGCCAGCTGCAAGTACCACCACTTGCTCAGCCGTCGGCTGGAACCACCACCAACGCCGTAGCGCTAGCTGGACGGTGAGGCTGTCACCTGACCAGACTCCGAGTGGCTGGAGGAGGATCAGAGCAGCTCAGCTCCCCGTCTGCTAAGAGGACATAGAGTATGGGAAGGAGGAGGTGACCGGGAAACTTTTACTTTCCTAGCCCTCGACTTTGTACTTGGAGACTGTATCCGTCTGTGTAAGTTACCAACAGAGGGACAGACAAATATTCTGACTGGCTCGTAACTGACTCCTCCTCCTTCATATCGCAAGTCCTTGCCGGCTCTCAGCAGCTGCAGTGGCCCAGGAATCCACCCAGCTGCAGCATTTACCCAGGTTTTTTTCTTCTCCTACTGGCTCTAGCTAAGAAGAGCATATGCTCATACGCACTCTCTCCTCTTCCGACTACGCACTAACATTCCTTTCTAGGAACGGGTTTGCAGCACTCTGCGGACTCAGTGTACCAGGTGCAACACTAATGCTGGGGGCGGAAGAAAGAGCTTAGGTCCTCTCAAGGGAGGTGGAGAGTCACATTTGCAGCTTCACGCTTTTCAGGGCAGCGTGTGCTCCTTGCAGAAGGAGAATTCCAAGTGAGGGGCATTAGCATCCTAGAGGAGGGGGGCATGGTTCTGGCCATCCTGAGCATGGTTCAGCTCGAGGAAAGCTTCTTAGACGGGTGGCATTAGGACTTGGACTTGAAGGATGGAGAAGGAAGGAAAGAGCATTCCAGTCAAAGGGAGCAGCATGAATAAAGGCAGGGAGGTGGGATATGCAGTATATTTATAGGTTGCAATATAATTCAAAAGTCCAGACGTCAGGGCTTCCCTGGTGGCGCAGTGGTTGAGAGTCTGCCTGCCGATGCAGGGGACGCGGGTTCGTGCCCCGGTCCGGGAGGATCCCACATGCCGCGGAGCGGCTGGGCCCGTGAGCCATGGCTGCTGAGCCTGTGCGTCCAGAGCCTGTGCTCCGCAACGGAAGAGGCCACAACTTCTTCCAGGAGTGGGTCTCTCTTCATCTTGCCATATGGCCTCCCATGGTGTTGGACTTATGGCCAAATTCCAAACAATGACTCCCCCTGCAGCTCCAGAGTGCTTACAAAATGGCTGCCACTGTTCCCAACCTCACATCCTCACACCACACTGACCGGGGAAAGGAGAACCACTCTTTCCAACAACTACGAAGGAAGACACTGTTAGCCTCACTTTCCCATAAATTCCAGCAAACGTCTCCTGACATCTCAAAGGCTATAGTGGGGTTATGTGCCTATCCCTGGACCAATCACTGAGGCCACAGTGGATTTCTGGGCCCTAGAGGAACATCATGGTTAGAGGTAGCGTCAGCTTAGAGATAATGCCAATTCCTGTGGGGCAAACAAGTCTCAGAACTTACCATTTACTCCTAATCTAGAATAGGAGTTGAGATACGAACGTAGCAAAAGCCTTCAAAAGCATCGTTAGAGGAAAAGACAGGACAACGCAGAGATCTATAATTTTTTTCCCTGCTACACTTTAATTGCCCTTCGCTGGCATGCACTGCATAAATTAAGAGCTAGTTAATGCCGTAATGCGTAAAACAATTTCATGCGTCTTAAATATTGCACTTGTACTTTAATTCCACATTAAGTGGTCCCCTGAAATTTTTAAATTTACAAAGTCACTGCTGTGCTACATGAAAAAGGTGCTAATTAAGTGTTAATCAGTAGCAAATAACCTGCCCTGAACCCTGCCCAAGGTCTCCAAAATGACCCATTGCCAGAGAACGTGATGTGATGGCCACAGAACAGAGAATGCAGACACAGACGCGAAATGTTTTCTTAGCCACATCCCAGCCTATTAAGGCAGATTTGCCTATTATGCAGTTCTAATTCAATGACATCCACTATAGTGGACGCAAAGCTAATAATAATACTAGTATTTAATACTGGCAGAACTTTCCAAATACAAAACACAGGGAAAACTAATAGGTAGGCATCCCTTTCTGGGAAAGGAGAGGACATCTTTTGGGTGGTCTGCTAAAAATCCAAAGAATGGATAAAATACAAACAAATGGTTCCTCCCTTTAAGGGACTCGCCATCTTATAAACCCGTGCTACTCAAAGTGTGGTCCGTGGACCAGTGCTGGTCCACAATAAGAAAAGCACAGAAATTGAGAGTAACCATTCTGGAAGCCTGAAGGCAACTTGACCTTGCTGTGACATCCAAGCGGGTGATCAGTGGACTCTTGTTGAACAGGAAATAGATGGGTTCAAACTTCCACGGTGAGTGGCATGTGGCATAAGCGCCATAATCATCGTACATAGTAGGGCCGCAAATATCAGTTTGTGAGGGACTGGAAATTAAACACACACACGCACGCACACACACACACACACACACACGTTTTTCACCAGAGATGGTTTGAGAAGCGCTTTCATAGACCGATCGGTGTAGAATTAGGGGATGCAGTTTTATATCTATATAACTGGATCACTGTGCTGTACACCTGAAACTAACACAACGTTGTAAATCAACTATACTTCAATTTAAAAAGATTGTTTTTAATAGTAAAAAGTAAAACAAAAGGGGGGGAGGGGGACGCAAGTTCAGTTACATCCCAACGAAGAAAGGAGAGGAGGCTTAATAGCATGCTATTTCACACCTCTATATTTTCCCTCGTGCTATTTCTGTTTGGAATGTTCTGTGTGTCCCCGGCCCCTCCACTTCCTGCCCAACCTTGAATCCGTCTCAGTCTCTGGCAAACCTGGCGGAGACTTCTTCCTTGGAGAAGGCTTCACTCAGCCCCCCAGCAATGGAGCCGCTCCCCACTCTGGGCTCACCTCCCCCACCCCCGCCCCGGTCCCGCCCACACTGTATTACTGCACTTTCCACACTGCAGTGAGTTCATTTACGTCACTTTGCCCGGCAGGGCCAACCTTGAAGGTAAGGCTGATGCTTTCTGGCTTTGAATTCCTAATGCAGAGCACATAGTAGAGGCTCATTAAATGTTTATCAAATTCAATTTTTTAAAATTGTGTAAAGTATGCATAACAAAAAATCTACCCTTTTAACCAATTTTGAATGTTCAGTGGCATTTAGTCCACTTGTTGCTGTTCAGCCGTCACCACCATCCGTCTTCAGAACTTTTTCATCTTGCAAAACTGCAACTCCATCCCCATTAAACACTAACTCCCCATGCTCCCCTCCCCATCGAGCCCCTGGCGACTACCATTCTGCTCTCTGTCTATGAATTTGACTACTCAAACGATGGAATCCTAGAATATTTGTCCTTCTGTGACTGGCTTGTTTTACTTAGCGTGTCTTCAAGCTTCATCCATGTTGTAGCATGTGTCAGAATTTCCCTTCTTTTTTAAGTGAATTCTGTTTAAAAATCTTCAAAATTGGGCTTCCCTGGTGGCGCAGTGGTTGAGAGTCCGCCTGCCGATGCAGGGGACACGGGTTCGTGCCCCGGTTCGGGAAGATCTCACATGCCGCGGAGCGGCTGGGCCCGTGAGCCATGGCCGCTGAGCCTGCGCGTCCGGAGCCTGTGCTCCGCAACGGGAGAGGCCACAACAGTGAGAGGCCCGCGTACCGCAAAAAAAAAAAAAAAAAAAAAAATCTTCAAAATTATCATGCAGTTTTGCAATGAGTAGGGGGGGCGTTCCCCTACCCCCCACCCCCATTCTTCTTGGATTTGAAGCAGAGAAGAACAGATAGAAGGGTATTGATAACCCAGGAGGTGGCAGCAGAAAACAAGGGGGCCCTATGTTCCACAGAGTTCCTCGGTGCCATTTCTGACTCCTGTTTGCTCTGGTTCCCGCTCAGCTGTTTAGCCTCTTGAAAGTCAAAGTTCCCAATTCTGGACAGCGTGCCCAGCTAGGAACAGGCCTGAGAGGCCTTCTGACCGTGGATGGCAGGGTACAAATGACAGTAGAAATGGACTTGAAGTCCTAGCTGTGATTCCACCAATACCCTCTGGGTGACCTTGGGCAAGTCACCTAACCTCTCTGAGCCTGGTCTGTAAAACTGGAAAGATAATACAGTGTACCTTACAGGATTGTTGAGGGGATCTGATGAGACAATGCACATAAACCACTTGGTCAACTTTAAAGTACTGCATGTAGGACTTCCCTGGTGGCGCAGTGGTTAAGAATCCGCCTGCCAGTGCAGGGGACACGGGTTCCAGCCCTGGTCCAGGAAGATCCCACATGCCGCGGAGCAACTAAGCCTGTGCGCCACAACTACTGAGCCTGCGCTCTTGAGCCTGTGAGCCACAACGACTGAGCCCATGTGCCACAACTACTGAAGCCTGCGCGCCTAGAGCCTGTGCTCCACAACAAGAGAAGCCACCGCAGTGAGAAGCCCACACACCGCAACAAAGAGTAGCCTGCCCTCGCCGCAACTAGAGAAAGCCCGCACGCAGCAACGAAGACCCAACACAGCCAAAAAAAAAAAAAAAAAAAGTACTGCATCTGCCAGTCATGGCTGGGTTTGGGGGCTAATGAAAGATGTTGCTTCCGCATGGCTCACGCGCTACACTGTGGGCTCCTCCAGGGCAAGCCACTCTGCTCCTTCGTTTTTGTCACCAGCACCCAACCCACTACCCAGCTCATGATTCCAACCTGAGTTCGCTGATGCGAACTGATGCCCGCCCCCAGTGGCTTTCCGTTGGCCAGTTCCAGCCAACAGCGAGGCCCCGTCAAGAACTCATAGGGCAGGAGGAGAATGAGGTGAAGGTTTATTCCCCAACTTCCTCCCTGTGAAATCTGCTTGGGCTGACTGACCCTTCCACTGAAGTTCCCTGCTCATTTTAAGGTGGCCTTCTCTACTCACCTCTGGACCCAGGGTGGTAAAAAAAAAAAAAAAAAACTCCACTGCTAACAGCTTCTGCTTCCTGTGCTATCCCTGTGGTTCCCCAGCACACACATCTTTGTGGACGGTCCCTTTGTATGTAAATACTCGTCAAAACTATCCCAACTGCTTCCCGTTGAGACTCTGCCTGACCCAGTACTGTGGAGTCAGGGCCATTCCAAGCAGGGCAAGTACTGCGCCCCCCTCTCCTGCAGCCCCCTCCGAGTTAGTTCTTCTCATCTCAGGCTGTAGTGGAAGGAAACCAAGAAGATGAGAGCTGAGCCTGGGGAAATCTGGATGTCGCGAGAGGCCCTGATGAGCTCTTTGGGTTGTATCCCTGGGCTTGGGTGTGTGTGCGGTGGAGGAGAAAAAGGAAGCACAGGAAAGTCGCATTTGCTACTTGTCTGTGGGTGCACACGCCCCATCCCTCATGGCCTCCATGTTTATTGACCATCATTAAAGTGGAGCCTGACTTCAGGAGTCTCTCTCTGTTCCAGGTGGCTCAGGGGCCCGCAGCCTGTCTGGAACATCAGAGTATGACAGCCACCGTATTCTCCTCTTCAAGAATCTGCCTGAGCCGCCTTCCCAAAGATGCTGCTCCCCAGCCCCCACTGAGGGGCCCAAAGGCACAAGACCCTCCCTTGGCCACAGCTGATTGGATAAGGGATGGACACCTGACCCAACTGGACCAATCAGGTGCTCTCCCAGGGCCTTGGGACACCTTGGCGGTTCTAGGCAGTTTTTGTTGGCTGCTTGAAAGCCTTGTGCCAGGCACAGTGTGAGCCCAGAGGAGAAGGAAGTGAACAGACCAGGAGGGCCACCTGAGGCAGCCATTTTCCACTGTGTGCACAGAGCAACAGAAAAAGCTGAGAGAGAAGAAAGAAGCCGTCCAGGAGGAAAGCAGAGGTCAGAGACCTCAGAGCAGCAGAGATAGAGAAAGGAGAGGATGGAGCTGCCCAGGTTCCTGCTGGCTCCCCAGTGGCCGGTTCCTGCCCCCAGAGACCGGCTGCACTTCCTGTCCCTGGATCTTGGAGATAGCCTCATATTCTTCCCATAAATTCTCCCTTTTCACTGAAGCTTGTGCAAGTGGGCTTGTATTTTGTACCGCTAGACCATCCCTGCCCCAGGCACACCACGTGATACAATTAGCTCCCAGTCCTGATGGGGCAATTTATCCTTTTTGCAGACTCTGTGCCATAAATTTTAAATCTCCACCTGGCTTCCCCTTGCCAACCAGTGAGTGTCCTTCTGGGTTAGCTTTCGCTCTCGCGGGCCGCCAATGAGCTCGTGTCACCAGATGCAGTGGCTTTTCCAGGCCCCTCGCCCTCCTGTCCTCTCGCTGCCCCACCTGGCTGTCCACTCCTTCCTCCCTCACACTCTCCCACCGTGGCTCCTCTGACACCCCTTTCTCCCACGTCTCTTCTCCTCCTGCCCTGCATTTAGCTCTCTCGACAGTCCCCTTCCTCACCGTGGTTTCCATCGTCACCTGTCCCCAGACACAAGTTTGCTCCTTGATCCGGCCCGCTCAGGTCCCCGTTCCCATGCAGCTGCTAGGAGCATCCATGCGAGCACCCCACTGACCCCTCAAACTTTGTGTGCTCCAGAGTGGTCTCAACAGTTCCCCTCCCAAGCCTGGTCTTCCTCTTGTATTCCCTAGTTTGGTTAACGAGGCAAAAAGTCTCTGCCCTTCATCTGTGACTCTCAGAGCTGGGAAGTTTGGGCAGGGAATTTTGGCCAGGCTCCTCCATCCTATGCCAGGAAATACCCACCGTAGACCTCACTTAAGTCGTGACTCCAATTTCTTTGACTTTCTCCTTGCTGCTCACATTAGGATGAGTCACATGAGCTCTTGGGCGCTCTCCCCGTCCCTCACACTGAGACCCACCGGTCCAGCCTGTGGACCCCGGAGGAGGGAAGCCTCACATGGTCCGTGTATTATCCACGTGGAGGGTGAGGGCTGTCAGCTCCTCAGAGAGGTTGTTCTGTAGGCCTCTGCACTCCCAGAAGGGTTCCATTCCCTTATGGGCATCAGTTAGAGACCCTCCATTCAGAGACCTAGGAGAGCGACGGGAGCATGAGTCTATCAGCCCACGGCTACACGGAGGGTAGGCTGGGAGGATCAGGAAGGCCCCGCCCAGACTCAGTCAGTTCTGAGCTCAGCACAGGCGCCGAGCATCACTGTCGTCCGAGATCTCAGATGGCAACTGACAAGACCACATCACCCTCACTGCACTGCCAAAGGGACCCCAATCCTCACCGTCCATGACATAAGAACCCGTCCAGGAGGAAGTCTGTTTTCTGGGGGTGTAATAGTCAGGGAAATGCTGGCTGCTGCAACAGATACACCCCCCAAGGTGCAATGGCTTACCGCAACGGAAGATTATCACTGAAATAAAGTCCAAAATGGGTATTCCCGAAGGAAAGGAGGCTCTCCTCTCCAGGAGTGATTCAGGGACCCAGGCTCCTTCCATCTTGTAGCTCTGCTGGACTCATCTGTACCAAGGTGTGGAAGGGGAAAGAGCACACGGGCGATTTCTATGGGCCAGGTCTGGATGTGGCGTCCATCTTTTCCGTTCACCTGCCATTGGCCAGAGCAAAGTCACGTGGCCACATCTGGGCCACGTAGTCCAGCTAAAGCCGTTTCGGAAATCACCTAGCTCATTTCTGTCCCAGGGGCTAACACATTGACCACCTCTGAGGAAGTCCCCCAGATCAAAGAGGTGGCCCTAAAACTTGAGGTTACGACGTCCTGCTTCAGCCCAATCACCTGACTTGTCTCTCAACCCCCGCTACACACAGGCCCTTGCACGGAGAGCCTCGGAGGGTCTACCTGGGCCTGCTGTCCTGAGGATGCAACCGTTTGACTTTCAGCGGGGGCCCGTCACCCCAGTCCTGTGCTGCTGTGTCCTATAGCTGGGGGGTGACTTGAGGAGGCAGCCACTGGAATACGGCTCTTACACTCACAAGAAGAGACTCATCTGTAAAAAGAGGTAATGGATCGGAAGACGGAACGACTGTACTGTCCAACTCGGTAGCCATTAGTCACATGGGGCTATTCAAATTTAAACTGATTAAAATTAAATAGTTTAAAAAATTTAGCTCCTCAGTCACACCGGCCACATTTCAAGTACTTAATAGCAACATGTGTCTGGTGGCTGCTGTCTTGGACAGCACAGATATGGAACACTTCCATCATCGTAGAAAGTTCTATTGGATAGCACTAATCTAAAAGGTGCCTCACAGGGCTGACAGTCCATGACTTTATTAAAAACAACGCACAGTAAAAATGTAATGTCTGGTTAGCCAGAGCACTAGAGGGGGAGGGAGGGCAATAAAAAGGTAAGAAGAGTGAAATAGAGGAAGATATGTTGAGGAAAACATCTGGGAGGGAGAAATGCCCAGATGTAAGAAACAGGCCATCACAGACAATGGGGGCTGTTTACAAGATTGGAGGAGATTCAAGCATCTCAAAAAAAGGGGGGTGCTTGTGAGGCAACACGAGGTCAAAAATTGGACAGCCTGAGGGCACTGAGGGAGCCCTAGGCATCTTCTCTATGGCTCTCCTGGGGTTGTGACTCGGTCCTGCTTCTCTCTGTTCTCCCTCCATCAGTCATTCTCTGCTTCTGACAACTTAACCAACCCTGGAAAGACTGATGCTGCCTTCAGTCCATGGCTGAGTGGCTTGGATTCTCTGTGCAGCTAAGTGAAACATTTCCCAGGAGGAAGAACTGGACTGACCAAGTTGTCTCCTCACCAGAGCACGCCACACTCTGGCTCCCAGAGCAGCCTCTGATTGGCTGGTCTGGGGTCAGGGGCCCTTTCTAGCCCAATCAGCTGCAGTCATGGAGTGGGATGGACTAGATGAAAAAGAATATGGCGACCCAGATGGGAGGGCATGAGGGCAGACACCTTCCCTAAGAGGAGAGCATGGAGTGCTGACGTAATGAGACTTGGCTGGCCTGGGAGAGAGGACAACCACACATTCATCAAAGATAAGTAGACAAAGAGGCCCCTTCACCCCCTTCTTCCTACCTCTAACAGATATCGTGTACCTACGGTGGTGTGACTCCATACTCAGC
Source organism: Delphinus delphis (assembly GCF_949987515.2). Lineage (NCBI taxonomy): Eukaryota > Metazoa > Chordata > Mammalia > Artiodactyla > Delphinidae > Delphinus > Delphinus delphis. The sequence continues at coordinate 92,245,180 of NC_082704.1, forward strand.
AATATAGGGAACGCCAAAAGGAATCCGAAATAGAAGTAGTGTTGCCTCTCTAATCCAGGCTCTTCAAGTTAACTGTGTGACCTTAGATAAATTACTTAACTTCTCTGTGCCTCAGTTCTGCCATCTGAAATGGTGAGTAATAACAATACCTCTTCACAGGGCTGCTGTGAGCTGCTTAGAATATTGGGGGGGGGGCACACAGTAAGCATTCTATAAATGTTGGCTATGATTGTTATCAGCCTGCAGGAATTTATGGTCCTGTGTGGACCACAGATGAGTAATCATATTGCAATGACACGTGCTAAGTGTGATAATTGAGGTGGGTGAGAAATGTGCATGTTTTCAATAGTCAGGCAGTCCTTTCAGGCTCATAAAGAAAAAGCAGCAGGGCTTCCCTGGTGGCGCAGTGGTTGAGAGTCCGCCTGCCGATGCAGGGGACACGGGTTCGTGCCCCGGTCCGGGAAGATCCCACATGCCGCAGAGCGGCTGGGCCCGCGAGCCATGGCCGCTGAGCCTGCGCGTCCGGAGCCCGTGCTCCGCAACGGGAGAGGCCACAACAGTGAGAGGCCCGCGTCCCAGAAAAAAAAAAAAAGAAAAAAAAGAAAAAGCAGCAGCCCTCATTGGCTCGAGCTCAATTTCTGCCACCCACAAGGAACCACTTTCCACTCTCTAATCTGTCTTCATATTTACCTTCCTATTTCTAAATATCATGCTTATACCGTTATTTCTTGATATGTTAACCTTAGACATTACGATCTCTTATGGGTTGAATTGTGTCCCCTCCAAAGATGCTGAAGTCCTAACCCCCAGTACCTGTGATTGTGACCTTATTTGGAAATAGGGTCTTTGCAGATGATCAAGTTAAGATGAGGTCATTAGGGTGGACCCTAATCCAATATGGCTGGCGTCCTTCTAAAGAGGGGAAGTTTGGACACAGACATGCACATAAGGAGAACACTGTGTGGAGATTGGAGTTATGCTGCCACAAGCCAAGGAACTATCGGAAGCTGAGCGAGACCTTAAACAGATCCTTCCCTAGAGCCTTCACAGGGAGCATGGCCCTGCCGACACCTCGATCTCGGACTTCTAGCCTCCAGAACCGCGAGACGATACATTTCTGTTGTTTAAGCCACTCAATTTGCGGTACGTTATTGGCAGCCCTAGAAAACAAATCCACCATTGGTGTTTTACTTGAAAATCAAATTTAACTCCCCTCTCTTCATCCCTAGACTGTCTCTTGCCCCTATTATCCTAATAACATTGTATCACTTCTTTTTGTTAAATCAATATTCAGTGTCTATAAGTATGGAAACGTACTCCCTGCCATGTCATGTAGTATGCTTGGAATACATGTCCTTCACTGTACAAACTTTTGTTGTCTTTAGAGTTAATATTTATCTCTTACCTCCTTTTTGTTTGTTTAGTTTCTGGATACATTCAAATAAACTCCTCAGCTTCTTGGTGTTTTTTCTTTGAGACCCTGTCCCAGGATCCCGCATGCTCCTACTGTGGTTGTCTTGGCTTCCGCTCTACCTCTGCTGCTCAGCGACACCCCTGGGATCTCCCCTCAGCATCCAAGTGAGAATTCATTTCGCCCCTCTCCCATATTTAGGATCTCCAGTTTTCTAAATCCTAGATTCATTGTTTACTTTGTGGATTCATCGTTTATTTTCTTTATTAGTTATCTACTACTGCGTAACGAATCGCCCCAAAACCTAGTGGCTTAAGATGACGATAATCATTTATTAACTCTGTTTCCAGTACAGCACCTCCTGCTTTCAGTATAGCACCCTTGCAGTCAACGGAGCATGGGGTCCTGAGTCTAGAGTCCTTCCTGTTCAGTCTCTCCAAAGAGGGAACCCCAGGCTCTCGTGGAGTGGGGGATGGGCACGAGGTGACCTAGCAGTGAGACATCACTGCTCCTTCAACAGACGTGCAAACAACCCTGTTTTCAGCCTATCTGTACCTTCTGCAGTACCTGGCACCTCCATTTCCTCAGACTTTCTCGGGTTCTGCTGCCCGAATCAGCTTGCCTCCTGAAGCTTCTACCCACCACAGGCCATTGGCTTCCAGCATTCTCTGGTCCGCTGAGTCAGTTACCTTTCGTCCATTTGCCTGCTGGCTTCCCAAATGTGATGACATCTTTCAAGGGCTGTAATTTTCTTCTCTCATTTTTTTGTCCTTATGGATTTAGATCCTTCTTTAAAAATCCCATCACTGTCATTTTAGCGGGGGCTTTGGGAGAGACAGTGGAGGGACGTGAGTGCACTCAATCATTCCACGGCTCATTGGAAGTCATCTATCCATTTTTCTCGTTCAATAAATGTTGAGGCGCTCCAGCACTAGGAACTGTGTCTTGTATTTCTTAGGTATCTCCTCATGATCAATACTTCTAGATTTGCACGGAATCCCACACTGGTGAGTTTACAGGGGTGAGATGGTCAATTTTGAGGAGACATTTGAGGAGGACCACCTATCTCCATCATCCCTCTCAAGGATGCTGGAGCGCTGGTATCCGTGGCCCTTGCAAATGTCAGGTGGGTTGGACAAAGTTCCCTGCTTCCTAGTCCTGCCCTAGCTTGCAGGGCCAGTGGGAAGGGTCCTTTGCCGAGTGAGTCATTCACCCATATGCCTTCAGTTTTCAGTACTTCGCTTCCTGTTGGCTTCAAGATGCAAAGCAGCACTGAGGACCTCCCCCAGACTACTCAGGAACAGGTCAGCCTGGAGTCCCTTCTGGAGAGGCATTTGTTTGTGGACTTGTGTCTGCGGTGGGCAGATTATATGGAAGGGAAGGCAATTCAAGATGGGACGGCCAGGCCGGAGAAACTCCAGATATTCAATCAAAACAGCAAAGTATAGGTACTGGTATTCAGGAAGCCAAACTAGCAAAGTGAGGAGCTCCTAGGGGAAGGCTGTGGTCATGTAGCCACAGCCAGCTTTCTGCTGCGGGGAGGAAGTGATGGAGAAAACACCGGCAAAGGTGACGCCATGAAGACAGCCTAGGCCCCTGGCCCCTGCCTATGTGATTGAGGTACTGAGAGGAGGCTTAGTAATTGGGCCAAGGGCTTTCTGGCTGCTGTGCTCAAGGGCAGCCTCCCCACGCCACCCGCTGCAGCCCAAGTGCTGTGGACAGGAACAGAACTGAATTGAGGGACCAGGTGCCAGCCAAAGGCTCCTTTGGAGAATGAGGCTTAAAATCCTCAGTACAGTTGGAACCTGGCTCCCTGAATAGTCCCTACAAGAGCCCCTGGGCTAATTAGCACTCAGCACTTTCCTCTCAGCAGCAGGGTGCGTGTTGGTGGGGGGGCAGGTAGCAGAGCTCCCATTGGACAGGTCATTTCTAACTTTCTTTTTTTTTTTCTTGAAGTGTAACATGTATATGGTAGAGTGCACAGATCCTAGATGATCGGCTCAATGAATTTATATGTGTGTAGAGACATACATGACCATTGCCTAGATCAAGATTTAGAACAATTCCAGCACCTGCCCCAGAAGGTTCCCTCATGCCCCGCCCCATCAATGCCCCCATAAGGAACCACTATTCTGACTTCTAGCTATTCTGATTATAGATCGGTTTTGCCTGCCTGTGAACTTATTATAAATGGAATCCCACAGCATCTCACTCTGGCTTCTTTCACGCAGAAATGATGTCTGTAAGATTCACTCGTGTTATTGAAGTCTTTATATATTCTTTTATATATAAAGAATATATGAAAAGACATGATGATTATATAATCATATATTTATAATTTTATATGTAATATATAAATATTAAAATTTCTATATTTAATATAAAATATAGAAATATATTTACATTGTATATATTTATACTGTATAGAATATAAATATAGAAATAAATCTAGAAATATTTATATTTTAATTTATAAAGAATAAAGCATATTATTTATATATTTTATAATATATAACATATATATGATATAATACATATTAGTTTTATATATTTTATATACATTCTTTTATATTGCTTTATGTCTTCTTTTATATTGCTGAGTAGTATTCCATTGTGCGACTAGACCACGGGTTATCTATCCTTCTGCCGTTGACGGGGATGTGCAGTTTTAGTGCATTCACTCACCATTCCTGGAGAGTCCAGGTGTGAAGTCGCCTCAGTCCCCCAGCAGTGTCTTCCCATGGCAAGCTCCTTTCCCCAAAACCCCACCACACTTGCTGAACAAGAATCGTCCACAACATGAGGCAGTTGCGGGTTCCCTGCCTAAGATATTGGGGATGCAAGACACAAATGTATGAGTCCCATGGAGCCCATGGAGCTGGGAGTCTGAAAGCCCAGAGACTGTGCAGTCGGAGGCTTCAGATCCCTCCCCTGTGTCCCACCCCCAGTGCAGCTCACCAGTCCATTGCAGCCTTGGCCAAGGCCAGCCTTGCTGCCCGCTACCCGAGTTCTGTAGTTAACTGCAGAGAGGCCCCCATCAAATATCACACCTATGACCAGAAACGACAAAAGCAGGAAAAGCCCTGGGGACAAGATTCTGAGCAGCTGACACCAGGCTTTAACCTCCTCACCCTGCCATTGTGAGGACAGCCCGGACTGCCCCATCCTTAGCTCTGGCCTGCTGCTGGAGGCCCTTTATGAGATCTCCCCGGGGAGCAGGGGCCCCAGACAAAGGCCAGGGTTCTGCTGAGTTTACTGAAAGGAGAAAGAGTCCATTGATATTCGCGAGCATCCCTCTGCCACTCCCACCCCAGAGTGGAGGTCAGCCGGCACAGGGCAGGCTTTGGGCAGGGCTGGACCAACTCTGATGCCGCTTGCGCTGACCCCTCCCAGGATCCCCTTTCCTGGAGTACTGGATCTGCCCTGTACGCCCCTCTCCTCACCCCCCCCGCACACCTCACAACCCGCCCACCCACAGGTTGGCTGTGAGGGGACACATGAAAGAGTCCTGGCGCTTTATTCTCAACCAATGAAGTCCTCTATCCCTGCCTCAGGCAGTGGGACCTACCACCACCGGACCCCTTGCCCTCTGCCACCTCCCAGCTGCTGACATCCTTCAAAGAGCCCCATTCAAGTTTGGCCTTGTTTCTGAGCCTTGAATTTGCTGTCCCTTCACTTGGGAATGCCTTTCCCCTCCTCTTTGCTCATCTGCCTCTCCCCATCATTCACATCTCAACCCACATAGCACCGCCTCCGAGAAGCCTTCTCTCACCACTCTAGCTTGAGCAGTACCTCCAGAACACATGGCCCTGTTTCATTTTCTCAGTGGCATTGATAGGTTATTTACCTGTTTGTTTATGTGATTCTGGACTGTCTCCCTCATTTGGCATGTAAACTTGCTGTGGACTGAATGTTTGTGTCCACCCAAAATTCACATGTTGAAGCCCTAACATCCAATGTGATTGTATTTGGAGGTGGGGCCTTTGGGAAGTGATTAGGTCATGAAAGTGGGACCTCATGATGGGATTAGTACCCTTATAATAAGGGACACCAGAGGGATCTCTCTCTTTCTCTTTGCCATGTGAAGACACAGCAAGAAGACAGCCATCTGCAAGCCAGGAAGAGAGTCCTCACCAGGAACTGAATTGGCCGTAACCTTGATCTTGGACTTCTCAGGCTCCAGAACTGTGAGAACTAAATATCTGTTGTTTAAGCTTCCAGTCGGTGGTATTTTGTTATAGCAGCCCGAGCTGCCTAACACAAAGCCCCGTTGGAGCAGATCCATCTTACTCACCAGTGTATCCCTTGGGCCTCCAACAGGGCCTGGTCCAGTTATCTATGGCTGTGTAACAGATCACCTTTAAACTTAGCGACTTAAAACAACAGCAATCTTTTTTTTTTTTTTGACCCTTCAAGGTTTCTTTGGGTCATGAATTCAGACAGTGCATAGCAGGGGTAGCTCGTCTCCACTCCAGAATGGCTGGGATCTCTCTTGGGAAGACTCAAAGGCTGGTGCTGAAACGGTCTGAAGGCTTGTACACTCGCCTATATGGTGGTGGATGCTGGATGCTGGCTGGAACCCCCAGCTGGACTGTCAGCCAGATCACCTTACCTACACATGGCCTCAGCAGCAGCTCTCTCCTCATGGGGTAGCTTGGGCTGCCTCACAGCATGGCTGCCAAATTCCAAGTGTGAACATCTCAAGAGGGGTAGGCAAAAGTGGTGTCACCTTTTAAGACAAAGGCTCAGAAATCAAATAGGGTCACTTCTGTGTAGTTCCACACCCACCCAGATTCACTGGAAGAGAACATAGAGCCCACCTCTTCATGGGAGAAGTTTCCACATCACATTATAAGAAGAGCATAAGGGTTGGGATATGCTGTGATGGCCATCTTTGGAAAACATGATCTGTCACATTACTCAGTAAATATTTGTTGATTGAATGACTGTTTTATGCTCTCAACTTCTTTCTCCACCTCCTTGCTTTGCCCCTTACCAACGATATGACTTGGGAAAACTTATTGTACCAGTAGGTTGCCCAGAGAAATAGAAACAATAGGAGATACAGATAGATAGATAAATGGATAGATAGATATAGATATTTAAATTTAAATTTATGTTTAAATCTATAAAGAGATTTATTTTAAGGATTTGAAGCACATGATTGTGGGGACTGGCAAGTCTGAAATTTGTCGGGCAGGCCAGCAGGTTAGAAACTCAGGCAAGAATTGATGTTGCAGTCTTGAGTCTAAAATTCACAGGGAGGCCAACAGATTGGAAACTCAGACAGGAGTTGACATTGTAGTCTTTCGTTTTGTTTTGTAGAAGTATAGTTGATTTACAATGTTTCAGGTGTACAGCAAAGAATACATAATATATTCTTTTTCAGATGCTTTTCCATTATAGGTTATTACAAGTTATTGAATATAGTTTCCTGTGCTATACAGTAGGTCCTTGTAGGTTACCTATTTTATATACAGTACTAGTGTGTATCTGTTCATCCCAAATTCCCAATGTATCCCCCCCTTTTCCTTTTGGTAACCATAAGTTTGTTTTCTATGTTTGTGAGTCTGTTTCTGTTTTGTAAATAAGTTCATTTGTATCACTTTTTTTTAGATTCATATAAGTGATATCATATATTTGTCTTTTTCCAGCTGACTTACTTCACTCAGTATGATCATCTCTAGGTCCATCCATGTTACTGCAAATAGCATTATTTCATTCTCTTTTATGGCTGAGTAGTATTCCATTGTATATATATATATACCACATTGACACTGTAGTCTTGACTCTGAAATGTACAGGACAGGCCAGCAGGCTAGAGACTCGGGCAGGATTTCTATGCTACAGTCTTAAGGCAGAATTCCTTCTTCTCTGGGAAAACTGGTTTTGCTGTTAATGTCTTCAACTGATTAGATGAGGCTCACCCACATTATCCAGGGTAACTTCCTTTATTTACAGTCAACTGATTGGAAATGTTAATAATGTCTACAAAATACCTTCACAGCAACATCTACACTGGGGTTTGACCAAACAACAGCACCATAGCCTAGCCAAGTTGACACATAAAATCTAACCATCACACTTACCCTCTCTGAACCAGCTTTTTCCCCTTTGAAATGAAGACAAAAGTCCCTTATAAGGCTGCTGGGAGAATGAGAACTGATGTATGGCAGGCAGCCTCTCCAATGGCTCCCACGACCTCCATCTCCTGGTATTCATGCCCCTGTGTAATCCCTTCCCCTCGAGTGTCAGTTAGACCTGTTGACTCAGTTTTAACGAATAGAAATAGAATATGGCAGAAATGATGAGATGTCACTTCTGGGATTAGGCTATAGAAAGACTTGGCTTCCATCTTGCCCACCCTCTCTTTTGCTCAGTCACTCTGAGGGAAGCCGGCTGCCATGTTGTGAGCTGCCTTTGGTGGTGTGGAACTGATACCTCCAGCCAATAGCCAGTGAAGACCCGAGACTGGCACCAGCCACGTGGGTGAGCTGGGAAGTAGACACCGCCCCCCACCCAAACCACCACCCAGGAGAGCCTCTGGCTCTGGTTGATACCTTAACTGCAACCTCACAAGAGACCCTGGGCCAGAGGCACCCAGTTAGGCCACACCTGGGTTCCTGACCCACAGAATCTGTGAGATAATGAATGTGTGCTGTTTTAGGCCTCTAAGTTTGGAGGTAATTTGTTACACAGCAAGAGATAACTAACATGCATTATGGGTGGTAAGTGCCTGGCATATAGTCTCTGGTCAGTAGGTCCTACAGCTTTATGTGAAATTTCTCTCAGAGAGATTTGTATTTTCACAGAAGACTCCATCCCAAAGGCATGATTTTGTCATGGAACTTTTCAGCAGCGTAATGGGAGGGAGGGTACTTCTGAGAACACCTGAGGTCACACTACACAGATGGCCATCAATTCTGATTCCAGGTAAGGCAAAGAGGTAGTCCTCTCCCTCATGAGAGAGGGACTACTAGCTGAGGATGAGCTGAGGCAGGGGCTCTGGCAACTTCCCCAGGAAAATAATCTGTATTGACAACAACAAATACCTATAGAGAGGGCCCTAGAGATACAGTGGGGAGCAAAGGCCTAATGTCACTGATCTCAGAGCACTTGCAGGTCACGGAAGAGGCTAGTAAATAATTACACCAATGCAAATATAATGGTAAACTGACACCGGTCCTCTGCAGGGAAGGAATTTGTACACTAGGAAAGTGACCTAGACTAGAGGCGTCAGGGGAATTTCTTGGAGGAAGGGGCATGCAAGCTGAGATATCGGGACAAGTGGGCATTAACTAGATGAAGAACGAAGGGAAAAGCATTGCAGACAGAAAGCACAGCATGTGCAAATGTCCTGTGATGGGAGGTAACATGGCGTATTTGAGAACTGATAGGGGATCGGTGTGTGGCCAGAAGACAGTGAGGGGGACAGCGTGAGAGAGAGGCTGGGATGGTCAGCAGAGGCCAGACCGTGCTGACCTTGTAGTAAGTTGTAGGTCATGGATCTTTACTTGGAAAACAAAGGGAAGCCATTGGAGAGTTTAAGTGAGGATGTGATGTAATCAGATGTGTGTTGTTTTCTGGAAACTGTGTATAGATTGGATTAGTGGGAGGGGGAGGGGAGGCCGAGTTGGGCATGGCAGTAGCCCGGTGAAGGGGTGCTAGCAGCTTGGACCCTAGTAGAAGCTGTGGAGGCGATAAGATGGGAAGCATCAAGCTGATGCTGTGGAGACGAAAGCCCCAAAACGTGATGTCAGAGAACATTCAATGGATCTGAGTTCAAGTTCTGACTGTGCTTCTTATGAGCTGTGTGGCCTCTGGAAAGTTTCTAAACCTCTCTGTGTTTCAAAGTCCCCATATGGAAAGTAAGCGTAAGAAGGCCAACCTTGCTGGCTGGTTGTGTACATATGCCTCGAAAGTGCACGGGCAATGGGCTGAAGCACCCCGTAGACGTCATAGAAGAAAATTCTGACCAAGACAGACAATTTAGCTCTAGCTACAACTGACGTAATGTGTTTTTGCTGTACTGTTTGAGAATATCCAAGTCTGCCACGGAAGACAAGTAAACAAGCGGGCTGGATAAAATGTCACTGATAAGTAAGTTCGTAACCAGGGATAGACGTTAGGCAGATGACGTAGAGCAGATAGGTGAACAGAGATAAAAAGAGGTGGAAGGAGCAAGAGATTCCTAATATTCACGAAGCACTAAATATACAAGAGACGAAATATTCATGAGGCGCTAAATATATTTAAGGCACCCGAGGCACTAAATATTCATAATAAACTAAATATACATGAGGCATATGAGGCACTCAATATTCAGCCACCCATTGGTAACACTCATTCTGGCCCCATGTGTCCAAGAAATGCAAATAACCCTGGCTGCTCCCCAGGCTAATTGGAGACGGGCAGCCATGGCCGGGCATGCTGTCTCTGCATCTCTCCAATTGAGCATGAGTGCGACACTGGCCCCAGGCACATTCCAGACTTCTGTGCACCTCAAACCTCAACTGTGGTTTCATACCCACACCATCAGCGGGGAAGGCGGAGGCAGCAGAGAAAGACAAAGCATCGCCCACCCCAGGATGCAGGATGCTGGTACCCTGTCCTAAGTGTTTGAATCTGCCGCACCTCTCTTTGTGTCTCGCTGTATTTTCAGTGGCTTCACAATCCTGTGTGATTTGAGCTCTCTATCTTGGTTCGGGAGCCTTTCTTTCCTGTGATCTCTGGGATCGCTTGCTTGGAAGTGTACTGGGTAGCCACGGTTGCCTGGGGGAAGAGGTGTGTTCCCACGTTACAGGTGAGTAACACTGGAGAATGAAACTCTCCTGGCGCCATGTCAGACAGAACACGGTTCTAAGCAGGTCAGGCATTGCGGTTGGAAGCATGGGAAGGAGGTGTGGCGTGTGGCAAGCCAGCTCTGAGGAAATGGTGATTATCTGCAACGGGTGAGCACTGACTAATGCCAAGCGTGCAGAGCTCAAGAGTCATAGCTGTGGGTGCCTGTAAAGACATTGCAAAACTGAAGTAGGGAGTTACTCGTGTCCACGGTAGACCTGTTTAGTGTCCTGTGAGATTCCTAATCCCTTCGAGTATGTTAATAAGAACTCCCAAACTGGAAAATGGACCCAAAACACCAAGAGGTTAAGGACCACTATGGTAAGTGCTAGGCTCTGGTGCAGTAGTAAATGGTCCCCTAAATTCTCAGTGACTTAACACAACAAAGATTCATTTTTCATACACACACACACACACACACACACACACACACACACACACACAATATGCCCATTTGGGGTTCGCTGAGGGTCTTGCTTTATCTTGCCCTCACTCCAGGACACTGGTTGATGGGCTGCTACTTAGAATATCCCCATCCATAGTGGCAAAGGAAAGCAGGGTCACTTCCTGCTCGTAACTCATTGGCCATGACTGGTCACATGGCTCCACTCAACCACAGCAGGCCAGGAAGTACCATTCTTCCGTGTGCCTGGACAGCCGGAAACATCTCGTGGATGTCTCTGATTTGACTTCATTCGGACGTATAGAAACTCACGGACACAGTAGGGTTTGGGGATGAGGGTGTCCAGATTGGACTGCAAGACCCAGACCCCCCAAGACTACCTTCAGAAGACCCCGTAAGGTTTTCCAACTCCACCACCATCCTCAGTAGACTGACCTCAAGGTCCTCTGCTTCCACAAAAGCATTTATTCCAGGAGAAGGCAGCTGATGACAGCCATCTGGACAGGCAGGGTTTCCATCTTCAGAGACACATCAGAGCGATACATGCAGTGGCCAGAGGAGGAAGGGTCTGGAAAGAAAGGTGATAGATGGAAGGACATCAGGGCAGCCGCTTAAACTTGGCATGACTTTTCCAATTTAACTCGGTAATAAACACTTGGCTTTTTAAATAGCATTTGCTTTAAGTAGCCCTGTTAATTAGTATTAATTAGCAGCTTGCCTCCTAATTGGTGGTTTGCAAGCCAGGAAGTTGAGGTGGGGAGTGGGGTGAAGGTAAAGGTGAGAGGAGAGAGGGGCTTCTAGCTTTCTAGAATGAGCAATTAGCAATCATTCACATGAAAACTGGGATGCTTCCAAGATTGATAAATTCCCCAGAGCAGTTACCCCTGGCTGGATTCGCTCGCTATTATGCTTGACACAAACATACACCCAGCTTCCTTGCACAGGTGGCTGCGGTGGCTTTGGGCCAATAATCCTTTTTCTCCAACCCTCTCTGAGCCCTGGACCAACGAAACTTTACAAACCCCTTTCAGAGGCATTGCCCTCTTGCCCGAGCCTGTTCCAGCATGTTCTCTTTCATCTGTGGCCTTGCTAAAGAACCCCGTCCAGGCAGAAGTTGCCAGATCTTTGGGAGTGTCCTAGGTTTCTGTCCCCTGGGGAGAGGAAGTGTGCCAGCTTGGAGAACTGGCTCCAGTCAGGTGGAAGGGAAGAGAGTTGGTTTCCGGAAGGTCACTGAAATGTTAACCCCTGAGCTTTGGAATCACCGAGATTGGGTCCAAGTTCCAGCTCCTCTGCTTGCTATCTGTGTGACCTTGGGCTCATTACTTGTAACCCCTCTGAGACTGTTTTCTCATGCTGCTGATAAGAGAAACTTTTTTGTATAGACTTGCTGTGAGAGTAAATGAAATCATGGGTGCTAAGTGCTCACCGCTTTGCCTAGCATATAGGGAGCGCTCATTAAATGGTATCTATTATTATAAACAAATATTAGACTCATTAGATGAAAGTTCAGCCCTAATGAGGTCCTCAGCACAGACCTAAATTTGAAGCTAGACCTTTAGCACCTGCCACCAGGAGACCTCAGTCTCTCCTGGGCACCTAGAATCCAGTCGGCTTTGATAGATGATATCTAGCTCCTCAGGGGAGCCTGGAAACAGCAGCTAGCCTGTCAGCAATGTCTTAAACAACCCCATGGGTTGTGGAAAGAGCTTGAAGCCCAGCCGGCTTTTCCTGGTGTGTTTCGAGGCCTAGGAGGGTTACCTGACTTCAGCTGGTTCTAGACCCATGTTCTAGGGGACCCTGGCAGTCCTCATTCAGCCCTTGGCCCTAGGTACCAAATCATTTAGAGGTTTCCTCTCATGGCATCTGTTATGTGCACCAATGAAGGTGACTTTCAATTGTAAGTAACAGTAACCAGTCACAGTGGCCTAAACAAGATAGTTTCCTTCTTTCATGCACAAAAGTCCAGAAGACTGGTAAGGTGGCCCTATTCCACCTAGTCCTTAGAGATCGGGGTTCCTACTATCTTGTCACTCAAGTGCGCATGGTCTCCATTCCCAAGGTCACCTCTTGGTCGAAGATGGCTGCTCCAGGTCCAGCTTCCATGTCCACGTTCCAGCCAGCAGAATGGAGGACAGGTAGAAAAAGGGGCAAAGGATACATGTCAGCTGTCTTTTTTTTTTTTTTAACGTCTTTATTGGAGTATAATTGCTTTACAATGGTGTGTTAGTTTCTGCTTTATAACAAAGTGAATCAGTTATACATATACATATGTTCCCATATCTCTTCCCTCTTGCGTCTCCCTCCCTCCCTCCCACCCTCCTTATCCCACCCCTCTAGGTGGTCACAAAGCACCGAGCTGATCTCCCTGTGCTATGCGGCTGCTTCCCACTAGCTAGCTATTTTACATTTGGTAGTGTATATATGTCCATGCCACTCTCTCACTTCATGCCAGCTTACCCTTCCCCCTCCCCATGTCCTCAAATCCATTCTCTACATCTATCAGCTGTCTTTGAAGGAAAGCTCCCAGAAATTTGCCACATGACCTTTCTCATTACATCTCAGTTTGGTCATGTGACCACACACGGCTGCAAGGAGGCATGGAGGAGAGATGGTTAATCTGCAAGAGAGGGAAACATAAAGGGGACACACAGAGAAGTAGGAAGTGAGAGGTTTATCTCCTTCCATTAGGAAAGTCTCATTTGGAGCTGAAGTTAGCTAGAGTTGGTTTGTAACTTGCAGTCCAAACAACAACCAAGACAATCGTTTTCAAGGTCGTTTCCCTAACCCGGCACTAATGGTGTCGTCTACACCAATATACCTAAGAAGAATCATGTGGAGGTGTTTGTTTTAAACATCCATTTTCTGATCCCATTCGCCAGAAATTCCAATTCCCTGGGTCTGGGGGGCCAAGACCTGCATTTTTAGCAATCTCCCTGCCACCCAGCCACAATTCTGTTTGTAAGCAGTCCAAGGACTACAGTTTGAGAAATACTGGTTTACAGCCAGTTCCGAGATATATCAGTTACTACTGCTGTGTAACAAATAGCCCTGAACTTACTGGCTTAAAACAACATCATATTATTTTGCTCACAAATCCTGTGGGTCAGGAAATTGGAAAGGTCAGGAAATTGGAAAGGTCAGGAAATTGGAAAGGGGCAGCTTGTCTCTGCTTCATAATGGCTGGGGCCTCAATTGGGAAGACCTGAAGGCTGAGCCTGTCTCAAAGGTTGGGGCCTGGAATGACCTGGAGGCTCCCCCAGTCATACATCCAGGGGCTTTTGGCCTGGACCTCAGCAGGCGCTATCAGCTAGAACACCTACACGTGGGCCTGTCCGTGTGTCTTGGGTGTCCTCACAGCATGGTCCCTGGGTTCTAAGAGCCAGAATCCCAAGAGAGAACCAGGAGGAAACTCGATGGCCTTTAATGACCTAGCCTCGGAAGTCAGACAGTGTCACTTCAGCTGTAGTCACAGGCCACCAGATTCAAGGAGGAGGGGACATAGATCCCCCTCTACCTTACATTGTAAAAGAGAATTTGGGATGAATGAGAGCTCTTGTTAGAAAATATCATCTTCCACGAGGAGGAAACCTGGGCATCTGCAGAGGCAGAGGGACCTTAGGAAATGCCAGGTGGGCGGGCTTCTGGTCCCCACCCTGCTGGGAGCACATCTCCCCTCCTCCTATCCGTTTTGTGTGATGACCTTTTTCATCAGCCAAGATTCTGCCTTTCTCCCAGGTCCTGACCTGGAACTCAGAGCCTGAGGCCAGGAGAATGGGGCCAGCCTTTTCGCATATGACTCCATCGACTCCTCAGGCCTCCAGAAGGTGCCAGTGGTGTATTGGTCTTGCGGTCCCCGTTGGCTTTGCAAGATCCTGTGTGGGAGCCTCAAGGGGGAGCTGATCCAGACATGGAGGAAACCTCTGGCCGGATTCCACCTGGGGTGTGTCAAGGAACTCCATTCAGTATTTTTAAAAATCATCTGTCACATGGCTCTTTTGCCAGCTTAGAATAATTGCCAAGTTTTTGCTCCCTAAACTGCATGGAAGGTACAGAGGAATTCTCTTTACTTCTTTTTAATGTCAATTTCAACAGTGCCCTGTAATGGGATTCTTCACAAAGGAAACACAGCCTGAAACCATGGTGCTGGATTCCTGGGGCCTCTGTCTACTCTGGCTGGGGCCTCAAACATGCAGCATTTCGAGGGCACGGACCCAGCTTCTGCTTGGCTGATTTCTTACCCGGGACCATGCTGGCAGGCTTGGCGAAGCCCCCTGAACTGAAGGATGGCCCCCGTACTAGCCACACTACCCTTGACCTACTGGATGCCGTTCCTTTTTGTTAAAATCAAGAGTAACCTTAGACTAACCTCACAGAACTTCATCTGGTCTTCTCACCTTCCAGATGAGGGAACAGAGACCAGAAAGCCAAAGTGGCCCATCTAAAGCCATGTGGCTGCCCAAGCCTGAAAGCCTGAACGCTTTCTGACCTCTCCTACGGCTCTTTTATGAACGGGTCTTCGAAAGGGGCGCACCTCTCCCATCTTGCTAATTAGTAAAATGCCTCTCTTGTCCTTCTCTTTTTCTTTCTTTTTTTTAAAATTAATTTTTATTGGAGTATAGCTGCTTTACTTCTTCCCTTTTTCTAAGCGCTTCCTCCCTTCCCTGTGTACACGACCCTCTGCATTTGCTGTTCCCGTCAACAGATGGAACAGACATTTATTTGAGCTGATGTGTGCATTAAGCTCTCTCTGGAATGAACTTGCTGCTGATGGCTGTCATGGTTCAAGCTGTCATTCAAATAATGTGTGACTCTTCGATCCGGGCTTTGCCCCCTAATAAACCCCTCAATGGCACTGTTAGGAAATCTTGGGTGTCTTTTTTAAATGTTGCCATCACAAAAAGCCTCCAGTGTCTGACAGAGGACAGAACTAGCCCATAGGCATCATTCAGGGAGGTTTTAAACAAGCCTGCCAATTCTTTGACCCCTCTCCCATCCAGAGGTGGCATCGACATCCTTTCCCCTTGAATCTGACATGGTCCAGTGACTCACTCGGAACCAACAGAACGCAGCGGAAGTGAATGACCTCCCAGGCGAGGTCAGCTGAGGCCGTGAAGCTTCCACCTGGGTCTCCCCATCAAGACCCTCTCTCTCTACGTGTCACCTCCAGGGACACTTCCTCTCAGACCCCAGCCGCAATGCTGTGAGACCCCAAGCCACACGAGAGGCATCCTAGATGTTGCGTGCAGTTTGGCAGGCCCCTCTGAGCCCAGCCTTCAAGTCATCTCAGGTGCTAGCCTTGTGACTAAAGGAGCTTCCAGATGATTCCAGCCCCCAGCCGTTTGTGTCACCCCAGCCCTCTAATCTCCCAGCTGAGGTCCCAGTCATCGTAAAGCAGAGACACGCTGTCCCTGTCCAAATTCCTGACCCACGAATCCGTGATCAGCATAAAATGCTTGTTTTAAGTCACCAGGCTTCGGAGTGGTTTGCTACTCGGCAATAGTGACACCATCCAACGGGGTAGGGGAGGTTTTTGCAAAATATCCGAGACCCCCAGGCTCAGAAACCCACGGGGCACGTGGGCTCATCACCAATGATCTTAGGTAGAAAATGAAAGGGGAGCTGGTACCAAGTTCCCAGGTTAGCTCCTCGAAGGTGCTTCTGGGAGAAAATGGAAGAACCCTAGAGCGGGTGGTATCACACCTTCTGTTCCCTCCACCTGGAATACCCTTCCCTGTTCTTTTGCCCAGCCAGCTGCTACTTATCACCCAACACTTGGTTCAGGACGAGTCCCTTTTCTGGAATCCATGACGGCCTATATCTCCCCCCTTTAGGGCACTCAACCACAGTATATTTCAACTGTCTTCCCAGTTAGACTGGGAGTTTCTGGAGTTTGGCAACTCTCTCTTGCCAGTTCAGAACGTGGCCTGCCCGCAAAGCTGGTCTCCTCCCCCTCCCCCTCTGCACCTCCCCCTCCCCCCCTCCTCCCACTCCTTCCCTTTCTCTCTGACACTCTGGGCTCTGCTCTACCCCCTCTTTCTTGTTGCCCAGCAGGGGCTCTGAGCCCCCCGCCCTCTCGTTCTGGGGCTCAGCTGAATTTCCCTCCACTACCGCGGATTCAGCCCCATGCCTGCTTCTCCTGTTTTGGCTGGTGCCGACTTTTGCGATTAACAAGGGATGATAAAGTCCTTTCTAGACTCCTCTCCAGGGACCTGAGACTCAAGAGCAGACCTCAGGAGGACGTGCACTCCAGGCGGGCCCCAGCAGTCTCCCCAGTCGCCATCTGGGCCGCCGCATGAGGGCGCGGCAGCAGGAGATGGGCAGGGTGAAAGGAGGCCGAGTGGGGCCTGATCTGTCTAGAAAGTGTCACTGGCCTTTCCCACACTGAGTCGTGTCACAGAAATTGTTGCTGACAGGGGTCAGGTGGCCTAACACTGAATTTGGAGGGCGGGGATCAGTGTGAATGACACCTCGCACAGAGAAGGGGCCCAGGAGGCCCACAGGGCTAATGAAGGCGGCCAGGCATTGTGAACGGCCTGCAGGACACTCCGGGGGCATAGCGGGGAGGCTGGGAGAGGTCTTAGCCCCGAGGGGAAGAATGCCCATGTCAGGGAAGGCACATTAACTCCTCAAAGGCCGTTGAGCTGGGCCTGTGATTGACAGGTGGGCGCTGTCAATCAGGGGAAGCTGCCGATGAGAGAGTGGGCCACCAGACACAAAAGGGGACATGTTTGATGAGCTCTGGGGGCTGGGCCCGAGTCACAAGGAGCCTGCAACTTGATGGCAGAGACCAGAGTTTTAACTGGGGCCCTCTGCGGCCCAGGCGTGGGTCTATGAGAGGATGTCTGTCTTGGGGAAATTGTCAAAAGGAAGCTGGCTTGTCAATGATGTTGGCGCCAGATCCTCGAGCTTGCCTTAGTTATTCGATAAGGCACTTGGTCACAAATGCAGTGCACAGACGATGACATTGTGTGTGTTGGAGAGGCTCTCCAAGGAGGGGGTTGGGGACTTGGCAGTGACGGTTTAATTGTGCAAAGGATTCAGGACTTGATAAGTACCAAATAAATATCTGATCGCTTACTCATATAGCACTAGTGCTCCAAATTGCATTTTTAATATAAAGTCCCAACATCCTATTTTCTAAGTTTAAAGATTAATTTAAATTAGATGTAGGCAGTCGTTCTAGAAAATATTTGGAATCTATAAAGTACAGAATGGTGGGGGGAGGGGCATCTTCCCTCCGAAAGTCAGTCATTGCCAGCATCAGGGTATGTTTAGCTCCAGTCTTTTTACTTATACGTCTTTTAAAACATAATTGTGATCAACTGTACACACAATTTGGTAATTTGCTCTTTTCTTTCTCAACGTAGTGATACAAGCATTTTTCATGTTATTCCAAACTCGTGGTAAACATCATTTTTAATGGCTACGTAATATGGATTGGATTTTCAATTTTCATTAAATCTCTGTTTTATCTTCAGCCTGATTGCTTTGAGGAGCCTAATTTCTGCCAGTCCTCATCTGCTTATCTGTTTATCAGGAGTCGCATTTCCACCATGGCTCTCCCCTTTTCTGAGGCGGCGGGGGGAGGGCAAGAAAGAGGGTTCCAAAGGGGACAGACGCAGCTTCCACGCGGGGTAACTGGCCAGCCAGAGACACTGTCAGGGCAGGACCACCGTGGGCCCTAGGTGTCCTGTGGTCAGTCTCAATTTCAAACATTCTGTTCTGATGTGTCCATAAGTACACTGGTTCTTCCAGAGACCACATGGCCCACTTAGGATTAAAAGATAGGGTCCCCTTGGGACTTTTCTGGCGGTCCAGTCGTTAGGACTCTGCGCTTCCACTGCAGGGAGCACCGGTTCAATCCCTGGTTGGAGAACTAAGATCCCACATGCCGCTCAGACAAAAAAAAATAAAGTAAAAATAAACCACTAAGTTAAAAAAAAAAGAGGAAAGAAATCATGACTCCTTCAAGTAGATAAATGGTACAGGATGTTCAATTCATTAAGGGACACCCCTCAGTGTCTGTGTGTCTGTGTATGTGTGTACAGTTCTGTGAATTTTAACACGTGTATAGATTCTCATAACCACTACCACGATCGGGATATAGAACATTTCCATCATGCCAAACAATTTTTTGTGCTACCCCCCTTTGTAGCCAAGCTCTCCCCCACCGTTAATGTCTTACAACCACTGATCCATTCCCTGTCACTATAGGGTCATCTTTTCCAGAACCTCATACAAATGAAATCACGCGGCATCTAAGCAGTTGAAGACTGGCTTCTTTCACTCAACAGAATGCCTTTAAGATTCAGCTAAGTTGAGTATATCAATAAACCACTTCTTTTTGTGGCTGAATAGCTTTCCATCATGTGGGTATATCACCATTTGTTTAACCATTCACTTGCTGATGAATATTTGGGTGGTTACCAGTTTTGGGTGATTAGGAATAGAACTGCTGTGGACATTCATGGACAGATTTTTGTGTGAACATAGATTTTTACTTCCCTTGGGTAAATAACTGAGGCATGAGATTGCTGGGTCATATGGAAATTGTATGTTTAACTTTGTAATAAAATGCCAAACCGTTTTCCAGAGTGGCTGTCCTATTTAACATTCCTGCCAGCAACCTACGAGAGTTCCAGTTGCTCCACAGCCTCATCAGCACTTGCTATGGTCAATGTTTTTTGATTTTAGCCATTCTGATAGGTAGGTAGTGTGTATCTCATCATTTCCCTCATGGCTAGTGATGTTGAACATCATTTTCTGTTTATTTGCCATCTGTTATCCTCTGATGAAGTGTTCAGGTCTCTTGACCATTTTTAATTAAGCTGTTAGTCTTCTTACTGTTAAGCCTTGAAAATTCTTTTACACACTTGGTATACAAGTCTTTTGTCGGATATGTGATTTGCAGATACTTTCTCCAGTCTGTAGGTTGCTTTTTCATCCTCTTAACAGTGTCTTTCACAGAACAAAAGTGTTCACTTTTGATCAAGTCCAATTCATCAATTTTTCTTTTATAGATTATGCTCTTGGTCTCATGTGCGAGGACCCTGCCTAACCCTAGATCATGAAGATTTCCTCCTATATTTTCATCCAAAAGTTTTATAAGTTTTACACTTTACATTTAGACCTGTGGTCCATTTTGAGTAAATTTTTGTATAAAGTGTAAGGTTTAGGTTGAGGTTCACTTTTTTTGCTTATGGATGTCCTGCACCAATGGCTCCTACACCATTTGTTGAAAAGACTGTCCTCCTTCCACTGAATAGCTTTGTACCTTTGTCAAAAATCGATTGGCCATATTTTGGTGGGTCTATGTCTGGACTCTCTATTCTCTTCCATTGATCTGTGTCTATCCCTCTGCCAATACTACACTGTCTTACTGTAACTTTATAGCAAGTCTTAAAATCAGGTAGTGTGATTGTTCCAACTTTCTTCTTTTTTTTTTTTCCAAAATTTTTGGGCTCTTTTATTTCCTTTTCCTTTCCATACCCATTTTAGAATCAGCTTGTCTATACCTGCAAGAAATCCTGCTGGGGTTTTGATTGGAACTGTATTAAATATATAGATTGATCTGAGAGGAAATTGGCATCCTTGCCATGTTGCGTCCTCTGATCCATGAACCCAGTATGTCTTCCCCACCTTGTTTGGTTTCTTTGATTGATTTAAGAATTTTCTTCCCCAGCTGGGAGAAGGCGACATCTCAAAATGTTTGGTTTTGAGTTGAATAGAGCACTGTCTGCAATGGATACTTCACTTTACCCGGGCACGTCTTACTCCCTTCAAGCCCAGTAGAGACGCCTTGATTTTCACTGGCAATCTTATACTTTGGGGGCAGGGTGAGAAGAGAAACTTATCAGACTCACTTGTGCATCTGCTGGAGAACCGCGTTGAGGTGTTGGTGCATACATGGGTGCCCTCACATACACACGTGTGTACATAGTGTCCACACGTGCTCACGCACACACACGTGTGGATGTCCACGCGTGCACAAATATACATGTGGGTGCCTAGATATACACACATGTATCCCTGCACACAAGCATACATATGTGGGTTTCTGCATCTACACACACACAGCCTTGTAGAGGCGGCCCCCACCCTCCTCTCTGTTTTAAGCAGCCACGTGGCACCGGGCTGAGAAGAAGGAAGGCTGTTTGCTTCACATGCGGAAAGCTGGTGGAAACGTGACCTTGAAAGAAACAGCATAAATGCACATGTAGAGAGCTTCTTAGCAACTGCTTGTTGAGAAAATGAAAGGAATCAGGGAAAAGGGCCAGGAAACAAGGAAGAGGGGGAGCAAATCAAGAGAGGAAGTAAGCTTGACTCTTTAAGGGAGGAGCCGGCTCCCATCGTGTTCTCAAGGCTTTCTCAGGTTCCCGAAAGGGAAGGGGAGAGAAACGGGTGACGCCTGGAGCCCTCGGGCTGGGAAAATGAGCCATGTTGACATAAATCGAGTCAGGAAAGGAAGGACGTACCACAGACCACAGTGCAGCCACTTATCTTAGTGCGGTGCCGGCCTCACCCGCTGTGAGCACGGCTGCCATCCCCGGGCTCGGTAGCATCAGCCCCACTTTACAGAAACAGCCTGGGAGAGATTAACGAACTTGCCCAAAGTCTCCCAGTGAAGGGCAGAGGGTGGCTGCAGACTCTGAACTGTCAGCCTCCATGTTCCTTGCTCTGCAGTTTCCTGTCAAGCCCTCGGGCTGAGAAATGGCCGAGGTGGTCACTTCGGGCTGCCTAATGATTCACCTGGAAGGCCGCAGCCCTGCGGGATCTCAGGATTCAGGGGCCACCGAGATCAGGGAGGCTCCAGCTCCCCTCTCCCAGCTGACAAAACAGAGGCACAGGGGGAAGGCCCCATGACAAGGCAATGGCTAGCTGGACACAAGCCCCCTCTCACCTCCTGCTTCACCACATCACCTGGCTTCTCAGGGTGACTGCGGTTGGAGAACCCAGGATGCGGCAAGACAGACCTCAGGAATTCTCACTAATCCTTCCATGATGAGGCCCCGGGGGGTTCGGATGGGGCAAGGGGCACAAGTTAGTGGCCAGGCCCAGGGACCCATGCTTCTCCACGCTGAGGACTTATTTGAATATGCAGAAGCTGAGGAGCCAGAGGGCAGGAGAAATAGTGGTTTAGGTGGGAGGGCCTTGGAGTCACCCTGCCTGGGTGCAAATCCTAACTTCCTAAGTAAGACCCCGTGCAACGAATTCGCTTCTCCATGCCTCAGTTTCCTTACGCATTAAATGCGGATATGTAGTAGAGCTCTCCAGAGAAGTAGAACCAATAGAATATATATATATCTATATAGCTATCTGGACATATCATATATAGAGAGAGAGATTTATTATGAGGAATTGACTCACATGATTATGGAGGCTTAGAAGTCCCAAGACCTGCAGTCAGCAAGCTGAAGACCCAGGAGGGCTGATGGTATAAGTTCCACTCTGAGGGCAGGAGAAGACCACTGGCCCGGCTCACCAGTCAGGCAGATGAAGTTCCCTCTTACTCAGCCTCCTCCTTCTAGTCAGGCCTTCAACTGATTGGGTGAGGTCCACCCACATGGGGGAGAGCAATCTGCTTTACTCAGTCTCCAGATTCAAATGTTAACCTCAGCCAGAAACACCCTTGCAGACACACCCAGAATAATGTTTGAGCAAACGTCAGGCCCCCTGTGGCCCAGGGACACCTGCAATGAACCATCGCAGGATGCTAACAGTATTGCCAAAGGACTGTCTTGGGGGATAAATGAGGTCTCTAAAGCATTTGGAATAATTGTTGGCATATCCTATGTACTTAATAAGCATGGGGGGAGAGGACGTTGACAGGACGGATGGTGACACTGATGAGGATGGTAGGGGATAGCTGGTCAGGACCCTCACATTTCCAATGCGTGACTTAGGGAGTGGCTGGCAATGGTCACTGTTCTATGTGTGATACGAAGAGTTTATTACAGAAGCTAGAGACTCTGTTTTGGGGGAAGACACATAGATGGAAACAGCCAGTCCTCACAGCAGCCAAAAATCCCATCCTGATCCATCTCTGACTCCTCCAGGAAGATTAAGCTGCGGCCTCCTTGCCCCTCAAGACATAACACCAGGGGCTTCCCTGGTGGCGCAGTGGTTAAGAATCTGCCTGCCAATGCAGGGCACACGGGTTCGAGCCCTGGTCTGGGAAGATCCCGCATGACGCAGAGCAACTAAGCCCGTGCGCCACAACTACTGAGCCTGCGCTCTAGAACCCACAAGCCACAACTACTGAAGCCCGCACGCCTAGAGCCCGTGCTCCGCAACAAGAGAAGCCACAGCAGTGAGAAGCCCGTGCACCGCAACAAAGAGTAGCCCCCGCTCGCCGCAACTAGAGAAAGCCCGCGCGCAGCAACGAAGACCCAATGCAGCCAAAAATAAATAAATAAACAAATAAATAATTTATGTAAAAATAAAAAGAGACATAACACCACTTCCCTCACCATCTTGGTTCAGTAGATACAAGATGTACCCGCACCCCAGGATGGACAGAGCCGCATATTAGAGCAATTACCCAGAGCAACCCATCAAAACGTCTACAACAAACGCTTGAATGATGCTGCAGATGTGCATCTTGGGCACATCCCGAATGTATCCACACATTCCCATTGTGTCCGCCCACAGCCTCCGCCCCGGAATCAGGCCCACCGGCCGCTGCAGCCGGCACAGAGGCGAGCTTAGACACCAGAGGCCAAGCGGCTCAGTCCTTCCCACCTCCCTCAGAGCAAGCACCTCCTCATCTGTTTCCCTGAAGCTCTTAACTCAGAACAGCTGAGTGGACAACGCCCTAAAATCCTGCCTTCCTTCTCATTCCTTCCTTGAAGAGATACCCGTAGGTAAATATTTTCTCCGGAGAGAAGAATTTCTCCAGTAGAAACCGTCAGCCAGCAGAGTGGCTGTGAGAGGCCTCCACATGTTTTCAGCTCTCACACAACCCCCATCTGGTGCCGTGGACGTGATGTGTAAAGTGTGCACGTGCACGCACACACGCACACGCGCGCGCACACATGCACACAGAGGATGGGCCCCTATTCCCCGTCACTCACCCTAGTCAGTCCCGCAGAGCTCACTATAAATCACCTTCCCCCTCAGCCGCCCAGAAAGCCAGCCGCTGAGGTGTCCCCTTTGCACGTTAATCAGGATCTTCCCTCCTGGGACAGGGGCCTTCTCGCTGCTGGGGCGCAGCCCCCTGTGAGGAGGGGACTCGGGGGACCCCCCTGTGAAATGAAGCCTTGCCACCACGGGGCACTCTGAGAGTCTCCCATGAAGGCCACTTTTCTTCTAAACCTGCGATTAAGTGGAATTACAGAATCCCTGCACTGTTACATATTTGTCCCAATTCTGCTCCGCAGCAGCCTTTGTCCTACCCCAGAGTCACATCTCTGAGGTTTAGACTGCAGCTGAAGAGCTATTTAGAGGCTTCTACTCTGTACCCAGCGGCTTCTCTGCTGGACCCTCGGCTTTGTTTTCCTTGGCGGGGCGTGTCACGGACAGCCGACGGGCAAACCTCGCCAGGAAAGCAGGCCGAGAATCAGCGGAAGGAGGCCGCCTTTCTGCGCCTCGAACACACACCTCTCACCCCGTGACACAGGCAGCTCAGATGGGAAGAAGCCGCCAAGAGCCCTTCCTACCTTCATCTCACCGGCCCGGACCGAAAAAGTACCATAACCTCCAGGAAAGCATGTTTACCTGGAGGGGCCTCTGAGTCACGTGGGAACAAGGCTGGGGTCTGTGGGTGGACGGGAAGGTCTTCGCAGGGTTTCTGGAAGCAGTGTAAATCCAAGCCATGTGAGAAAAATAAGTACCTAGCACAGTGCCTGCCCTATGGTCGCGCTAACGTGTAGAAAGGTGGGCTAGAGGGAAACAGGACACACCAGAAGCGCCTCGGAGAAGGCTTCTGTTCAGGAAAAGTCTCTGTTGACTAGCAGCCTAACAGTTTTTTGTTTTTTTGCGGTACGCGGGCCTCTCACTGTTGTGGCCTCTCCCGTTGCGGAGCACAGGCTCTGGCGCAGGCTCAGCGGCCATGGCTCACGGGCCCAGCCGCTCCGCGGCATGTGGGATCTTCCCGGACCGGGGCGCGAACCCGTGTCCCCTGCATCGGCAGGCGGACTCTCAACCACTGCGCCACCAGGGAAGCCCCAGCCTCACGGTTTTTATCACAGCGTCCCTCGCCCAGAGCAGCAGAGCTCTGCTGTAGCAGAATAATGCCCCACAGTGGAAAAACTTGCCTCTTTCCCGCCCTCCGTTTTGTAGGAAAACAGAAAACAACCTGGGGAGAAGCGTCTGGCCTAATAACGATGGAGTTAATGCTGAGCTGAGGGTCACAGCTTTCTGCTTTGCCCCAGGCCAGCAGCCCTCCTGTGGTCATTAATCCTCGGCAAGTGCTTAAGTGGAGGCCAGGAATCAGTTCCTCTGGCCTCACTAGACCCACCACGAAACTAGGACGGTGGGCCCCGTGTTTTACCCCTGGAGTCGGTGTTTGCCCGGACGCTGGGCCGAGTGACTGCCAAAGGCCTGTGTCTGCTCGAAGTTTTGTGACCTCTGTGGGCCTGCGTCTGCCACAGGCCTGCATCCACCAGGGGCCTGTGTCTGCCTGAGCCTTTGCTATAGGTTCTGTGACTGCCGTGGGCCTCTGTCCACTGAGGGCTCTGGACCTGCCATAGTGAAGCCCAGAAACCTGTGGGGAGAGAGGCAGGAGGAATTACTAGCAGCGGTATTACTAGGTGTTGCTTTCCTAAAGGCAAAAGAATTTTCAAAGGAATTAAAAAAAAAAAAGAACTTTGGGAAGGCTATCACAATTGTCCCATTGTGAAATGCTTCAGCAAGAAGAGAGGAGGACACCTTTTATCTCTTGAAAAATCAGTTCTTTGAGGACCTTCTAAAAGAACTGGGTTGACTGGGTCTCATGGGCTGAATTGTGCCCTCCAAAAATTCCTGTGTTGAAGCCCTAACCCCTATGACCTCAGAATGTGACTGTATTTGGAGACAGGGTCTTAAAGAGGTGATTAAGTTCAAATGAAGCCATTAGAATGGGCCCTAATCCACCATGACTGGTGTCCTTATAAGAAGAGGAAATTTGGACACACAGGCACAGAGGGAAGACCATGTGAGGACACAGGGAGAAGGCAGCCATCTGTAAGCCAGAGAGAGAGGCCTCAGAAGACACTAACCTTGCCCCGACACCTTGATCTTGGACTTTTAGATTTTAGAACAGTGAGACAATAAATTTCTATTGTTTAAGCCACCCAGTCTGTGGCCCTTGTTATGGAAGCCTGAGCAAACGAATACACTAGGCTACAGTAGATGAATGTTTAGGTCTGGTTTGTTTGTTGCTTTGTTTCCCCGACACCTGTCATATAACTCCCAATGAGAAAAAGTTCACCATGGTCTCATAACGAACGACTCTAAAACCTAGTGGGTTAAAAACCCAGCAATCACTTATTTTACTCACAATTCTGTAATTTGGGCAGGGCTCGGTGGGGACACCTTGTCTCTCCTCCATGCAGCGCCAGCTGGGCTGACCTGATTAGGGTGTCGAGGACTGTATTAGTTATCTCTTGCTGCCTAACAATTTACCCCAACACTTAGTAGCTTAAGAAGACATGTACAGGGGCTTCCCAGGTGGCGCAGTGGTTAAGAATCTGCCTGCCAATGCAGGAGACACGGGTTTGAGCCCTGGTCCGGGAAGATCCCACATGCCACGGAGCAACTAAGCCCGTGCGCCACAACTACTGAGCCTGCGCTCTAGAGCCTGTGAGCCACAACTACTGAAGCCCGTGCCCCTAGAGCACATGCTCCTCAACAGGAGAAGCCATTGCAATGAGAAGCCCACGCACCTCAATGAAGAGTAGCCCCTGCTGGACGCAACTAGAGAAAGCCGCGTGCAGCAATGAAGACCCAACACCGCCAAAAAGAAATAAATTAAAAATAAATAAATTTTTTGAAAAAAGAAGAAGAAGACGACATGTATAACCTCACAGAGTTTCTGTGGGTCAAAAATCTGGGTGGTTTAGCCGGGTGCCTCCTTTAGCTGGGTGCCTCTGGCTTCAGGTGCCTCATGAGATTGCAGTCAAGCTGCTAGCTGCATTGGGGTTCTCTTCCGAAGGCCTGGCTGGTGAGGAATCTGCTTCCAAGCTCACTCACATGGCTGACATCAGGTCTTAGTCTCTCACCACATGGGTCTTTCTACAGGACTGCCTCAAAACATGGCAGCTGGCTTCCCCCAGGGCAAGAAATGCAAGAAAGAGAGAGTGTGAGAGAGTATCCAAGACAGAAGCCACAGTCTTTTTATAATCTAATCTTGGGAGTGTCATCCTATCGCTTCTGCTGGATGGAAGCTAGGTACTCGGTCGCGTCTACATTAAGGGGGAGGAGTTGACACAAGGGTAAGAATACCACTGCTGGGTTCCATCTTAGATGCTCCCTACCACAAGGATTGACTTTCAAGATGGCTCTCTCACATGACTGACAAGTTGGTACTGGGTGTTGGCTGGAAGCTGAGCTGGGGCTGTGGGCTGGGAATCATGGTTCTTCTCCATGGGCTGCTCGAACTTCCTCACAGCATGATAGCTGGGTTCCCAGAGCAAGTGTCCCAAGAGAGTAAGGCAAGAGTACATTACATTTTTATGACTTAGCCTCTGAAGTCTCAGAGCATCACTTCTTCCACACTCTGTTTGTTGAAGCAGTAACAAAGGCCCACTCAGGTTCAAGGATAAGGCTCATGAACTCCACTTACTGATGCAAGAGTGGCAAGGATCTAGAAATGCACGTGGGACAGGAGCTACTGTTGTGACTATCTTTGGAAAATACCTCCTGCTACAATGGAGCTTGGTATTAAGTAGAGAAGAGGCCGAGTCTGTAGCTGATGAAACTAAACTCAAGCTGGATATCTAGGAAGAAAAGTAAGTTCTCATAATTCAGGACCTGAGGTTCCTGGGACTCCTATCCTTGACTCTGTTCCTCTGGTGTAGGTTATGCTCTATCGCCGAATATACTCTTCAGAGTACATCAGTGTTGCTATGGTTTGGATCATACAAAGGTAGGCTCCCTACTCTATCAGTTAAGATGTTTTGTTGCAAACAAAATCCCCAGTTTGGGGAGTGGGGGGGATTTGAAGGTAAGTAAGTCTCTTAAACTGGAGGAGTGAGTTCCTAATGGCAGAACGTCAGGCACCAGGCCTGGGGAGCAATTTGTGGACAAGTGCTTCAGAGTCACACCATGAAGCCACAAGCCCCACCCTGCTCATTTTGAATCTGTGGATTCCCGGTGTTCTCAGTTTTCCAGGTCTATTCTACCAGGGTCTTGCTGCTTGGAAATCAGAGAAGTTATGGAGCCCCTAGAAAGAGCTCTCTCTTCCCCATAGAAGAGCTGGGATCTCAGTAGGGGGTCTCCAGACGCTGAAAGTTTGGCCATCAACAGAACAGAGGCTGCCACAGCCCTAGGGAACTGTGTATCAGTGGAAACACTAGTGGAGCTTCTCATTCACTCATTCATTCATTCAGCAAATATTCCTTGAATGCTGCCTGGCACTATACAAATTTCATAGGTTTGGCAGATACTGTCTTT
Source organism: Delphinus delphis (assembly GCF_949987515.2). Lineage (NCBI taxonomy): Eukaryota > Metazoa > Chordata > Mammalia > Artiodactyla > Delphinidae > Delphinus > Delphinus delphis. The sequence continues at coordinate 92,273,427 of NC_082704.1, forward strand.
TCCCCTTCCTAACAGCCCTGAGATTTTCCTCTAAGAACCATCTCCCTTTGTTTAGTAACCACCACCACCTCCCTCCCCCCCGCCGCACTGTGTAGCAACCATGCAGTTTGGGTGAGTTTGAAACCATCCCTACCTCCGTGGCCTAAGCCAATCAGAGCAAGTCCATCTCTCTTGTCACAGGGGCAGTGATGATCACATCAAAGAGACACTCAGGACTTTTGAGGGAAGGAAATGTGTTTTCTTCCCTTTCCCTGGATGTGACTGAGGAAGCATGCAGACCCAGTTTCTGTTAGCAACCATCTTGCAACCATGAGGGAGGTCAATCTGAGCACAGGTCTAATTCCTAGAGAAGGATAAAACTGAGAGAAGTACAGAGAAATGGAGCCAGAGCCTGGCCTGAAGCCCACTAGACTTCTTAATTATGTGAGCCAATAAATCTCTCTTATGGTTCAAGCCAGGTTGACTTGGGCTTTTCTATCATTTTAAAGTCCTTTCACAGATGTGAATTCAGGAAACTTGCAGGATACAAGATCAACACACAAACATCAGTTGTATTCCTGTATACAAGCAATGAACAATCCACAAATGAAATTAAGAAAACAATTCCATTTACAATAGCATCAAAAAGAATAAAATTCTTAGAAATATGTTTAATCAAGGCAGTACAAGACTTGTATACTGATAGCTATAAATCATTGCTGAAAGAAATTAAAGAAGACCTAAATAAATGAAAAGTCATCCAATGTTCATGGATCGGAAGACTGAACTGTGTTAAAATAGCAACACTCTCCAAAGCAATGTACAGACTTAATACAATCTATATCAAAATTCCAATGGTCTTTTCTTCAAAAATAAAAAAGCAGATCCTAAAATTCGTATGGAATTGCAAGGGACTCCAAATAGCCCAAATAATCCTGAATAAGAAGAATAAAGTTGGGGGACTCACACTTCCCAATTTCAAAACTTACTACAAAACTACAGCAATCAAAACAGGATGGTACTGGCATAAGGATAGACATACAGATCAACAGAATTGGGAGTCCAGAAATACACCCACGCATCTATGGTCAGTTGGTTTTTGACAAAGGTGCCAAGACCACTAAATGGGGGAATAGTAGTCTCTTCAGCAAGTGGTGCTGGGATAACTGGATATCCACATGCAAAAGAATGAAGTTGGGTCCCTACTTCAGACCATACATGAAAATTAACTAAAAATGGATCAAAGACATAAATCCAGTGTGATCTACACCAACATTTCAAGGCGTGGTCTGCTTGTCTTTACTCGCTCCTCATCCTTACCATTCGCCCTTTAAATTTCCCTGGAGGGAGGGAGTTCAGAAAGCCAGATTTTGGTGTATCAACTCCCCTAACACCTTAATACACGAGAACATTTTATTTATTTTTATTGTTTAAAAATTGAGAAAAGAAAAAAAACAACCAACCTCGGTCTTTGAAAACTGGGTTTTAAGAATCTCATTATGATGTCCCCTGCCCTCATCCCACATCAGATTATGACCACAGGCTTTCTGGACCGAGACTCTGGGCAACTGGCCGTCTTCTCAGCAGGATGCTGCTAATCTTCACTGCTAATCCACATGCCTGCTAAACCTCACCAACTCCAAAGAAAAGATTTCTGGGGAGAGGCACTTAAAGGGAGACTTGGGCTTCCAGGAACTCCTTCCCATGGCTCAATGCTCAGCAGGGGCTTTATCAGAATAAGCTGGGTGAGATCATCAACATTTAAAATTAATCTGCCCAGGTCAAAATAAGTGAACAACAGCGCTGAGAGTGTGGCCTGGCCTCTGTTCATGTTTGCTATTTGTTCGCTTGAAATCCGCGGTGCTCGCTTGTCTCATGAATCAGGGGCCTCAATGTTTGATCCGGGCAGTGGGAAAAAGGGGCAAAGGCAATTGGATATCCACCTGCAAAAGAATAAAGTTGGACCCCTATCTCACACCATACACAAAAATTAACTCAAAAGGATAAAAGCTACAAGAGGCCGGGGCTTCCCTGGTGGCGCAGTGGTTGAGAGTCCGCCTGCCGATGCAGGGGATGCGGGTTCGTGCCCCGGTCCGGGAAGATCCCACATGCCGCGGAGCGGCTGGGCCCGTGAGCCATGGCCGCTGAGCCTGCGCGTCCGGAGCCTGTGCTCCGCAACGGGAGAGGCCACAACAGTGAGAGGCCCGCGTACCGCAAAAAAAAAAAAAAAAAAAAAAGCTACAAGAGGCCAAAGGAACCTTCACAGGAGAATGGCTACTAAAACCCCTGACACGCACGGTACACCAAAAGTCCCAGGCCCACACAGCTGCCCGAGGCCTGGGAGAGGGAGCTGGGAAAAATCCTGGTCCTCCTCACCAAAGAGGTCTCTCCAGCTTGGTCTCCCACCCAGCCTCGTGGCCCCTTCTACAAACTCTCCATACTTTTTCACATCGCCTGGCCTTCACCCTTGCTCGTCTGTCTGCTTAGAATGCCAACCCCAAATTCCAGGCCAAGTTCAAATTTCTACTTCTTCTTCCATGGATCTGAGTAGGATTTCCTCATCAGAAACCCTGGCTCCTTTCTTAGGGCTCACACAGCATTTCCCTTGTAGCTCTGGCATTTGCTATATAGCTACCATTGTTCTCTAGTTTCTTGGCTAGCCCTAAATTCAAACATGTTGTCACACTGTCTCCTTAAACCATGTAAATGTCCTAGAAATTCCAGCATTTCAACATCAAAAGTGCATTTCTCATAATTGCAAGTGACCCCATAATCCTGTATTTAGGCCAAAAGTCCCTGTGATTAAGCCACTTATTTCATTCTGCTTTGATCATAATTATGTCTCCTCACTAGACTGTGAGCTCGCTAGGGATAGATACTGTATCAATTAGGATTAGGTTTGGCTAAAAGCAAAGGAGACGCAAACTTGCAGTGGCTTAAATGTAATAGAGGTTTCTTTCTCATTTGCAAAAGTCCAGAGGTAGGCAGTTCAGCATGGGAATGGCTGCCCTTCTAAGAAGACCTCAGGAACCCAGGCACCTTCCAGCTTACCATTACACCATTCCTAAGGTGAAGCCCTTGTCCTCATGGTCCATTATGGTAGCCAGAGCTCCAGTCATTATACCTACATTCCAGGCAGCAAGAGATGAAGAATAAAAGGAGAAATGGTTAAATATCAACTGTCTCTTCAGGAAGTTTCCTGGAAGCTGCCGCATGATACTTCTACTCATAGTCCAGTGGCCTGCTTTTAATCACATGGCCACACCTACCTGCAAAGGAGGCTGGGAAATGTAGTTTTTCTTCTAGGTGGCCATGTGCCTAGCTTAAAATCAGGGTTTGATCACCATTAGAAGGAGAGGCAGTATACCGGAGAATAGTCTGCCATACATGGTCTTGTGCATCTCAAGATTTCAGTTTAGAAAATGTCCCCTGCATAGTACTTCATACAGAGCATCAAGGAATGAGAAATAGGATAGCATAGGATGCGGAGCTCAATAAAATATCCAAAGTATCTTTCAACTACATCATGATCTCATCTGATTTCTACAAGAAAAGGCTTCCCTAACCAAACCGATGTTTCAACTGTGATCACAGTGGAATGAAGGTTTTTAAAAGTCATAAACACGTTGTATGCAAGTGGCTCACTAATTACAAATGAGAATTTGCCGGTCAGCCAGATAGGCTCTTCAGCTGATGACTACGTCTGATCGTAAAATTCAAAACAAACAAACAAAAGCTCTTATTAGCCTACCTTTTATTAAACTGGCCACCCCCTAAATTCATCGGTAGGAGCGAGACTGCAGTGTTGAATGCTGAAGTTTCCGTGGCTCGTACATTTCCACAATTTTGGGAGCACCCAAAGTTTTTTTGACTCCATTTCTCACTGGAATGAGGAACTTGGTACCTGGGGCCATTTTAAAACAGGGTCCCCAAATTCTTTGATACCTCTCCAATCAAGATTTGGGGTCTGAGTGGGCTTGTGACTGCTTCAACCAATAGAGTACGGCATGTGTGACACTGTGTGACTTCTGAGCTAGGTCAGAAAGGGCCGTGCACCTGGATCTCTTGGGACAGTAGCTGTGGGGAACCAATTGGCACGTAAGATGTCCGATCACCCTGAGAATGCCGTGCTGGGAAGATGCTCCAGGTGACGGCCTGTCCTCACTAGAGCACCAGACACGGGAATGAAGCCATCTAGAACTCTCCAGACCCAGCCCACCCACCACAGGGTGGTAGATGCCACGAGAAGCAGAGGAATTGCCCAGCTAGCCCTGGCCAGAATTTCTGAATCACAGATCCATGAACATAATTAAATGGGTGCTGCATTATGGCACTAAGTTGGGAGTGATTAATGCAGCAACTGTGACTGGAACAGTACCGCATATAAAAGGATCTGTGATGAAATCGGAAACTCACCGGGCAAGCCTCGACCTAACAGAAGCCACCAGCCAACTTCACGCAAAGGCTCAAGATTTTCTCTCCGGGCCCTTCCCAGCCCCAAGCAGCTGGGTAAGGAACAGGCAGCCTAGTCAAGTGGGTACGTGGCACCCAGACACAGAAGGATTGGAGTTTAAATCCTTGCTCTGCCCCGTGCTAGCTGCTGTGACCTGGGGCAAGCTGCTTAATCTCTCTGCACCTCAGTCCCCCGAATGGGGACGATACTCCATCTTTCCTAGCATTGGTGCCGGAATTTGATGAGCTAACCCTATAAAGCACGAGCACACAGTAGGTGCCCTGTAGGGTACTTCTATGTAGCCTGTCCTGGGTTTTCAGTGCATTTCAAATATTCATGAGTCTCTGCTTTGGTCCAGGAAATGCACTCTTTGTCTTGCACCAGGATGGTCCCTATCCAAGTGTCAGAATTTGACTGAAAGGTCCCAGCAGCTACTGAATGAGATTGGATCATAGGACGCAGGGCAGTCTCTCCACACAGCCTCACGACACCCTAATCTCCGCGCTGGCAGGCTGCCCTTGCTGAACCATGGTGAACGTCAGTGGTGGTAAGCCCTGGGCCGTGTGTGGTTCAGCCCTGATCTAGTAAACACAAGTCTTGCCAAACCTGAAACTCAAGTCATGGGTGAGTGGTGAGCTCTGGGTCGCATTCTGGTTTTCCTCATCCAACAACTAGCATCATCTTGTAGGTTGTTAAAGGAGTCTTTTTTTTTTTTTTTTTTGCAGCAACTTCGGAATTGGCTGAACCAGCGGAATAATTTACTGTAATGTAGTTTCCTCCCTCTAATCCCCCCACCCCCTTCCCCGCCCCCACCCCTAGAAAAATCCCAACACGGCCGAGGCTACAAAGACCCTGTTGCTTAGCAACAGGAGTGAAGCTAATCAACACAGCTCTGAATATTAATATTTTTCCAAAACACGACTTATCCTGAAATTGTGCAGCAAATACAAGGCCTTCCTTTCAGTATAAACAGTCATTTAAAAAAAACATCTATAATTAATTTCGTGATGTGTGCTCATTTCCTGCACTGGCGGATTAGCCTTGTTAAATAACAGTAACACCGATAACATTAACACCGTGCAGCCTTTGTCTAGGACATTCATTCGGCATTTTGTAATTCTGTCGGCCTCGGAATTCACGATGAGGTCAACAGGACTGGTTTTTCAGCTCATTCTTAAGCTGGAGAAATGGACGTGAAGAGGTTAAAGGATTTGTGACACAGCCCAAACGAACATACAGGCTTTCTGAAGCCAAACCCAGGGACCTTCCCCCTAGACGATATGGCTTTCCTCTTATTCTATGAACTCCCTGTAACTTATGATGAAACCTTTGGTGATTCAAACACTCTAAACGTCAGTCTCTTCATCTACGACATAGGGACAGTGAAGGGGTTGGATTGGATCAGCCCTCATGTCCTTCCAGCTCCATTATTTCTAGCCCGGTCCGGGAGGTGTCCAGAATAAATCAGCAGGCCCTCAGTGGTTTAGAGAGCCTGTATTCTTAGAAGTGAGCGTGGAGCGAAAAACAAGGAAGGGAGGGAACAGAAAGACATGGCTGGTGAGTCTCACTTAAAAAGCAAAAAAGGTCTAAAGAAATCAGAGCTAGACGTGAGGGGAGGACAAGCAGAAAAGACCATGTGAGGGGCGTGGGAAGCAAAGGGCTCGTCTGCCAGCTGACAGCAAGGGGGCTGGAGCGTGGCAGAGATGGTGATCATATCACAGAGGTGGCATCTCAGGGCCACACCCTGGAGCAGGCTGGGCTTTTTCATTGCCCTCTGGGCCAGGGAATCCCTGTTCTCTCAGGGACTAAATGCGGATGTCTCGGGAGCAGCTGTCCCTCTGAACTGGTTTGGGTCCTGTGGACCCGCAACGACTTTGCCCCAGAGATTTCACCAGAACTCTGAGTCAGTTTCGAGTGAAGAATTCCCAACTCAAACCACTTCCTGTTTTAGTTGCAGTTCAAGGGGGTGACACTGAATCAAACACTGTCTTTAGGCATCTTTTTTTTTTCTCCCTCAGCTCCATTTTCTTCTGCGTGAACTTGGTTGTCACACAGGCGGATCCCTGGGGGAGGCCTCCCACGGCCGGAGGACTTCCTTCAACCTGACAGCTTGGGAGGTTTCAGTCAAGGCGCCAACAGAAGTCCCAGCGTGTGTTTGCAAAGAAGGGTCCGACCTTGGGTCACATGCCTAGCCCTAAGCCAACCACTGTGGCCCAGAGCATGGAGTCTCCTGATTGGCCACACACGGTCATAAGCCCTCCCACAGAAGGCCGCCAGATCAATGAAGGCTGCTCAGTTATATTCGAATTTCAGATAAACAAGGAATAATTTTTTAGTATAAGTATTTCCAAATATTATGTGGGATATACTTAGAGTGACAAAATTATTTGTTATTTATCTGAAATTTAAATGCAACTAGCTGTCTTGTAACTTTATTCACTAGATCTGGCAGCCCTCCTGGAGCATGGCCTGGGGAGGGATGTGGGGCGAGGGGCAGGTCAACCCAGCCTGAACTTCCAGCACATCCCCGATGTGAAGAGAACTGCCGTTGCGTAAGGCTTGTAGGTGCCAGAGAGGGCAGCAGACGCCAGGCCACCCTGGCAGAGTGGAGTGGGCGGAGTCAGGGAGGCCCTGGGACCCTTGCCAACTCCACAGACCCTGGCTGGAACCTGTCTGGAGCCTGAATAAACATACCAGGGGGCACCTGTCTTTCATTAGGTAGAGAGAGGGGGCACCTGTCTTTCATTAAGCTGGGTGGCTTAAACAACAGAAATGTATTCCTCACAGTTCTGGAGGCTGGAAGTCCAAGACCAAGGTGTCAGCAGGGTCGGTGTCTGGTGAAGGTCTGCAGACGGCTGCCTTCTTGCTGTGTCCACACATGGCCTTTTTTCAGTGCGTGCACAGAGGGAGAGAGGGGGAGGGAGGGAGAAAGAGGGAGGGAAAGAAGGAAAGAGAGAGAGGGATTTTGTCCTCTTCTTATAAGGCCACCAATCCTATCAGATTAGGATCCATTTTTATGACCTCAGTTATCCTTAATTACCTCCTTATAGGCCTTATCTCCAAATACAGTCACATTGGGGGTTAAGGCTTCAACGTATGAATTTTGGAGAGACGCAATTCAGTCCATAGCCGTGACCAAGTTCCAACACTGAAGACTGGGCGTGTCTTTCAATGAGAGAGACACAACAGTATTCCAGGCTGTCCAACAAGCTTGAACAGTGCCTGTCCCATCTATGAGCCCCCCTGTGGCCAGGCAGACTCCCTCACCAGCTCTGAACAAGCCTTGGGCGTTTCCTAACTTGGCACTGCTGCTTTTGCCTGCGATGCCTTCCATTGTTCTCTTTTTGTGAAATTCCTACCTATCCTTCAAGGCCCAGCTCCAATCACTCTTCCTCCAAGAAGTCTTCCTTGGTTTCTTCCAAGCCCAATCAATGAGTGTACACCACTCGTTCAACATTTATATGCGGCTTTACATTAGAGGTTCCCTTTTCACATCTACAGATCTTGCCCCCAATTAGACCGTGAGCTCCTCTGAGGCAGGGGCCATGTTTATATTTACAATAAATCCCCGCAATGCCTTGCACAATGTAGACACTCCATCAATATTTGTTGATTGATTTATCGATCAACTGATGGGAAGTTAGCCATGCGTGCAAATAAACCATTTCCAGCGAGTTTGCAGCCCTTGAAGCAAAAAGAAAAAAAACACATTTCTTTTTGATGGTGCAGAATAGTGGTTCTCAATGAATAGGTCCCTGTCAGCCGTGCATTGCCATGCACAAAATTTGTCATTAAGGATAAAAATACATACATCTCAAATTATTGGCTTAAACAAATTAGAATACATTCCAGGTTATCCCTAAAATAACACCACTCTCACTCACTTGTGTGCTCTCACTCCAGTGTGCTTTCTTGAGAGGGAAAGAACGCTGTCAAATTATAGTTACCAAGCCAGGTTGAGGGCATAACCCTAGGTTCACTTTCTGGAGGAGGTTGTACATGTTGACATCATGTGTCTCTGTGTCTCCTGCTAGGTACAAGGATGATGTTCTTGAATTGCTGTTCGAATGAATGGACCACATCACAGGTTTCGGGTTCTCTGTAGCTCCCTCTCACTGCTTTCTTGCCAGTAATGGTGGCTACATCTCCTTTGGCTTTTAGGGCCAGAGGATCGTCCCCATTAGTGGGAGGATAAGAAGAAAGCGAGGAAGAAAAGAAATCCATCAGTAAGTCCTAGGGGAAACGCTAATACGATTTCAATTCACAAATTGAATGAACGGCACAGTTGGTTGGGGGCAGGGGCTCTCAGGATGCTTGCTGTAGGGACACTGTCCCCATCCTGCCTGTATCCCTGAGGGCCTTCCACTGTAGTGCGCGCTAACCGAACCCACAAATGCCAGAAGCTTCATCTCTTTTGCCTGAGGACTTTCTCTTGGGGCTGGAGTCTGCTCTGTCCTGCAGGGTTGGCTGAAAGCGACAGTGACAGAGAATTTACACTCTCACTCCTAGGACAGTCGGGTGTGATGACGGCGAGGCACGTTCTGCGTTGTCTCTAGATGTCCCCAATCGGATTAAGGTCGTGTGGCCCACAGAGGTAACTTGTTTGATGACATGCCCTCCATTTTCTGCCTTCCCTCCCCTGTCTCATTTCCTTCACCTTCCAAATAAACTGTTGCGTACTCAAATCCTTGACTTGGAATCTGTTTCTGGGGGAACCCAAACCAAGACACCTGCCATGATGCTTTTCTTTGAAGGAGGACTGTGGCCGATGGCGTGTCCTTGAGAACAGGATCCGAGCCCTGGACAATCATCAGAGCTGCCGGGGGTGGGAGCGGGGTTTGGGCTGGGGAATTTCTTAAACACAGACCCCACTCCCACCCCTGGAAACCCTGCCGTGCTTACTGAAGGTGGACCCAGGAACCTGTATTTTATTATAAATTCCCTAGACCACTGGACATTCATTCCAGAATCTAACAACTGCAGCAATGTCAATGCAACCGAGAGAAAACCCCATATTTTGCTGTTCCGAAGGAAGAAAGGGCCAGACATTTGGCATGACAAGATGTGGGTCTGGGCTTTAACTCCACCAGTCGCCTCTTTTTCTTCACCTGGAAACTGGGGGCCCAAATCATGCCGTTCACATGGGTGGAGGTGCTTTGCAAACCAAAGAGTGCTGTCCAGGGACTGGGTTTCCTCGCAGGGAGCTGGGAGCACAGTTGCTCTTGGGTTCAAACCAACAACTGTGAAATGCTGGTGTGGAACACAGCCTTCGCTCCGTGTCAGAAAGGGGACAAGCCACTGCCTCCCCACTAGCCTCTGGTGTTGTGCATTTTGGCCTTTACCTCATTTCACCCCACCACTCCTCATCACCCGACCTCACCCCTGCTCTTCTAATTACTGAGCACGTTGCAAACGATCAGTACTCTGGGCCTGTTAGCATGATAAATGAGCAATTAAAACTACATAAGCAATTATACCAGGTCCAAATGTTCCCCGCTCAGCCCTGGCTGTGGTGCTGCGGTTAGTCGGCTCTTCAGCCAGAGGGGCTGGCTCTTAACCTCCACTTTCAGGAAACCACGGGGCCCCTGGAATCGCACATGCCCTGGGTGAAGTGGCAGAGAAAGCCTGTCTGCAACAGCTCAGTCCCATGGGGCAGGCTGCGCTGACGCTTTAGGGAGAAAACCAGTTTGCATTAATTCCAGCCCATTGGCTGAATTGTCTAGCAGAAATAATCTACAAGAAAGCGATGGGGGGACAGTAGATCACAACAAAGTTTTATAAGCGAGTCTCTTCACAAGAGGTACAATAAGGCATAATAAACATTTTACGTCCAAGAGACACTGCCTTTCAGGGGGGCAGATCTGTATATAAGGTAATGGACTGACAAGCCCTATTTCCAAGGTCTCCGATCTCAGATTCCTGGGACAGATGGGAATAGGCATAGCCATTTATCAGGAGGGTTACAGGGGGTCCACTGCCCATTATTAGATAAGAGACACCAATCAGGGGAAACAAAGAGGTCGGGCAGAGGAGGAGATGCTGGGACAGAAGAAAAGGAGGCTTTTAGATCGGAAAGTTTTCAAACACGTTCACCTCGAAGCTGAATCATCCCTTGACAGGGCTATGTTGAAGGAAAAGGTTTCAAAATCAAATGCAAACCTAGGTCAACCACCCTTCCCCACAGACTGGCTCCACGCAGCCTTGCCCCTAACCCTCCACAGAGACCTGGCCCCCTCAGCAAGCTTGACTTTGACCTTGAAGACAAACACCCAATCCAGAAACTGAGGTACCACCCACACTTGCAGAATCTCTGCACTGCCATAGGCAGAGGGGCCCTGCTGGGTCCAGGCCAATCCTGGCTTTCCTTCTAGCCTGGGGTCCTCAGGACAAATGGAGTTGCACCCAGCAGAGTGAAGACAGTGACATTTGTCACCATCAGGACAGAGTTGCTCATCAGTTCTATTCAAAGGGGAATAGAGGTAAAGGATGGAGCAATCAGATCATGGTTTGGATGGGATGGTACAGTGGTTAAAAGTATAGGCTCTGGAGCCAGACTGCCTGGGTTCAAACGTCAGCTCTACCACTTACTACTACGTGACCTGGGGCAAATTATTTAGTCCCACTGTACACCGGTTTCCTCACCTGTAAATGGGGATAATGCTGGAAATTAGCACTCCTATTTCCCATACGCTCCAGTTATTTCTAGACTTTCCCATGGTGCTGCCTTATTTGTGCCCTGGAACCAGTCTCTCTGGTCCCTCTGCTCTGCCCTTTCTAGTCACCATGCAGCTCTCCCTACTTGCTGATGACCTTGAGAAATTACCACTCAGCTGGACATGGCCATATTCTGAGAATGACTGCTGCTGTCTGTCTCCCTTACCTCCCAACTAAGACCATCGACCCAAGTCAATAAACACTCCATGAATGAATGAAAGGTCATGACCCTCCTTAATCCCTCATAGCACAACTGAGACCAGGCTATACATTTTAAGAAGGCTTGACTAGTTCATGGTAGAGCCTCTCAGCAAACTAGAAATAGAAGAAAACTTTCCCAATCTGATAAAGGGCATTTACAAAAACCCTACAGCTAACTTCGTACTTATCCATGAAATACCAATTGCTTTCCCCTCTAAGACTGGGATAAGACAAAGATGTCCACTCTCATCACTTCTACTCAGCACTGTACTAGAGGTCCTAACCAGTGCAATAAAGCACGAAAAAGCATACAAATTGGAAAGAAGTAAAACTGTCTTTGTCCTCAGCTGATATAATTGTGTCTGTAGAAAATTCAAGGACATCTACAAACTAACTACTAGAACTGATAAATGAACTTAGCAAAGTCATGAGATATAAGGTGAATATGCAAAACTCGATGCATTTCTATGTATATTAGCAACAAAAAGTGGAAAATGAAAAAAAGTACATCATTTTACAGTAGCAATAAAAAACCCTATCAAATACATAAGAATAAATTATCTCCCATCATCTCTACACATGCTCTGCTCAAGCCCCTTTTTGTGCACTACTACCAACGCCCTATCGATTTCTGCCTTTGTTCATGCTGCCTCCTTTCCTCCAATGTCCTCCCTACGTCTCTCTACCAGGGTAAACGGACCCCACCCTCTGTGTCTAAGGCACTATCTTCTCTGTAGAACCAGATGAAGGGCCTTCCTGCCCTTTCCACTCTGGCTTGTTAGGCCGCCTCTTTGGACCCTTTCTAGATTAGAACTCTGTAGCATTAACCAGAGTGGAAAGCGAGTGGGCAGGGAGACAAGAAGTCTTTGCTTCAAATCCCCATCCTGCTACTTAATATCTGTGGATTTGGGCAAATTACAGTCTCTCAGTTCTCTCTCTTCTTAAAAAGGAGAAGAGTAATTCTCATCTCCACAAGATTGTATGGAGCGGGGGGGGGGGGGGGGGGGGGGCGGGGAATGCCTAGCAGGGTGACTGATTCTCAAACAATTGGAATGGTAGCTAATTTATTATTATTACATGGCTTTTCTCCTCAGCAGGACTCTAAGCTCTTTAAACGTAAGACCAGAATCTAGTTCAGGGTCTTATGCCCAAAGGGCCCTTAGTAAATGTTTGTTAATTATCCATGACTTCACCCAAAGAGGGCACATCAGTCCACCAGAAGGAGAAATTCATCCTTGGTAGGTGAAGCATTAAGGCGATCCTCAACTTTCACATGAGTGGGATACCACTTCTTAGGCCTGTTTCCCACTACCCAGTGTTGCAGAACTCCTTCCTCACATAATGCTATCATCCCCAGCATCTTTGGTTACTTTTTCCACCTTAAAAGCATTTCTTATCCCTTTTGAGGAGCCCAGACTTTTGAGGGTAAAGAACGCATCTCAGGGACTTCCCTGGTGGTGCAGTGGTTAAGACTCTGCATTCCCAGTGTAGGGGGCCTGGGTTCAATCCCTGGTCAGGGAACTAGATCCCCCATGCATGCCACAACTAAGAGTTCGCATGCCACAACTAAGGAGCCGGCGAATCGCAACTAAGGAGCCTGCGAGCCGCAATGAAGGAGCACGCCTGCTGCAACTAAGACCTGGTGCGACCAAATAAATAAACATTTTTATAAAAAAAGAATGCATCTTATACTTCATATTCCCCACAATACCAGTTCAGTACCTCACCTCAGTGTGCTTCTCTATAAAATGGATGTAAGAACTGCGCCTGGAGGGTTGTCGTAAGTATAACACCCAGGATAGAGGTACAGATCCTTTGTACAATGTAAGATAATACAGTTATTAGTTATAAAATCCAAGTGCTCAAGAAGTATATCCTGGACATATTTGAATTATATTGGGCTTCTGTTTTCTTATCTATAAAGTGGGAGGAACAGTACCCACCTATAGGGTCTCTAATATGACTATTCATGTAAAAAGCTTAGCCCAGGTAGCACTTATAAGCGTTCAAGAAATTCTGGCTACAGAAGTAGATTTCCTGTGAACCTAAAAGCTTGACCTTCCGGGCCCCTCACTTACACAGGCCCCTTCCAAGCCTGGCACAGGCGGAGCAGGGCACTCGTATGTTCTGTACAGACCACCATCTGTTTCCAGTGCGACTTCCCTTTCATCACACCTCCCATTGGGTCTGGTGGTGTGAGAGTAGCCATGGGTATATTTGGGATCGGGCTGAAGGGAAGCTGAAGTGAGGATACAATTAGTTTTTATTTAGGGATATACGTGTATACTATTTGCCGCCACTTCCACGTAAAGTGGGTGCTAGCCTTCACACACGGCAGAGTAGAAATGGTCTTTGGGAACGCTCCCTCTGGGCTGATTTGCCCCGTATTGTAACTTGGTGGTACGTGCCAGGGGTTGTTTCACGATATAATTGTGTGTGTCCTGGGTGTCTCCTGCGACATAGCAAGTCACCCCAGACTTTAAGTTGTTGGCTTAAAACAACAGCAATCATTTGTTTTGCTCACAAGTCTGCCACTGGATGGGGAAGCTTGTCACAGCCTCACGTGGTGTCAGCTGGGGTGGCTCGAAGTCTGGGAGCTGGAATCATCTGGAGGTGTCTCACTCACATATCTGGTAGTGTATGCTGGCTGTTGGCTGGGACCTCGGCTGGCTGTGGCCTGGGCTTCCTCATAACATGGTGGCTAGGTTCCAAGGCCAAGTGTCCCAAGAGGGCCAGGCAGAAGCTGTATCACTTTCCAGGACCTAACCTTGGAAGTCACATTGTGTCACTTCTGCCGTAATCCCAGATCCACTCAGGTTCAAGGGGAAGGAGAACGGACCCCATGCCTCAATGAGAGGAATGTCAATATCCCATTACAAGAAGAGCGTGTGGGATGGGAGACCTTGTTGCGTCCATTTTGGAAAATACGATCTGTCCCAGTAACCTATGGCTCCCAGCCTCCAAAATTATGGAGGTAGTAGAGAGAAACAAAGCTCGAAATGTATGGCACCAGAAGCTAGTCTGCGGAAAATCTTCCAGTCTTCAGACGTGGAAAACTGTAAGTGACAAATCCCATTCTCATTGATGTCCAGACAAAATGAAAGTTTGCTTCTGTCAGGAATATACTCAATAACGCAGTGTGTGCAATTAATAACGCACCGTATAGTTTGATTTCTTTTCTGATGGGAACTGCACAATATAGGATTTATCAGAATTCATGTGTCTGTAGGGCACAAAACTGTAGCAGCCCTGCAAACATAAGTACGTCTGTTTGGAAAGCAGTAGGTTTTACGCATCCCAGTATTTGAAGTTGCATCTTAGAGTATCTGACACGTCTTGTCCTGATGAAGCCTGGTGGAGCCAGAAAAAATGGCACACAAAATTGCTACGGATACAGCAAAATGGCCTGAAGAAACAAGCGCCCCAGTGACCAAACTCCTGTGATCATCAACACGTCAGTGGATGTAGCATAAGAGTAATTTTATTATGTAATTATGCAGCTCAATATGGACACCTTAATTTCACATTAATTTTGTGGATGTATTTTTTTTTTTAGAATACTGATCATACCAAGATTCAAATAGGACAGGAAGACAGAAGCCTCTTGGTAGAAGTCAAAAACAAACTGAAAGGAGATCTGCAGATGCTTCAAAGTGCTCCTCTGTGATTACACCACAATGGAAACTAATTACCAATGACAACTTGTGAACCTAAAAGAAACTTTACAACACTGCTAATAATTTTATTAAAAGGAGATCAAGCAGGCTACAGGGAAGGCTGAATGATCTTTCTATTGTATCTATAAAAAAGATATTAAAAAATCATTACCATATGAAAAGACAATCAAAGCCGCGCAGCCCCAAAAAGTAGAAAAAGGAATCATAAAAGTATTTCAGACTGTTAATTACTAAAAATATTATATAGTTTTTCTGGATTTTATGAAGTTTGAGGTCTTTGTGAGCCTTTAAATTTTGTAACCTGTTATTTCTTTTCACATTTAAACATTTACTTTCATACTAGGTTTTGTATTTGCAATTTTGTGTTCTTTTTCTTAAAGAGAGTCTTCCAAAATATTTACTCTCCAGACCCCACTATTAGCCACAATCAGCTCCTGTTGCCTATTATTATTAACATTTCCTGATAATAATAGAGATGGTGCATGTGGTAGTTTACAGACGTAAGAAGATGGATGACGAATGCCAATCAACTCAAATTGGCATCCTTCTTCTTTTCAGGACGAAAGCACGGAACAGGGTTGTAGGGGCCTGTATCGGTGAGCTTGGACTGCCACACTGATTAAGCGCTTTAAACAACAGAAATGTATTTTCTCACGGTTCTGGAGGCTGGAAGTCCAAGATCAAGGTGTCGGCAGGGCTGGTTTCTTCCAAGGCCTCTCCTGGTGGTTTGTACGTGGCCACTTTATCCCTGTGTTGTCAAATAGGCTTCTCTCTATATGTGTCCTGATCTCCTCTTCTTATAGGGACAACACCAGTCAGACTGGGTTAGGGCCCATCCACGTGACCTCATTTAACTAAATTACCTCTTTAATGGCCCTATTTCCAAATACAGTCATCTTCTGAGATAACGGTGGTTAGGGCTCCAATGTGTGGATTGGGGGAGGGACACGATGCAGCCCATAACAAGGCCCAAGCCATAGGTCCTCAGAAGGCAGACGAGAGCCCCAGCTCGCCCTGCCCAAGCAGCTCAATGAGTGCGTCCAAGCCTCGTTCAGCTCTGAGTCATCGCGAGTGTCATCAAAGGCCCCAGGCCTCCTTCAGATCAGCCAAGTAAGTAGTCCCGGCAAAGGGAGCCAGAATCGTGGCAGGAGGACTTCAACCTTTAGTGGGAACGGGGGAAGCCCTCAGCATCTCTGGCTCAGGGTCCCCCCCCCCTCCCCATGCCACCTTAGTGGCGGCCCCTCAGGCTCAGAGCTGTACTTCATCTGCATGGTCTCAGCACCACCAGCCCTGCTCTGATTAAAACCTTGCCTGCAATTTGCACTCTACTGTCTGCTGAATGCTTGACATCCACTGAGGTGGCCTCTATCCGTGCTGAGCTGCCTCTCTGGGTGACCCAAAGGATCTCTGCCCGGACCAATTAGTTCGCTCCCTTGGGCACTCCAGCATGACCTGGATCATTCCTGGTCACCATCAGTGACTGTGATCGGGGTGGGGGGAGGGAGAGAGCAGGCAGTTCCTGGTCCTGAGTGAAGCTTAAGCAGGAACCTGGCTCCCCAAGGAACTCACCAGTCAGACTCAGCTGGACTCATCTACTACTTTGATGAGTACCTACCGTGGGCCCATCTCTGTGCTAGGAACTTGACACATGACTCTCTCACGGCACTCTTGACAAGTGAGTATTATTATCCCCACTTTACACACAAAACAAGTGGGACTCGGCAATGTTAAGTGACTTATCCAAGGTCACACAACTTGTTATGGCAGAGCCAGGATTCAAACTCCAGACTCTACAATGACACAGCCCTTAAAGTGCTTTTTCCGTGAGTTCATGCAGCCTCTTACCAGCCCCATTCCCACACAATCCCAGCTGGAAAGGAGTTAAGAAGCTATTGAGCCCGGTTCCTCTAGTTTGCAGAACATCATGGCACACACTGGAATGGCCACCCCAAATCATTCACAAAAAGATTTCCATCATCTTCGACCACAGAAGCTGGAAAAGCAGAATGCTTCTCTTCCCAGCTGCCCTTGCAGCTGGGCAGAGGACAGGTGGCCCAGTTCTGGCCTATGAGGTATCAACAAAACTCACAAGTTGGAGCTTCCAGGGAAAAGAGAATATTTCCCCTTTAAAAACATCTTTGGCTTTTGCATTCCCCTTTCTTCCTGCCTGAAATACAGCTGCAATCCCTGGAAGTGCAGCAGCCATCTTGCAGCCATGAGGATAAAGGTCCCATGTTAAGGATGGCAAGTCAAGAAAATAGGAGATTGGGTCCTTGACAACATGGTGGAGCCATCGTGCCGACCTGGATTTTTTTGTTGCAAGAGACAAAATCTTGGGACTTCTTTGGTGGCGCAGTGGTTAAGAATCCGCCTGCCAATGCAGGGGACACAGGTTTGAGCCCTGGTTTGGGAAGATCCCACATGCCGCGGAGCAACTAAGCCTGTGCGCCGCAACTACTGAGCCTGTGCTCTGGAGCTCGCAAGGCACAATTACTGAGCCCATGTGCCACAACTACTGAAGCCCGCGCACCTAGAGCCCGTGCTCCGCAACAAGAGAAGCCACCACAGTGAGAAGCCTGTGCACCGCAGCGAAGAGTAGCCCCCGCTAGCTGCAACTAGAGAAAGCCCTCACGCAGCAACAAAGACCCAACGCAGCCCAAAATAAATAAATAAAAATAAATAAATAATTTTTTTTAAAAAAAGACAAAACCTTTATCCTGTGTGCCACTGATAGCCAGGTTTTCTGTTACCTGCTGCAAATTCAATCCTAACTGATACAAGCATCCAGATGTCATCCCTGGGCCTGTGCTCCTCCTGCAAGGACAGTTTTGCCAGATACAGAATTCTTGGTTGATAGTTTTTTTTTTCTTTCACCACTTTGAGTATGCCATCTCACTGCCTTCTGGTTTCCATGGTTTTGATGTGAAATCAGCTGTTAATCTCTTAGTTAGCTCGAGCTGCTAAACAAAATACCATAGACTGGGTGGCTGAAGCAGACATTTCTCACAGTTCTAGAAGCTGGAAGTCTGAGATCAGGGTACCACCATGGTGGGTTCTGGTGAGAACCCTCTTCCTGGTTTCCTGACATGGCAGGGAGAGAGGGAGAGAGGGAGAGAGGGGGAGAGGGGGAGAGGGGGAGAGGGGGAGAGGGAGAGAGAGAGGGAGGGAAGGAGGGATGGGGCTCTCTTGTGTCTCTTCTAAGGGCAGTAATCCTACCATGAAGGCTCCATCTTCATGAATACCTCCCAAAGGCCCCATTTCCAGATGTCATCACATTGGGGATTAGGGTTTCAACAGATGAATTTGGCGGGAAACAGATACACAGTCCATAACACTTAGAATCTCAGAGACTAAAGAAGCCCCGAACAAGCATCCCAGATGTCAGAGTAGTGGGGTCCTCTATCCTGGCCCCATCCCCACCATGCATTTCACAGAGAATTTAGAGTGTGAACGCTAAATGAGACCTCTAACAGTCCCTGCATTTACCCCACACAAGTCCCTTTTGCTGAAGTGGTTGAGTGGTTGAGGGCTGAATACCCTGTAGGTCTGGTCTTCAGGGAGATCCCTCTGCCCTTGTGGAGTGTGTCCTAGTGTGGAAGTCATCATGTTAGAGAAGGATGTCCAGGGGAAGGAGAGCCCGCATCAACAGGAGGATGTCTAGAATGGTGGACACCAGGTCACCCGAGGGCTGGCTAGTGGAACATGGAATATTTAACCTGGAGAAGAGAAGACTCTAGAGGATTAGGATGGTCTGTTTTCAAACCTCTGAAGAGCTATTCTGCAGGAGAGGAAAGGAAGGAGTAGACGCTTTCTTCTCTGAGAGGTACAAAAGGACAGGATGAGGCCCAATGGGCAGAGGGACCGGGGAAACTGGTTTGCGTTCAATCACAGAAAGATCTTTGTTAACAATCGAGCCAGTCCCAAATGGGCTGGGCTAGGAGATGTTCCAGAGAGGCAGTGGCCATTTGTCTAGGCAATTTTAGAGCTAATTCAGGCATCCACTCAAGGGAAAATAAAAGGACCCCACCAAGTGCTCCTCAGTGAGGAAATTCTATGATTCTGTGAATCAGACTACACATAAGAGATACCACATGGCATGCAGAGGAAAGAAGGCAGAATTTAGAGTCAGAAAAATCTGATTGAAAAGCTGATTTCTCCCCTTGATGGCAAAGTCACTGTAGCAGAAACAACTAGTTATCCCCCAATACGTGTTCTCCCTCTTTCCATAGACATAGAAGCCGCAATTTTCACCGGGGCACATGATCATCTGGAACAAAGACTACATTTCCCAGCCTTCTTTGCAGTTAGGTACGGCCATGTTACTGAGTTATAGAGTGAAAGTAGAAGTGGTGAGTGCGGCTTTGGGGACATGTACTTAAAGGGAAGGGGCATGTTTCTCTTTCCCCCTTTTTATTCTTCACCCATTCTTCCATTCTGCTGCCTGGAATGCAAATGTGATGGCTGGAGCTGGAGCTGCCATCTTGGATCATGTAGGTGAGGACCACATGCTAGGTTTGGCAGAACAAAGGATGGATCTTTAGTCCCTATGATTTTGCGAAACAGAGCTGCCTACCCCCAGACTCTAATGGGAAAGAAGAGTAAACTTTCATTTTGTTTAAGCCACAGCTGTTTTGAGTCTCTGTACCGAATCTCACCTAAAACAGGTGTCTACTCTGGGGCAAAGTCTTTTGGGCTCTCTGAGCCTCACTGCGTAACCTCATCTGTATAAAGGGAATCATAATGTTCACTCCACAGATCTCACAATATGCTTGGGCAGGGGAATGAGATGATGTTTGTGAAAGCTCTATGAAAATTATTCAGCATGGGCACCAGGAAAGGCATGGTGTGGGGCGGGGCTCGGTTGGGGAAGGAAAGTTGTACAAAAGAAATATAAATGTTTTCCCCCTTCTACAGTGCTTCCTAAAGATTCTGAGTTTCCTGTCTCCATAGATCTTGGAGGGTCTGATCTTTGGTAGGAGAGGAAGGAGGGTGCATGAAGAGATTTCCAAGTCCCTGAAAGCCTTCACAGTCCATGATTATCTGCCCTTAATGCAATATTGGCCAGACCTTTGTGGCAAGGAAGTCGGAGCAGTTTTTAGTTCACAACCAACAAAAGTTGGGGGTTCCTTTATGAACTGTTTACTTGTGGGCAAAGCTGTTCTCTTGGGGGTCAGTGGCAGGAGCCCACATGGTAGAGGTAGAATGCAGTCCACTTACTTTACCTTGGGGAGAGGAAAGGCAGATCTTGCTAGAGCATCTGCAAAAGCGTGGGGGATATATAGCAGCAACTGCATCATCAAAACTGCCGAACAGAGACCACACACTGACCAGAGGGGGCAACACATCAGTGCCTGCAGATTGTGAAACAGTCCGGCATTCCCTGTCAACCTTGCTGGAGACTGTACGTTCGCCTCCCCGCCTTGGTGAACAGGGCACTTGTCGCAAAGGGCTCCTACAGAAATTCCCCATTGACATGAGGCTCCACCTCAGGAGAGTTCAAGGCCCCTGCAGGCTGAACATTCACCTGGGTTGGGGCCCATCTTCTGGTGCTCAGAAGCCCAGTATGTTCCCAGGTCATAAGGGTTTTTTGAGCTCTGGCCCAGGCAGGTCAAAAGCCAAAGAAACCAGACG
The DNA here is from genome assembly GCF_949987515.2 of Delphinus delphis. Lineage (NCBI taxonomy): Eukaryota > Metazoa > Chordata > Mammalia > Artiodactyla > Delphinidae > Delphinus > Delphinus delphis. Next base: position 92,294,082 of record NC_082704.1, read on the forward strand.
TATCACTTACGGCGATGCTGAGCTCGGATGTGCCCCCCACCTCCAACCTGCGAGTGTCAGGGGCTCATCTTGACTTCCTTCTTATCCCCTCAGGCTGGAACAGTCCCGGACTCACAGAAAGTCTTCTGACAGCTGTTGAATTGAATTCAACGTCCAGAGAGTCTGGAAATGGGTGGGAATCTGAGCAGAACAGAATAGGAAAGTTAGTTAGCAACGTGAGATGAAGCCAAGGGGGTGCTGCCCGAGCCCCGACCTTCTGATTCGCCCTCCTCCATCCATCCTTACTCCATTAGTTGGAGGCTTGCAGGGGGTGGAGCTGATTATAACCTAGGAAGGGAAGGTCTCCCCTCCATTCAGAGCAGGGAGGCGGCAGGCACAGGAGCCAGAGGACTTTTCCTCAACCAAGTGACAAGGCCAAGTGCAAAACAGTCCTTGGGAGACAAGGGGCTGGGGCTCGAGCAAGCAGAACCCAGGAGTGCTTGTCAGCACCCAGGGCGGATTCCTGGCCTGGAATCAGGAGAAGATGGAAGGGGAGAGGAAGGGGGTGATGTCTCTTGAGGACCAAAGCCCTGGGCCGACAAGCCACAGTCAGAGCTTGCATCAAGATGAGCGAGGGGCCTCAGCTCCCTGCTGAGCGGGACTGCCTGATCTGCAGACTGCGGCTGGCAGAGGCTGTCCAGGCAGTTCAAGTCCACAAACGTTTCAGAAGCCCTGACTCTCTGGCCCTGACCCAGCTCAGGTCTGAGGTCTGAAGTCTGTCACCACGGGGCCTGTTAAGCTGTGGCCAGGAGGACCAGCTGGCCTGGTCACACCGCTGGAAGGGCCACACGGGGTGCAGCAGATGCTGGTGGTGCCCCACCCTTATCCCGTTGGCGTTGATCATTCCGGTCCGTGCCAACCGCCACGCAGTGGCGCCTGCCATTCGCTTGCTCTCCTCAAAGGGCTTTCCCTGGCTGGTGAGTGGGGCAGGCTGTGAGCACAGGGAGTACAGTCTCCCAGGGGCAGCCCTCGGCCTAGAACAAACAGGTGTGGGTGGAGAATCACCCCAGTTTCCTTGCCCTTCAGTTGGGACAGTTCTGAGAGGGGTGCTGTCCACTGTGTCCCAGACGTCCCCATGGGGATTTAAGCCCAGTTGCCCACAGTGAGACCTGCCCCATAATACATACACCCTGTACTGGCTTCCCTCCCTTTTTGCGGTACGCGGGCCTCTCACTGTTGTGGCCTCTCCCGTTGCGGAGCACAGGCTCCAGATGCACAGGCCCAGCAGCCATGGCTCACGGGCCCAGCCGCTCCGCGGCATGTGGGATCTTCCCGGACCGGGGCACGAACCCGCGTCCCCTGCATCGGCAGGCGGACTCTCAACCAGTGCGCCACCAGGGAAGCCCCCCCTCCGTGTCTTGATTGCCCAGTGTCCAAGTCATTGTCCTTGTCCTGCTGTCTGCTTCTGGGGCCAGGCACCTGAGACACAGGATTAGTAGATGGGTGTGGCTGAAAATTTCCAGACAGGCACAGATTATGATCATGACAGGGGACAAATCAGCACCCAGGCCCCGGAAGGCTGCGGAAGGAGGCTGAGGTTCCAGCCTTGATAAAGAACTGTGGTCTCGGGCCGGCGCCAGGGAAACCCATGAAGGAGCCCCCATCCCCCAAAGACTCTGAGCTGCCGAGGTAGGGCCCCAATCGGCCCTACTCCCCCCTATTGGCCCCCAGCTCAATGGCTAGCACAACACAGGTGCTCAAGAAACGGAACTGAATTGGAAATGGAAATGGACTTGCGACCGATTCCATTCCCTTCCACTCCCCCATCAGACCACTGTCTTTCCTGGTTGCCCCCTCCTCCCTCCATTTATTCAAATATTCACACGTTCATAAATATATACAAATACGTATGAGAGGCGCTAAGCTAGGTCCAGCTTCTTCTGTTTCTTCGCCTATATTTTGGGGAAGCCCGCCATTCTTGGTGGACTGGTAGCTGCTAATTATCTGTGTTTTAAAAAGAACTGGGGAAGGTAGAAAATTTCTTCAAAGAAATGGCTTTCTAACGCTGAGTGGACAATGGCAGTTGTCGATATTTTGAAGAAGGGCAAAGAGGCCCTTAAATCATGCCCCTTACATGGAGTCATCAGCTCTGCCTGTAGCTTATGGGCGGGGATGTGACATGCAGACCTCACCCTCCACACCAACACACAGATACAACTGGACTTGGTTTTCCACACTCAGGACCACAGATGCCCTTATAAAGAATCATACATGTGAAGGCACACATATGAGCATCGAGGCCCCCACGAGCCCACTGTGTACACATATGAGGTGGTCTCTCCTCCCTGCCCCTGCCCAGCACCGAGACTGGTTCCCACTGAAAATGCAGCTGCTGGGTGGTTGACAGGCCAGCCAGTAGTTTCATTCAGTTGGAATCTGAGATGCCATTACCATGGCGACCACAGCCCCTCACAGCTCCGTTATCTTCCGTACTCTAGGGAGTTGAGTGTTATACCTGGTAGACTTTCCTTCGGGAAGCCATTCCTTCCTTCAGGAGTGGCTTCTAATTTTTCCCCAGGGCCTTGCTTCTTCGAAGCAAGTTGACTTTACACCTCCCTCTGGCTCTCCCTCTGCTAATGGTGAGGGAGGTTTTAGGGGCAGTTGTGCTTTAATCAAGATTTTGGTCTCCTGGAACCTTTCAGCTACTCTCCCGGGGTGTCTGATGTCATGCTTAGCCAAAGGGAGTAAGAAGTCCACCCTGTTCTCCACCAATCACCCTGGAGTTAGGGATATGGTCGCAGAATCTTCCAACTGGAAGGCTGTAGCACTCAGTAGGGTATCCCGCTCGGATTCCCGCTCCCCTGCAAGACAGAGAGACTCATTCCTCCAGCTGACAGCTCTCGACTAAATCCCCCTCCAGGAATTGCCCTCAGCCCAAGAGAACTGCCTCACTCAAAGTCACACTCCCCTTCCCTGGGTGCAGACCACATTCAATGACTGGTTGATTGGGGGTACAAAGGCTCAACCCCCTCGCCTCAATTCGTGACAACTCTGAAGGACCACACCAGTTCCAAGGCTCCCAGGGGATCATGGGAGGCCTCTGTCGTGACTGTATCACAGTTCGGGCCCTCTTCTGCCCAATCCTGCTTCCCTCACTCTCTTAGATGTTGACCCTAAAGGGAGTCCCCGAGAAATAGCCTACACACACATCACATTAGAGCCTGTTTCCAGGCAACCCAACCCAAGACAAAGGGTCTGGAGCACACCTAACACAGTCCTCTCTTTGACAGACGAGGAAACTGAGGCCCATGGAGGGGCTGGGTACTCTTAGGGTCATTTGGGGAGTTAATATAAAATTTAGTTCCCAGATCCAGACTCTCAGCATTGGAACAGAACTTAAAGGTCCCCTGATCAAGGCAGAAAAATGGAATCAAGAAGCTATGGATGTAGTCCCACTTGTTTATTTTTGCTTTTGTTGCTTTTGCTTTTGGCGTCAGATTCAAAAAATCATTGCCAAGGGCTTCCCTGGTGGCGCAGTGGTTGAGAGTTCGTGCCCCGGTCCGGGAGGATCCCACATGCCGCCGAGCGGCTGGGCCCGTGAGCCATGGCCGCTGAGCCTGCGCGTCCGGAGCCTGTGCTCCGCAACGGGAGAGGCCACAAGAGGTCCGCGTACCGCAAAAAAAAAAAAAAGAAGCTATGGAGTAATTTTCACAGCACTGATAGCAGTGGTGATGGAGTTAAAGAACCGGAACCAGACCCCAGAGGCCACTGCCACGTTGCCCTGCTGCCCTGGCAACTCAGTCTTGCTGCAGTGAAAACTCCACCAGTGAAAAGATTCCTATGGCCCCTACTTCTAGGTGTCAGTCTCCAAAGAAAAGTCACCATAGGTGCCTAGATTGGGTGCCCATGCCCCGGTTCAAGGAAGGATGGAGAAGTGGGGACCTGGCAGGACTGGTCAGTGGTTCTCAACCCTGTCTGCATATTAAAAGCACCCAGGAGTTTTAAGAGATTCTGATGCCCAAGCCGTACCTCAGACCAATTAAATCAGGATTTCTGGAGATAGGACCTAGACAGTGGTATTTTTTTTTAAAGCTCTCTGGGTGGTTCTGATCAAAAGTTGAGAACCTCTGCTACAGGGGAAACCAACGATGAAAAGACTGGAGGATCTCTCCTATTAGTTCCTTGTGGTATCATGTAGGGTTTGATCAAGGAAGCAGAACCACTGAGTGATACAGAATAAGGGATTTATTGTGGGAGCTGATTAAGCTGCCCATGTAAGACCATTGACTAGTCTGGTGGAGGGTCTGAATGCAGCAAGGCCAGTAGTGGGGATGAAAAGATGGACATGGTGGTAGTTATATATTGCTGTGTAACAAATTACATCAAAATTCTGCTACTTGAAACAACGAACACTTATTATCTCAGTCTCTGAGGGTCAGGACTCTGGGAGTGGCTTAGCAGAATGGTTCTGGCTCAGGGTCTCTTCATGGGGTTGCAGTCAAGGTGTCAGTCGGAGTCTGTGGTCATCTGAAAGCTTGACTGGGGCATGGCTCACTCACAGGCCCTTTTACCACATGGGCCTCTCCATAGGGCTACTCCTGACATGCAGCTGGCTTTCTCCAAATCAAGAGATCTCAGAGAAGAAGAGAAGAGGGTGGGAGGGAGGAAGAGAGAGACTAAAACAGAAGGTGCAGTGTCTTTTATAACCTAATTCGTAAGTGACATGCCATCACTTCTGCTATACTCATATTGGTGACACAGACCAAACCAGGACAATGTGGAAGGGATGGCTCAAGGGTGTGAATGCCTGGAGGCGAGATTCATTGGGAGCCATCTTGGAGGATGGTGTGAGGCCGTGCAAAGGTAAGCCGGCACCCACCGTGGCAGCCAGAATCCACATTTCGCAGCCTCTAACCTCCATGGTATGAGTCACCTGCAGGAAAACCTGGCACTGTCAGCCACAACTGCACGGGCACTTGGTCCAGGATCTAGAGAAACCAAAGGCAAAGATCCAGCCAGAGCTGAAGAACCTAAGGGCCTGGCTGTGCCCTGGGGCCAAAAAGGTGAGCCAGCAGATCAGCGACAACACGGGAGAGCTCCCATGCACCTGGCTCACACCGAATCGCAGAGTGTAAAAGTGGCTGCCGTTTCACCTCAGCCTTCCAAATCCCATGCAAATTTCTCCTGCGGCAAACCCCAAGGTGGAACCATGGAACTGGGCAGCGAAGGGGATTTTGGGAAATGTAGTTCCAGCCTAACTAGGTGGCCACAGCGTAAAGGCACCACGGGGCTGGAATGTGTGTTGGGGGATGGGTGCAGCCACCAAAAGGGGAGCTCATAATGAGAAGGAGGCGCAGAGACAGCCTTGGGTGAGCCAGAATCTGACAGTGAGCAACACAGAGACCTCAATCTTCCCAGAACCTCAGGGAAATCCTCCCCAATTCCCTCTCCAGGCTCATTATGGACCCACTCTGGATTAAACCTCTTTCATTCTCCGGGAGGGAAGGAGAGAGGGAGGAATGACAGATGGATGATTTGAAAGCGGATTCCAAATCAGCTGGGGTGGACAATAATTTGTCCCCACTTCACATCAATACCTTTGGGCAGACAGAGGAAAATCACGCTTCAATGATCTGGGGTCATCTCATATCACAGCCACTCACACTGTTAGCCTGATGACTTCAAAATGTCTCGCTCTAATGTTCCCTGGGCGGTGGCAAAATGGCATAAAAGACGGCACATAGGACAAGCCCAGTCTGTCATTTCAGAAAACCCCAAATATTTCCCTTACTGGCCTACTCGTGCCTGAAATTCCCACATCAAAGAATTAGCCCTCTAGCCAAAAGCTTACATTTGCTTTAATGTGCAACGATCTCTAAGAGGGGTCATGTTTGAAGCTATTGTTGGTCATTTATATTCCTTAATGCAAATGAAATCTGGAGAGGCAGGTGACATAGGGGACAAGTGGGGGAGCACTAGACACTTGGCGGGGAAAGATAAACAAGAATGGTGAGTCCTGAAAAGCTATAATCCTATATGTTCCCCAAATCCTGTAGCAGTTTCTTCTTTCTGGAGTCACAGAAAGACTACATTTCCCAGACTCCCTTGAAGTGAGACTGAGGTCATATGATGGGGTTCTAGCCAATGAAGTAAGTGGAAATAATGTAAGTCATTCCTCCCAGATCCACCAGAAAGAAAAACAGAGAAATCTACCCAGTGAGGAAAGCCCCACTCATGTGAGTGGTGAAGGCGTGGAAGCCAGCCCTTCAGGCTTCTATCCCCCATTACAGACCACCACTCTTCTAACTGCCCCTTTCGACTCTCTATCAGACTCTGAGGAGGATACCTCACTGTCCATCCTTGGACATTATGAGCTGGTGAAGTGTGCTCCTTGGTCTGAAGAAACGATGCTCGGATGTCCAAATTGGTGCGCTATCTTGCGTTCGGGTTCTTTCCTGACACCCTGAACATTTGCATCTACCGCCGGGTATGCACAGCCCAGGCCAGAGTCAGCATCGTGCCTGTCAGGACCCGTTTGGAGCCCCCAGCGCTTCCAGCCTCAGCCTCACTTGCCAGCTATGGTCAAGGCCTTCCCACCAGAATCTGCCACGCAGCCCTCCGCACTCTCTGTCTCTCTTGCTGACAGAACAGCTCTCATTGGCATCTTGGGCCTCTGAGGGAACAAGAAGACTTCATGGAGATCCAGACCATCTCTGTGTTGCTGCAGCGTCCCCACGTCCAGTCATCTCACAGACCCGGGTGGCCACCTCCAGCGAGCACACAGGGATGAATATCTGCTTGTTGATTCCAGTCACCTCCCAAACCTGGAAGGGGGTTCTTCCGACAAGCATCGACACGTCCTCCTTTAATGCACCCCTCAAATTCCCATAGTGATTTCCATAGGGGCATCCCTTTAATAGGCCAGGTTTCCGTTGCCCTCTGTCTGACTGTATGGCCAGGCCATTGGCCGGTGCCCATGAGTCAGTAAAAACCCAAAGACAATATTGTTCAATTCTTCCATCACTGCTTCCCACCGAACTGATTTGTTTTTACCTTCCTCGATCGAGGACGTTGTCCATTTACTGCGGAACTGCTGTCCACAAACCAAGCAGCTCTTTCGCTGTCAGTCAAGAGCTGTTTACAGGGCACTGTCCAAGTGATGACAGAATCCAGCAGCTCCTCACACAGTTCCAGAGTCAATCCTAAGAGAAGAGAGGCTTCCTGCTCCTATCTCCTCCTTGCATTCTCCCAATAACAACATCCTGTGTGACCCATTTCCATATTGTTCTGGAACTCTTCTGGGCACTCCATCCCCGTTAGAGTGTTTCTGACACGACCCGAGACATTGTGGGCATTTCCGGTTTCAAGATCATTTTATATCCTTCAGTCATAGGGGTAGCTTCAATTAATGCCTGATTGCGAGGTAGTAAATAGCCCTCAGACGGGAATTCTCTAGTTCCAAGTCCCTGCTGTTGCCGGGAGTGCTCACGCACTCTTGCCGTAAGTCCCAGTCTACATTCCACTTAGGGCTATGGCACAGAGGATTTGTCCCCACTGGCACTCCAGCTTCTATCCCACGCTGTGTGGGCTCAGGCAGTCTTACTGGTTCCCATTTAGCAGGTGCCGTTAATATTGCTCGAGGAGTGGAGTCACGTGCCTTCTGTTCTACAATCCTCGGTGGGGGGAGTATTCCCCAGTCAGATACAATGTCCGTCCCCATGACACAATCAGGTAAGAGAGACACCACCACTTCACATAAAGCCTGTTCCAAAATACCAATTCTCCTACAAACATTTACCTTAATTCCATCATCAATTATGTTCCTAAGTGTAGCCTCTCTTAGGACTTCATCTACAGGTTTGGAGTTTACAGCACTAGGGAGGGGAAGTGTTCCCCAGCCAGACATAATAGCCATTCCCACAAAACATTCAACTTCTTTACATAACATCAGCTTAGACATTCCAACTTTCATCATCTTATCCACCCTTACATTTCTATATCCTCTCAGTCTGGCTGTAGCTCGAGTGAGGTCTTCATCAACGGGTCCATGGGATTCCCGTATTAAGGGTCCTATAAACCTCTTCTCCACCCCTGACCATTTTACTGACTCTTGTGCAAAAGGCTTCGGGTACCCAGTGAGCAGTCGAAATAAGGGACCCTGGCCCTTTTGTCAATCCTTATCTTTTTTTTTTTTTCTTTTTTTTGTGGTACGCGGGCCTCTCACTGTTGTGGCCTCTCCCGTTGCGGAGCACAGGCTCCGGACGCGCAGGCTCAGCGGCCATGGCTCACGGGCCCAGCCGCTCCGCGGCATGTGGGATCTTTCCGGACCGGGACACGAACCCGTGTCCCCTGCATCGGCAGGCGGACTCTCAACCACTGCGTCACCAGGGAAGCCCTCAATAGTTTCTCGAGCTTGTCCTTCCCCTACTTTGATTCTCACCTTGGGAGACGGCTGTGAGGCTAGTGCCAAGCTCAGACTCACTGAAATCTGAGCTGGTCTAGCATCGAAGTCAGACCCAGCGCTCACTTTTACTTTTGCAACTACAGATAACAACAGCCAAGGGAATAGGATGTTTGGCCTTTTTCTTATTAGTTTGCACTTCCTTATGCATCCCGTGAACCAGCTTCCTTGGAGTTGGATCCATCTTTAGTAACTGATTGCAGCAGAACTGCTGCTCCAAAGCATGGGTAACCACGTGGCCACTTAGGAAGCAAAGGTTCCTCAACCTCCACCCTGTCATCCCTTTTCTTCCCAAACTACAGGTTTCTGTGAGCGAGGGCCGTTCTAGCAAATCCCACTTCCCTGACGCCAACACCAGCTTGGTGTCCTATAATTCAACTCAATTCTGACACTATGTACTCAGAGAGAACTTCAGATCCCACAGGTTAAGGGCTCAGTCCTGCAAAACTGTCCCCCTCCCCCGGCCCCAGCTTCAGACACCAGTCACAAGTCCAGGTTGTCACCTGTGCTTCTGACCAACTAGGTGTGGATTGGAGGTTCCCATGACCTCCTCCTCAGATTCGATTAATTTGCTAGAGCACCTCACAGAGTTTAGAGAAACATTTTACTTAACTAGATCATCAGTTTATTTTAAAAGGATATAACTCAGGAACAGCCCGATGGAATTGATGCATAGGGCAAGGTGTGGGGAAAGGACGCGGAGCTCCCATGCCCTCTCTGGGCTCACCACTCTCCCCACACCTCCATGTGTTCACCAACCTGGAAGCTCTTCAAACTCTGTCCTTCTTTTTTTTTTTTTTTTGGTTTTTATAGAGGCTTCATTACATAGGCATAATTGATTGAGTCATTGGCCAATGAGCATTGATTCAATCTCCAGCTCCTCTCCCATCCCCAGAGGTCAGGGAATGGGACTGCAAGTTCCAACCCTCTAATCCTTCCCTTGGTTCTCCTGGCAACCAGACCTCATCCTTAGGTGCTTTCTCCAAGTCACTTCATTAACGTAACAAAAGACACCATTACGGCTCTCAGCATCCAGGGAACTCCAAGGGTTTTAGGAGTTCTGTGCCAGAAAAGGGGACTACGACCAGATACACATTTCTTATTATAAATCAGAATATCACACAGGCAAAAAGGCCAGACTCTCCAACACAACCGAGAAAATCAACGTGCTTGGTCCTCTGCATTCCAACTGAGTCCAGCCCTTCCAGAACTTAACTGTGTTTCCATGGAAAAAACCTGGACTCTTGAGTCAGACAGTCCTGTTTAAGTCCAGCTTCATCTCTTACCCACTGTGTTACATTAAATAAGTTACTTAACCTCTCTGAGTCTCACAGTGCCAAGTGGAACTAATAGTACCCACTCAAAGGGCCCTGGAAGAATTAAATGAGGTCAGGAGTGTTAGGGAGCTGTTCACTGAAACCACCCGCCTTGGCCAGGCACGACAATAACCGCTTGCCTGAGTTGTCTCACAAGAGGTCTCGATAAAGAACGTGGTGCTGGGACTTCCCTGGTGGCACAGTGGTTAAGAATCCACCTGCCAATGCAGGGGACACGAGTTCGAGCCCTGGTCCGGGAAGATCCCACATGCCGCGGAGCAACTAAGCCCGTGCGCCACAACTACTGAGCCTGCGCTCTAGAGCCCGCGAGCCACAACTACTGAAGCTCGTGCGCCACAACTACTGAAGTCCGTGCGCCTAGAGCCCGTGCTCCGCAGCAAGAGAAGCCACCGCAATGAGAAACCCGCGCAGCGCGACAAAAAGCAGCCCCCGCTCGCCGCAGCTAGAGAGAGCCCGCGCACAGCAACAAAGACCCAACGCAGCCAAAAATAAATAAATAAATGTATTTAAAAAAAAAAAGAGAACGCGGCGCTGCTGCTGAAAACTAACCGGGAGAATTCAGGAAGGGTTGAAAGGAGGGAGGAGACGCCAGTCCATAGTATGTCTTGTAAAACTAACCCAGAAGAATTAGGGAGGGGCCTAAAGAAGGAGGGAGGAGACGCCAGCCCATATGTCCTGCCAACGTCCCAGAAACTCTCACAATGGAATCCATGTTGGCTGAGAGATGCCGGTACCACCAGGAAGGACCCTGAGTCAAACCAAGCAAGATGATTGGCCAGAGACAACCCGGAAAGCTAACATCACCACCATAAAACCTGAGACTGCAAGCCACGTGGCAGAGCAGTTCTCCTGGGTTTCTTTACCCCACTGCTCTCCTCCCAGGCGCCCCTTCCCGAAAGTCTTTTACTTTGTCAGCACTTGTGTCTCCTTGGACGATTCATTTCCCACTCTCGGGCCCTGGAAGGGGTCCCCCTTCCTGCAACAGGAGCATCAGGCACAGAGCAGGTGGTCTCTTCCCACCCCCTCCTACTGCACAAGATTCCTGGAGCACCGCCCTGTTATCTCACCACCAACCAATCAGAAGAAAGTCACACACCCTGCAGCCTTCCCCCCAGATTTTGCCTATAAAAGCTTTTCCCTGAAAACCACTGGGGAGTTCATGTCCTTCTTGAACACAAGGCACCCATTCTCCTAGCTCGGTCCGGCCATAAATCTTCTGCTCCGAACTGACATTTTGGTTTGTTCGGCCTCACTGTGCGTTAGGCACAGGAACTTGCGTTCGGAACACTACCACCACGTATACCCAGAGAGGGTCTCACGCTGTTTGAAGTACAGCTGACCGCTGAACAACACAAGTGGGAATTGCGCGGGTCCGCTTATTCGCAGATTTTATTCTATGGTAAATACTACAGCACTAAACGATCCGCAGTTGGTTGAATCCACGGAGGCGGAACCCGTGTATATGGAAAGCCGGCTATAGAGTTATACATGGATTTTTCGACTGCAGGGAGGGCTGGCGCCCCTCACCCCTGCCTTGTTCAAGGGTCAACTGTATTCTGTGCTATAGCGGCTGTGGGAAGTGGAATAATGCCCCCTTCAGAAAAAAAAAAAGATGTCAGTGTCCTAATCCCTGGAATGTTACCTTATATGGGAAAAAAGGACTTTGCAGGTGTGATTAAAGTAAGGATCTTGAGGTGGGGAGATTATCTTGGATGGATCTGAAAAGCTATCACAAGTGTCCTTACAAAAGGGAGGCGGAGAGAGAGTACAGAAGACAGGAGAAGGCCACGTGATCACAGAGGCAGAGACTGGAGTGATGCTGGCACAACCAAGGAAAGCTGGCAGCCACCAGCACCTGGAAGAGGCAAGGAACAGATTCTCCCATGGAACCTCCAAACGGAGAGCGGCCCTGCTGACACCTTGATCTCAGCCCAGTGATTCTGATTTGCGACTTCTGGCCTCCAGAACTGTGAGCTACCAAGTTTGTGGTAATTGATTTAAGCCACCAAATTTGTTACATCAGCCACAGGAAACGAACACAGTGGTCAACCAAGTCTTTGACCCAAAGAGAGAGTTATGGAAGGAAAGGCCTGGGTTACAAGCCCAGGCTCTGAAGAGCCAGCCCTTGGTCTCTTGGGTGAGGGCTGCAGAAACCAAGGTCCCTCTAGCTGGGGTTGTCCTGGGGGGTCTTGTTGACAACCACCCACATTGGCTCCAAGTCTTGCCTCCCACAGGAGGGGAAAGGAGTGAAATTAGCATCATTTCCTTCTCTGCTTCTGGCCCAAACTCCCCCTCACCAGGGAGGGCAGGGATCCCCTACGCCTGAGGCCCTGGAGTCAAATACCTGAAAACGATCTTCCAGACAAGTCCCTGGCTGCATCGAGGGCACCCAGGGGAGGACAGAGCTTGCACGAGTCAAGCACGTGGTGTCACTGCACACAGAAGCTTCCAGCCTGGGGCTAATAGCCTTAACCCACTTCTCAAGGCTGCTAGGAGAGGTAAGGGTTGTTAAGGGTGCTAATGCATGGAAAGGCTCGGCTTGCACCAAATGATCTACTGATGGTTTCGGCCTGGAAAAAAGCAGTCATGTTGAAGACTGATTACATTGCTAGACGTATATTCAACACGGGTGCTGGAAGGTATCACAGCGGCTTCACAGACCACAAGTTTTCAGTTTTCAGTGCAACCAGATCCTCCGATGTGGCACCTCCCTGCTTTGCAACCTCATTCCCTTCTAGTGAGTTTCTGTGGCTGCCGGGTGTAACCTCCACAGTCCATGCCCCTGACCTCCCCAGAACCCCAGAGTGCTCCAGACTGCCCATGAGCAGAGGCCTGGGCCATGTGGACACTCAGAGTTGACTCTGTTGACTGCTAGGCAAATGAGATTTAAATTTATAAAGGGAGATGGCGGGGGGTGGGCACTAAGCCCTCCCAGGCATATGCCAGCTAAGAAAGAAGTCAATCTCAGTCCGAGGGCCTAGGAGTAAAGCAAGACATTATTCATTTCCCCTCCATGGCAGAGACAGCTAGCTCATCACCAAACCAATTTCTCTTTTCTTTTGGACACACAGCTAGACTACATTTCCCAGTCTCCCTTGCAGCTGGGTGTGGCCATGAGACTGTTCTGGCCAACAGAAAGCAGGCAGAAGTGACGAGTGGTCTGGCTCCTACAAGCCTGCCGTCCTCCACTCTCTCTCTTCCCCTCCCGAACAGTTGGATGTCAATCTTCAGGGCAACCTTGGAAATAGGAAAGAGGGCCAACTGTCCTGGTTTGCCAGAAACTGTCCCAGTTTGGGCACTGAAAATCTGCACCCCAGGAAACCCTTCATTCCCAGACAATGATTGGTCACCCTACTTGAAAGACACATATGGAACTTGGCAGAAGGCTCCATCAGCCTGGGTCCCTGCATGACTGCATGGAGCAGAGCACCCCCCGCCCAATCTCCCATTCCCACCAATCAGCAATATGTGTTCTGGACTTCATGTGAGTGAAAAATAAACTGGGATTTGCTCCTTGAAGTGTCACCACCACTAGTGTAACCTTAACTCATACATTGTCAAATACTTTTGGAGAAACACAAAAATATCCTATGTCCCCTCAGCTATTTTAAGAAGACAGATACTAGTCATAAATAGAAAGACTATATATTATCTGGGATGGTCCTGGCTTCCATCTGTTGTTTGGGCGTAATTATTAATAGCATCCCCCTTTACTCTCCAAAGTGTCCCTGTTTGCACAATATCTAACATGGTATAGATAATTTCCAGTGTGAATGCATGCCTAAGATGTTGCAGAAAAATTAACTGAATCCTGTTTTAAATGCAATTATTTCAGAAAGAACTTTTCTGTAATAAAAGTAATTTGCCTCATAGCCAATACTCTAAATTCAACTCTCAGGGGGACTTCCCTGGTGGTCTAGGGGTTAAGAATCGGTCTTGCAATGCAGGGGACGCCGGTTCGATCCCTGGTCGGGGAACTAAGATCCCACATGCCATGGGGCAAAAGAGCCCACATACGACAACTACAGAACCCATGCGCTCTGGACCCCAGGCGCCACAGCTAGAGAGAAGCCCGCACACCACAACGAAGAGCCCACGTGCTGAAATGCACTGAAACTAAGACCCGATGCAGCCAAAAAATAAATAAATATTTTTTTTAAAAATGCAACTCTCAGGTTGCTGGATTTTCTCTGTTGGCCACACTGTGTACATTACCCAGAACCATTCTGAAATCTAGCTTTCTTACAGATTCTGTGTTTGGAAGATTGCTGTTCATCTTGTACTTTTGGTCTTTTCTACCAATACCAATTGATCAAAAATCACATCTATTGAGTGTTTCATCCATACAATGAAATATTATTCAGTGATAAAAAGAAATGAGCTATCAAGTCACAAAAAAGACACGGAGGAACCTTAAATGCATATTGCTAGGAGTGAAAGAACTCAATCTAAAAAGGCTACATGCTGTATGATTCCAACTATATGACATTCTGGGAAAGACAAAACTATAGAGTAAAAAGATCTGTGGTTGAGCTGGTGGGAATGTAAATTGGTACAGCCATTATGGAGAATAGTATGGGGGTTCCTTAAAAAACTAAAAACAGAACTACCATATGACCCTGCAATCCCACTCCTGGACATACGTCCGGAAAAGACAAAAACTCTAATTTGAAAAGATACATGCACGCCAATATTCATAGCAGCACTATTTACCATAGCCAAGACGTGGAAACAACCCAAGTGCCCACCAAGAAATGAATGGATAAAGAAGATGTGGGATATATATACACCATATGGAGTAATATGGAATATTACTCAGCCATAAAAAAGAATGAAATATTGCCATTTACAGCAACATGGATGAACCTAGAGATTATGTGAAGTCAGACAGAGAAAGACAAATATATGATATCACTTATATGTGGGGTCAACAAAAATGACGCAAATGAACTTATTTATAGAACAGAAACAGACTCACAGATATAGAAAACAAACATGGTTACCAAAGGCAAAACAGGGGGTATAAGTTAGGAGTTTGGGATTAACAGACACACGCTACTATACATAAAAGAGACAAACAAGGATCTACTGTATAGCACAGGGAACTATACTTGATATCTTGTAATAACCTACAATGGAAAGAATCTGAAGAATATATATGTGTACATATACATATATAAAGGAATATATACATATATGTATAACTGAATCACTTTGCTGTACATCTGAAACTAACACAACATTGTAACTCAACTATAGTTCAATTAAAAATAAAAAAATAAAAAAATCAGTGGTTGCCAGGGGTTGTGGGCAGGGAAGCAGGAAGGGATGAATGGATGGAGCACGGGGAGTGTTTAGGGCAGTGAAATCGTTCCATATGATACTGTAATGGCGGATACACGACATTATGCATTTGGCAAAACCCACAGAATGTGAAACACCGAGAGTGGACCCTAATGTAAATCAGGACTTCAGTAAATAATAATGGGCCAATATTGGCTCATCAGTTGTAATAAATGTACCACAACTAATGCAAGATGTTAATGACAGGGGAAGGGGGGGGAAGGGGGACATGGGAACTCTGTATTTTCTATAAACCTAAAACTGCTCTAAAAAGTAATTTTTTAAAAAAACTTAAAAATAAGAAACCCAGTTATATCTGTTGAGTTCCCACAGAAGAGACATAGGATATGCGGCCTCCAGAGGGCCACTGTTGACCGCCTGAAGGGTCTCACTACAGTGGGCGACAGACTGCCTCCCAGCGTGGATCCCGGTGGACAGGTCACGTGTGAAGGTGCCAGTGCAGACATCTGAGGGAAATGTCCCCCGGGTGGTGGGACCAGGGCCTGGAAGGCCAAAGGGCAGGGGAACTGATGAGGTGGGTTTGCGGTTGAGGCTGCCACTCGCCATCGGCCTCCTCAGGGAGCCCGGCCAACCTCGAACCATCCAAACGGGAGGCCGCAGAGCCGCAGCTGGGCACTGCTTGCCACGCAGTTAAGTGAGAACAAATCCATAACAAATACTTGCGATATTTAGAGCTTTAGGATATGCCTATGTTTTATTCATCCACATTAGCATGGGGTCTGCAGGCCCCCAGAGTCTGAAGGAAATTAGAAAATCACAGAATGTCAGGACTAGAAGAGGCCTGGGGAGTGATCCGATCCAAGCCTTCTTTTGCTGGAGAGGAAATTGAGGCCCACAGAAGGAGGTGACCTGAGGTTACACTCCCGGCCATGTGTGTGTGTGTCTCTCTCTCTCCGCCCACCCCCCCTCCCTTGCCTTGCCTTTCTTTTAACACATCTGTGTGCTTACTTTGTACTATTTTCCGAGCAAGGTCAGGGAAGGTCAGGGATATACTGCCGGCTACCCTCACACCCTCTGGAGGTTGGGGACCATCTGAGGCCACAAGGTCCGGCTAGGCCTTGGGAAATCACAGGCCCGCTCCTGGGATCATTTTAGGGCCCTGAAGCCTAGAGGGCAGGTGGATAAAAAAATAAATCACACTGTGGGCTCATAAGAATTTTAGTCGAAACTAGAAATGGAGTCCACGGCAACAGTGCAATCTTTCTTCCAAAACTCTCTCCCTCCAGATGCACCAGCCCTCCCCCAACTTGCCTCTCCTGCAACGGCGAGGCTCTAGAAGGTAGCTGTCCTTCCTTCCGTAATTAGAAGTGTCAGCACGATTCTCGGGTCCTGGATACCGAGTATGGCAGCCGACTCTGGGCAAGTCTGATAGAATCGGGCAAGTCTGATGTTGACTCCAGGCTTAACTGTGATGTGAGGGAGGTTGTGTAAAGGGCTAGACGCCCGTGGGACATCAGGTGGAGGGGATGCACAGATGGCTGAGCAAACAGGAGGGAGAGTGGGCCCAGGGCTAGGCATCTGGAGTCCTCCAGCAGCTGATAAGCCTGCCCAAGACAGCAGAGGTCCAGAGAAGGTGCCCAGGAGTCCGACAGTGAGGCTGTGGGAGGAGGAAGAGGGCTCAGTGAAGGAGCCCTGGGGCCTTGAGGAGGAGCCTCTAGGTTGGCTCACTCCGACTCCACCCAGACTCTCCTCTAGCCAACCTGCCTCTACTCCAGGGTCCAGAAAGCTAAAGCCATGCCTTCCCAGATTCCCTTGCAGCTAGTGGCGACCATGGGATGCAGTGCTGGCCGATGAGACATGTGTAGAAGCCAGCTGGTGCAGGTACTTCTCCTGCCCTCCCTCCTTCTTTCTGTCTCGACTACGGATGTGATGGCTGCACCTGCAGAAGCCATCTTGGCACCATGAGGGGAAAGCAGAGAGAATTGCTCTGACATCTTTGAGCTGCTGAAATGACTAAATGCTAGCAACCAGGTCCCTTCAGAATTCTTATTACCCAAAGAAAACAGAATAAAACCACAAAACTTCAAACATTTAAGCCACGATCATTTGGGTTTTCCATTACTCAAGCAGAAGATAGTCAACAGTACTGAATGCTTTGGAGACGTGTGTCAGTAAGGAGCCTTTATGTAACAGAAAAGACAACTCATGTTAACGTAAACCTTGAAGAGAGTTACTGGCTCACACAACTGGAAAGTAGTGCATGATTGGAATAGGCTTCAGGATAAGTTTAATCCAGCAGTTTAATGATATCACCAAGGACCTTGTTTCTTTTCATCTTTCCATGCCCACCCTTGAACCAATCACGGTGATAAAAGAGAGAGGATCAGGTTGACTGGCTTTGGCCAATTGGACCCGCCCCTGGAGGGGTCATTCCCTCCCAGATCTCACGGTTGCTAGACAATGGAGGAAAAGGGGCCTGGGAAGGACAATCTAGGTGCTATTATGAAGGGTGAATGGAAGCTAGGTGAGTAAGCAATGAGTATCTACAACAGCTATCTATTCTGGGAGACAGAGGATTGTGTGGAAGCCATTGGCCATGGCCATAAAAAGGTCATTAGCAACCTTCTGTTGGGAAAAGGCAACGCCAGTTGTGGTGAGCTGTGCCATTAGTGGAAGTGAGGAGGTGTAGACTCCTCTCTCAAGAAATCTGGGACTTCGAAGAAGAGAGAAATGACACTATCTGGTGTGAGGAGGCAGGGTTCAAGGAAGTTGGCCCGAGCTGACTTAGACAAGCACTTTATCAGCCCTGGAACCACTGAGGTCCCAGCTCACCTTCTCTTGGCACCATTAGCTAGAAACTATGCCAAGCTCTTTTTATATATCATTTCCACTGAAGTCTTACAACTGCTGTCCAAGGAAGATATTTGCATAATCTCTTCCCAAAAGGGGGAGGCTGAGATTAGGAGGAAGCAAAGTGACTAACCCAACTCAGCAAAAGGCTGAAGCCTGTGCTTTCTCCTGCAATCTGCCAGCCCATGGAGGCCACACCCTATGCCCTTTGGTCCCAGGGGCACTTACCTTGGACTTATCCTCATTATGGGTCTACCTAAAAGGTAGCATGAACTGAGATCCCCACAAAAGCTTCAGTTTTGACACTGTCTTTGAAACTACATGACCCAGGGTGTCTACCAACCCCCGGGGCTGAAAAGCGGTGTCCAAACAGCCTGTCTTAAGCTGTCAGTCACCTGGAGACCAGGTAAGGCTAGCCCATCTGGGGAAAGTGAGCTGTGCAGTGAAGACCCTGAAATGAGTGAGACGGGATCGGGGAGGGTGGGGGGTGCAACCAGCAGTGGAGGTGTGAGCTGAGCTACACTGGCTTCCCTCCCCGGGTCTCTGCAGATAGCACCTCCCACAATCCAGGGCTTGCTTGCCTAGATGCGGAAGTCACAGTGCTGGCCCGGTGATCTATTAATACTCCCCAATTTGCATTTCTGCATGTAGCCTACCCAGCCTTCATCAGTAGGGCTGCCAGATTTAGCAAATAAAAATACAGGGCACCGGGCTTCCCTGGTGGCGCGGTGGTTGAGGGTCCGCCTGCCGGTGCGGGGGGCGCGGATTTGTGCCCCGGTCCGGGAAGATCCCACGTGCTGCGGAGCGGCTGGGCCGGTGAGCCATGGCCGCTGGGCCTGCGCATCCAGAGCCTGTGTTCCGCAGCAGGAGAGGCCACGGCAGTGAGAGGCCCGCGTGGCGCAGGAAAAAAAAAAAAATACAGGGCACCCAGTTATGCTGGAATTCCAAAGAAAGAATGAAGAATTTTTTTAGTAGAACCATACCCCCAAATACTACATGGGACATACTTAGACTGAAAATACTGTTTGTTGTTTATCTGAAATTCTCATTTAACTGGGCATCCTGTATTTCCTTTGGAAACTCTACCCAGAAGTTTTAGCCAGTAAGCAGAAAAGCTTAGGAAGAAGAATGCCCCATGGACAAAGATCCATCATAAAACACTTTTAAAGAGTCTGTGTACAGGGAGCTCACCCTCCTCCACCACAAATACACTCCCTCTCTCTCCCTCTCTCTCCCACACACACACAGTTTTACTCCTCCTTGACTTAGTGTGGACCTTG
The DNA here is from genome assembly GCF_949987515.2 of Delphinus delphis. Classification (NCBI taxonomy): domain Eukaryota; kingdom Metazoa; phylum Chordata; class Mammalia; order Artiodactyla; family Delphinidae; genus Delphinus; species Delphinus delphis. The sequence goes on from NC_082704.1 coordinate 92,313,293, forward strand.
AGTCCCTTGACAAAACCACCCCTGACCTAAGCCTGACCCCCAACCCCAGTCCTGCATTGGGCCTTCACAGCACCTACCAGGTACCCAATGATTTACCTGCCACCAGGGTGGGTCCTACAAGTGTGACTGATGAGGGCAACCCTGGGTGGGAGCTGAGACAGACTGGGCTTACTAGGGCTTTACAAGTGGTTTTAGCATAAAGTACCCAGATCACCTTTCAAGGCATTTCCTGTTTCTCCAGGTGAGAGCCCTGGGAGCTCATCCTTGTTCGTCAATGACCAGACAGAAGCTTTCAAGGGAAGGAACTCATCTGCAAGGGTGCTACGGACTGAATCATGTCCCTCTCCAAACCTGTATGTTGAAGCCCTAACCCCCAGTGTAACTATTTGAAGAAAGGGCCTATAAGGTCATTAAGTTTAAATGAGATGATGAGGGTGGGGCCTTGGTTCAGTAGGATTGGTGCCCTTATAAGAAGAGACACCAGAGAGCTTCCTCTAGCTCCCTGCCCTGCCATGTGAGGACACAGGGATAAAGCAGCCATCCCTAAGCCAGGAAGAGAGCCCTCACTAGGAACCCATCCATGCTAGCACCCTGATCTCAGACTTCTAGTCTCCAGAGTCGTGAGAAATAAATTTCTGTTAAGGCACCCAGTCTATGGTATTTTGTTATAGCACCCCAAGCAGACTAAAACCGAGGGTGACTGGGCCCTGGATGTCCAGAGAGAATGCCCTCCCATGTCTTCAAAGGCTCCCTGGCAAAAAGGAAGGGGCTGGGCTCCCAGGGCACAGGGAAGAGCTGTGCCTTGTGCTAACATCTCGGTCCAGCAGGGTGGGCAGAACAGGAGGCTCTGAAGCCTGAGGGCCAAGCTGGCGGGTGACGGAGTAAGAGGGAGGGCTCAGAGAGGATGACCAGCTGCTCAGTTTGGTGAGGGCTGCTCCAATTCCAAGGCTACGGAAAAACTGTGGCTTCGGGAAATGTTTTAAGTTCCCTCCTGTTATATGGGCATAAGGCCTCTCTCCTGCAAGGGGGCATGGATGTTGGAGCCAACCTAGGCTCTGGCAGGAAGCAGGCTGTATTAGTCAGGCTTCCTCCAGAGAAACAGAACCAATATGATGTGTGGTATATATATATGTATGTGTGTATATATATATGTATGTATGTGTGTGTGTGTGTGTGCGTGTGTGTGTGCGTGCGTGTATGTGTGTGTGCATATACATAGAGAGAGAGATTGATCGATCATAAGGAATTGGCTCATAAGATCATGAGATTATGGGGGCTAGCAAGTCCAAAATCTTCAGGGTGGCCCAGCAGGCCAGAGAAACACAGAGAGCTGATGGTGCAGATGAAGTCCAAAGGCCATCTGCTGGGAGAATTCTGTCTTGCTCAGGAGAGGCCAGTCTTTTGTTCTATTCAAGCCTTCAGCTGATTGGATGAGGCCCACCCATATTAGGAAGGGAAATCTGCTTTACTCAAAGTCCACCAATTTAAATGTTAATCTCATCCAGAAACACCCTCAAAGCAAAACCCAGAATAATTTTTGACCACATATCTGGGCAGACCGTGGCCCAGCCAAGTTGACACCTACAATTAACCAACATACAGGCCTTGACCCTGAAGCTCTTAGACACACAGGCTTCTCTCTCATCTCTCTCGAGGGCCCAGCTCTCCCAGCCAGGAGCAGTGGGGGGCCGCACTTTCCTCTTTGCTTCTCCCTGGTGCTTCACCCTTGCACTGGCTTCTAAAAGCTCCCTCGGAGAGGGTGTGGAGAACAGGGAACCCTCCTACACTGTTGGTGGGAATGTAAGTTGGTGCAACCACTATGGAAAGCAGTCTGGAGGTTCCTTAAAAAACTAAAATAGAGTTACCATATGATCCAGCAATCCCACTCCTGGGCATATATCCAGAGAAAACCCTAATTCAAAAAGACACATGCACCCCAATGTTCATAGCAGCACTATTTACAATAGCCAAGACATGGAAGCAACCTAAATGTCCATTGACAGATGAATGGATAAAGAAGATGGGGTATATATATACAATGGAATATTACTCAGCCATGAAAAAGAATGAACCAATACCATTTGCAGCAACATGGATGGACCTAGAGATTATCATACTAAGTGAGGTCAGTCAGGCAGAGAAAGACAAATATTATGAGATCACTTATATGTAGAATCTAAAAAAGTGATACAAATGGACTTATTTACAAAACAGAAATAGACTCATGGACGTAGAAAACAAACTTATGGTTACCAAAGGGGAAAGAGGGGGAGATAAATTAAAAGTATGGGATACACACTACTATAAATAAAATAAACAAGGATTTACTGTATAGTACAGGGAACTATATTCAATATCTTGTAATAACCTATAATGGAAAAGAATCTGAAGCTGTACACCTGAAACACAATATTGTAAATCAACTATAGTTTAATAAAATGTTTTAATGAAAAAATAAAAATAAATTTTAAAAAAAAAGCTCCCTCAGGGCACTGAGAATTTCTTCAACCACCTTAAGTTTTGGGAAACAAACTCTCAGCCACGATCCTCAGAGCCCATGGAGTAGCGAAGGGGAAGGAAGAGGAAGGAGGAAAAGCCTTCTTGGGAAACACACACACGTACCACCACATACATATGCACACACTACACACACATACCACATATACATACACACACACACACACACACACACACACACTTCAAAATCCCCCAAACATTCCCCGGCTACCTTGACTAATGCCACCTACCCTAATACTATAGCCACCGTGGGCAAATGCTGCCGTGGGGCTGTTTAAAGCACTTCTCGTGAGTCTCAGGAGAGGCAGGGTCATTTATCAGGGCTGGCGACCTGCTTTGTCCCCATCTGGCCACCAGACCTGAGCCAGTAACTCTCTAAGCCCTCATTTCATCTGGAAAACGACAACCAACTGCCGTCCCCACCCCCGCGGGTTGTTGTACGGGGAAGATCGGCGCGTTCATCAGATGTTAGCGGAGCGCGCACTCACTCAGGCGCTGGGCTGGGATGCCGGATGCCGCGGTGACAGGTCGACGTGGTTTGCTGTCATGCGGGCCATGGTCAAGGAGAAAAGATGAGCAGCTAACTCACTCTGAGGGCGCCACGCTCCGGCAGCTGCATGGGGGTCAGCAGCGTAAGCCTGTACACGTGGGTAGGGTGACCCCTCCCTGTAAGAGGAACAGCTTCCCGCGTGATGTTGCCCGGAGCAGCGGGGGCGGTGCTCGGCCCCTCCTTCCACCTCTCCCTCCGGGCTCACCTGAGGCGAGGAGGTCAGCCCGGGCCTGGGCCTCTTCCGCCTCTGCTGCGGGGCTCCATCTGTCTGCCCAGGCGTCCCTGTTCACGGGGCTGTCTCCTCTTATTGTGATTAAAGCACTGAGTTCTACTGATTCATCACGACCTGAGTACTAGCGGTTCCGAGTTACACAGCATGGCCGGCCGCCCTGGCTCCTGGATTCCCTGCCCGGGACCTCCCCTGACAGACTATTATCCAAAAAAGACAAGGAGATTTCTTCCTTTTAAGAAGAAATCATTCAGTCGCTTTAGCAATAGGGCAGCAAAGCCCCCGCCTCCCAGTAGGAGCCCCTCACCTTCAAACCCTGTGGGCTCACCCTAGAGCCTCCCCTTCCATCTCTGTAGCAGCTCAGGACACCAAGAAGTTTTTTGGGTTTTTTTGGGTTTTTTTGCGGAACGCGGGCCTCTCACTGTTGTGGCCTCTCCCGTTGCGGAGCACAGGCTCCGGACGCGCAGGCTCAGCGGCCATGGCTCACGGGCCCAGCCACTCTGCGGCATGTGGGATCTTCCCGGACCGGGGCACGAACCTGTGTCCCCTGCATCGGCAGGCGGACTCTCAACCACTGTGCCACCAGGGAAGCCCCACCAAGAAGTTTTTAGAGCTGGAAGGGATGTGAGACGTGAACCTCAGACATGAAAGTGGAGGCCCCATTTTGCAGATGAGAAAGTTGAGGTCAAGAAAGGAAGTGACTTGCCCAGGGTCACATAGTTGAAGGCAGAGGCAGGCCTTCCCCAGGGATAGCCTTCCTGCTCCCCACGCAGCTCTGGCCTCCTCCTGCCGACTGCTGCCTCCTGGCCTTGTGGGCAGATGGGCCTTGGAAGTCCCAGCTGAGAGTAACCGAGGGCCAGAGCTGCCCGGGCTCTGAGTCTCCTCCCTTGGGCCTCCTGAGGTCACAGGCAGCCCCCTCGAAGGCCAGCCTCCCCCAAGGGTGCTGCCCAGGAATGATAAAGTGCCTCACCGCACCCTTTAAGCAGTGCCTTCAGGGGCCGGAGGACTGGGATCGATCCCACAGCCACAGAAGTGGGTGAAAGGTGATGCTGAGTGAGTAACCAGATTCCCCAAAGAGGGATGGGGAAAACCAAGGCCCCGCCGAGGGGGTTGTCCAGGTGCAGGTGGGAATCAGGCCCCAACATGCACCAGCTGTGCATGGACCACACTTAGCTTCCTCATCTGCAAAGCATGGTTAACAATAGTACTTACCTCGAAGGGTTACTCTGAGGATCCAGTGAGATACCCACGGGCCGGGTTTAGCAGTAGATCAATTCCTTGTGCTGCCCTCGTACTGTGCGAGCCAAACGGCAGGGAACACGCCCGAGGCAGGACCCAGATGCCAACGTCGGGAGCCTCACAAACACACGGTTGAGACAAGAGCAGCCCGTAGCCAGAGAGCAGGATGACAGGGAGGTACAAAGGTTTTCTAGGCAAACCACCGAACTTTACGTAGCGATACACAGCGAGGTCATAAAAACATAAAGACGTGTATAGAAATGACAGTCATCAAGTTCCATTTGCTGGTTACCTCTGGAGTAGAGACGGGAGATGCGCTCAGGAAGCGTCCGGCGGTATTGGCAGTGCTTTATTTCATTCGGTGCAGGAAACTCAAAACAGACACAACTCCCTGTACCCTCTTGGAGAGCTGCCATGTACATTTGTTGAATGAATGAGCTCAGAGTGACTGAAAAACCCACCAGATAGGGAGTCTCTTGACTCCCTATTCCTCCTCCCAACTAGAGGAGCTTGGGAGCGAGCGGCAGCGGAATCAAATCACAAAAGAAAGCATCTGCTCCTGAGAGAACGCTGGCAGGGAGGCCAGGCCCGGGATGGAGGTAAGGGAGTCAGGGAGGTTTTTCCGCACGCTGCCCTAGAGACCCTAGTCAAGGCGATTCCTCTTCACTGATTTTCCTGGGCATCTCCCGAGATGGTGGCGGTTATCCCTGCTTTCTCTGAGGGTGGCTCACACCACAATTCAGCTACTCCACAAATGTCAACCAACCTCATCCCTCCCCCGCAGACAGAGTGTAATGAAAATACACGTACAAGCAAAGTTCAGACCAAGCTGTCCTGTGTTTAATTCAGTGGGGGGGGCGGGGAGAAAGCTGGGATTTCTCCCCAAACCCCCTCACCTCCCACACATCTCTGTTCTGATCTAAACCCTCTGGGCAGTGGATCTCACAATATGCATCACCTGGCAGCTTGTTCGAAATTCGAATTCCCCAGGCCCCGGCACACACCTAGGGAATCGGGTGCTCTGGGGGTGGGGCTGGCACGCTGTGCTTTAACAAGCCCTCTGGGGGCTTCTGATAGGCTACCTGGCTGCGCTTGCAATCAGCTGGGGAGTTTTAAAAGCTGCTGAGGCCTGCCTCCCCCACCCTCAAGGAGTCTGATGTAATTGGTCTGGGAAGAGGCCAGGCGATTCTACTGTGCACCCAGCGGGCAGGTATGAAACCCGCTCCCCTGATTCTGTGCTGGGGGCAGAGAAAGCATTTCTCGCTTACAAAGGTTTTCTTCCAGTGCTGACCCAGCACAGTGTTTCGCAAACTTTGGAGCACATCGGAATCCCCTAGAGGCTTGTTAAAGCCATTGGGTTTCTGAGTCAGCCCGTCTGGGGCTGCCCGAGAGTTTGCATTTCTAACCAGTTCCCAGGTGATGCGGGTGGTCTGGAGGCCTCTCTGGGAACCACTGCCCTAGAGAACCCTT